>NC_079502.1:70115029-70715029 GCF_030052815.1 Hevea brasiliensis | reverse complement strand
CTTAAGAATAATTGTTAAGCATGAGATGTTGTAAATATGTAAATGGTTTGGTGGCCAATATTGGATGTACTTAAGGACATTAAAATTATTTGCATAATTACTGGCTCAATGGTATCAAATTAACTAATGCAAGATAAGTCAATAATGGATGTACCTGAGATTTTGAGCATTAGGGGCTAGGTAAAGGATTGAACCTCACATGAGATGTGATGGGCAAGGAGTTGCTCACTTATAGTTTATTGTAATTCCAATAACGGATGTACTTGAGGATGATCAATAGAATTATAAGAATTCAATCACCCACTAGAAATCCATCCAACTAGGATTTCCATTTTCTACTTTGGAAGTTTAGGATTCGCTAAGTTAGTGGGAGGACCAATTTGATTAAAAGACCATAATCATTTTGGTTAATTACTTGATACATTTACTAATTAATCTAGTTATTTTGTAAAGTTAATTTTCTGATAATAATGAGCACAGAACAACCACCACCATCCAATATCCTTGCAAGCATACTTGATCGCAATAGGTTGACGGGACCTAATCTCTCTGATTATCTAAGAAATTTGAAACTTGTCCTGAACCTTGAACATATAGGATATGTTCTAGACTTAAATGTTCCTGGTCCCTTACCTCCAGAGGCCATTCCTGAGGAACATGAAACTTTGGATAAGTGGAAGGAGCATGATTTGAGAGCTAAGTGTTACATGCTTGCTTCCATGAGTAATGAGTTACAGAAGCAGCACGACAACATGCAGAGTGCGAGTGAGATCCTCCTTCATCTACAAGAGTTATATGGTGAGCACAGTAGGAATGTTAGGTATGAGATATCTAGATAGCTGTTCCGCATGAGGATGTCTAAGGGATAGAATGTTGGGGATCATGTCCATAAGATGTTTCGGCTGATTGAGCAGTTGGAACATCTTGACTTCAACATGGATTTCCAACTACAGATGGATTTGATCCTTCAATCCCTTGTTGAGTCTTTTGGAATTTTGTGACAAAATTTCATATGACTAAACAGGAATGAACCTTGGCTAGTTTACTCAACATACTGGTTATTGCCCAAAAGAATATACCGGGCAATAAAGGAAAAGAGGTAGCTTTGATTGCATATTTTTCTGCTGGAAAGTCTAATAAGAAAAAGGGAAATTAGAAAAGAAACCTCAAGTTCCAAGATCTTCTGAGAAGATAGCCAAACAAAAAAAACAAAGATCAAAGTTGACATAGGTAAAGGAAAGTGTTTCCACTGCCAGCAGGAAAGTGTTTCCACTGCCAGTAGGAAAGTGTTTCCACTGTCTAGAGTATAGCAATCTAAAAGAATGCAATGCCATGATGGAAATCAACTCAAGTTCAAAGTATATTTGGCACTTAAGATTAGGTCATGTTGCAAAAGATAGGATTGCAAAATTGAAGAAAATGGGGATTTTATTCTCATTGGGCTCTGAGCCTACTCCAACTTGTGAATCTTGCCTTCAGGGCCAAATGACTAGATCACCCTTTGTTGGACAAGGACTAAGAGCTGAAAATATTTTGGAACTAATACATAGTGATGTATGTGATCCATTTAAGAAAATGGTTAAAGGTGATTTTCATTACTTTATTACCTTTACTGATGATAAATCAAGGTTTGGGTACTTGTATTTGATGAAATACAAACATGAATCCTTTGAAAAGTTCAAAGAATTTAAATTTGAAGTAGAAAATCAAACAGGAAAGAGTATTAAAGCTCATCGATCAGATTGTGGAGGAGAATATTTGAGTACTGAATTTGATGAATACTTGAGAGAGCATGGCATTGTTTCCTAGCTGACTCCTCCAGGAACACCACAGTTGAATGGTGTATTTGAAAGGAGAAATCATACCCTATTGGATATGGTACGTAGTATGATGAGCTATACTAATATGCCAATCTCCTTTTGGGGATTTGCATTAGAATCAGCTTTGTATATTATGAATAGGATTCCATCAAAATCAATTTCTTCCACACCTTATGAGATATGGCATGGAAGAAAACCAAGTCTTAAGCATGTTAAGATTTGGGGCTGTCCAGCTTATATCAAAAAGTTGAATACTGATAAATTGGAAACCAGATCAGAAAAAGGGTCGTTTGTTGGATATCCAAAAGATAGTTTTGGATATTATTTGCCTACATCACAAATGGTTGTGGTGAGTAGAGATGCCACATTTCTTGAATAATAGTTTGTTCAAGAAGGAGGCAAAGGAAGGCAAATAGAGTTGGAATTAGAGAATTTTAACCAACCAACAGATCATATGGATATAGATCCATCTAGTCAACCTACACCCATTGATGAAACATCTACAGCTGTTCCTCGTAGAACAACTAGGGTATCTCACCCACCAGTGAGATATGGTTTCCTTCATGAAGAAGAACAAGAGTTGTCTACTCATGAAGAATTAGATCATGGAGATGATCCACTTACCTATGAAGAAGCTATATCAGATATAGATTCTTCAAAATGGATTGATGCTATGAAATCTGAAATTGATTCCATGTATGAGAATCAAGTTTGGGATCTTGTTGACCCACCTGAGGGTATTGTACCTATAGGGAACAAATGGGTTTTCAAGAAGATAATTGGTTCTGATGGAAAGTAGAGACCTATAAGGCAAGGCTAGTAGCGAAAGGGTTTCGCCAAAGGCAAGGAATCAACTATGAGGAGACTTTCTCACCTGTTGCCATGCTTAAATCAATTAGGATTCTATTAGCGATAGCTGCATACTATGATTATGAGATTTGGCAGATGGATGTCAAAAAAGCTTTTCTCAATGGATACATTGAAGAAAATATTTTCATGGAACAACCTAGGGGTTTTGAATCCCAAGATGGTTCCAACGTATGCAAGCTAAAGCGATCCATTTATGGGTTGAAGCAATCTTCAAGGTGTTGGAACATCCGTTTTGATGAAGCCATTAAATCCTTTGGTTTTATAAAAAATGAGGATGAGCCATGTGTATATAAGAAGGTTAGTGACAGTGCTATCACTTTCCTTGTCTTATATGTGGATGACATACTGTTGATGGGTAATGACACATGTCACACCCTACCCCTCTGTAAGGCATAACATGATCCCGTAGTATACCTAATGAATTACCAACTCCGTCTACTGATAACCCATTAAATACACTACAAGGGATTTTAAAAACTTTTCTTACTTCTTTTACAGCGGTGAGCACTATTTACAGGTGTTAAAGACTTTGGTGAACTGAAGTGAAACAACTAACTCATTTGATTTATTTGGAATTTCTGTAAAAATTTTGGCAGAATGCCATCTGTATTTTGGACAAAACAGTTCTTCAGAAAACCTATAAAAAGTACACTTCAATAATTTTCCAAATCTCAACTCCAATACATTTCTCAACACAACAATTTATCAACTCAATTCCATAGAAATTTTTCAAAGTCTGTGATAAGGAAATATAATACAGCTTTTACAATTCAAAACAACTCATAATTATTTTACAACCTTAAGTTACAATTTGAATGTACAACTGCTCAAACCAAAAACAAAATATACATACAGTGTCATACATTACAGTACAAAATGCCAAATGTGGTATACTCACTATACCCAAAAATCTCTCGCTGGCGGTACTAGCAGCCTAGTGCACGTCTGCTCTGCTGTCTGTCACGATAAAGAATAAAGCTATCGCTGAGACAATGTCTCAGTGGTGCACAACATTAACCAAATACAACTTTAAATCACAACTCATAAACCATATAAATATTGGATACGTAAAACCATAGTTAAATTCAAGACAATGGATGTCATAAGGAATTTAAACTCCAATTCACAACTTATCAAAATTCATAATAACACAATTTAGTCAAATAGTTTAAGAATACTGTATTGCCAATTTATACACAATTTGATCAAATTACTGAATAACACAGTGTTGCCGATCAATATCACAATTTGATCAAATAACTGAATAATATCGTTTTGCAAATTAATAACACAATTCGATCAAATAACTGAATAATATCGTTTTGTAAATCAATAACACAATTCGATCAAATAACTGAATAATGTCGTTTTGTAAATCAATAACACAATTCGATCAAATAACTGAATAATGTCGTTTTGTAAATCAATAACACAATTCGATCAAATAACTGAATAATACAATGTTGCCAATCGATAACACAATCTAGGCTATGACACAATTTTCTTTTAACACATGCTGTGTTGTACACCACGACAAGACATACTCACCCCAATAATCGAAATCAATGAGGGAGGAAGCTAGCTGAATAATGAGTACTCATCCACACTCACCTTAGACTGGGAAGTCAAAAAGGGAGGAACATAATCATACTCACCCTAGACTGATAAGTCAAAGAGGGAGGAATAATCACACTCACCCCATTAATGGAGGAGGAACATAGTATCAGTGTCATGCCAATTGTGAGTCAAAACAATTCCAAACATTTTATTCAAATGATCCGTAAGAATCCAATAAATTTCCAAACTTATAATTTCATTCACAAAATGGCAACACAATTCGTAATTCACTTCAATTTCCACAAAAACCATTTACAGTGCTTTTCAATCAATAAGTATCCATCAATATCATTCAAACAATTTTTCACAGTTTCAAACCATTCACAATGTTTTTCAATCAATAAGTGTCCATCAAACACATTTCTACAATTTAAAACAATAATATACAAATAGTCAATATTTATTTCAATTGAAAAATTCAAGAGAAATAGTTGTTGTGCACAAACCTCTGATATTTGTCTTTTGGTCCTGACTCAGTATTTCTTTCCCTTTTGCTGAGTCCTTGTTAACTGAGAAACACAATTTGAAGTGTTTCAGTGCTAAATTAAATTGTCTCTATTGATGATGTTTGGTAAATAATGCACTGAACTCAATTATTCACTTAATCACCTAATATACCGACCCTCGTTGTGTTTTAGGTAAATTAGGTTTTAGTGTCCTTTATATGTCACATTCGATAGGGTTTTAGGGTTGGTACGTGTTACCAAACTCAACTCTATGCATATTGCGTTTTCTTGCATTTCATTGCAAATTGCTGGATTTCAGGATACTAGTTTGACCTAGCCGGACGATCTAGTTCCCTCGATTTTCGGGTTTCGGTCAAAACTACAAACTTGTAGATCTATGTCTTATTGCACGCGGGGCAAAATTTTAGGTCAATCCGAGTTAAGTAGACCAAGTTATGGTCATTATACTATTGCTGGTCAATTGGTATCAATTTAGGTCAATTTTAGGTCAATTTGGTCAACTTTGGTTCGGCCAGTTTTTGGACCCGAACTTGTGCAAGTTGTTTGACTTGCTTATGGTCATTTCTGGGTTTTGGTGTCTTCATAAGACTTTTAGGTATGGGTCTTAACTATTCATGGTTAAAATTTCAGGTCAATTGGACCTGTTTTGAGTGAGTTATGGCCTAAATACTCACTGCTGCCCAAATGGTCAGTTTTTAGGTCTCAAGTGTACCTAATCCGAATTGGTCATTTTTTCACATCACCTTGCAAGCAGAATTTTGGTATGTTCTCTCAATGAAAGTTGGCAAATTTTGTGCCTAGTTCCACCTCCAATTGGTCTCATACCAATTGAGGTTACACATTTAAACTTATTGGCTAAAATGTACACTGCCCTTGGTTACTTTGCTTAACACACATCAATTACACACATTTACCTTGCAATTTGTTTACTTCTCTACCAATCTGTTTTGGTACATTACCAAAAGCATATTCTACTTTACACTAACATTACTTTGGGCAGATTACAATTACCCTCAACACACCAAATATAATTCACATTTACAAGTTCTAAGTACCATTACATACACACCTAACCATTACAAATCTTACATACACTTTACAATATCAATCTCCATACATATCCATCAATCCTTCTAGGTCAATATTCTGCCTACACTTCCATCAATACATACAATTATTCAAGGGTTCCCAAGCTGCCGAAAACCTTCTTCAACACCACATTGCCCTACAATTCATCAATTCTCATCCAAGTGCCAAAATCACCATATAAACATGAAGTAATTCACTAGGTTATTAAATCATCATGATCCACACCATTTCTCATCAATTATATGCACAAATATCTCATCAAAAACGTGACTCCATAGCTGTCCAAAATGAAAACAACAATAACTCTTCAAACTCAAAATTTTCCTTCACAAAACCAACACCCATAACATGCACACAAAACTTAATAAAGCTATCTTCAAAATTATGAACTTACCTTATGCTTGGAGCTTGTTAAACCTTGCTTAAACTTCTCAAATTTAGTATCAAACTCTTCCTTGTGATGAGTAGACAAAGTTTCATGAAGGGACCTAAGTAATTGAAGGTGAAATGGAAGGGTTAGATGAAGCTTTAAGGAAACGTTAATGGTGGACTTATCCTTTTCTCAATTCGGCAATGTTGGGAGAATTGGAGAAGATGAAGAATTCAGATGGCATTTTTGACTTACACCTGCCCCATTAGATGTTTAATTTATTCATTAGTGGACCACTCACCCATTTAACAATATAATAAGCTTAAATGTATTATTTACACATTTTTCACTCCATTTTTGGCTATTTGTATTAGGTACCACTAAATTAATTTTTCATTTTATTTTCTAAGTGTAATATTATTTATTTTTAATGTACATTTAGGTCAAAAGACAATTCAGGGTGTCAAATGACCATAATGCCCCTGTTCGGGTTACGTTCCCGATTTTTCGGTATTACCGGATTTTGTCTGTTTTTCGATTTCTCACTTTTCTTTGTACTAATTATTTAATTTTTCTTTGATATTTCTAATGATATTTATTCTTCAACAAGGGTCTATTTAAGTCCCAAAAATATTTTTCAGGGTTCCCCGCAGTCCAGGGCTAGCCAACGGTCCACGCCGTGACTTCCCGGTGCGGTCACCCATCGTTAGGTTTCCCGGCTCGCTTAACTTGATCACATTTCTTTGCTATTATTTTTCCTTTGCTTTTCTTGTATTTTCTTTTCTTGTATTTCATTATTTTATGTCTCCTCACTCATGTCAAAGTGTAGTTCTAGGCATCCTAGCTGTCCGGACAACACTGGTCACCGAAACAGCAGAACGCACTACCGAACTTTGGGGTGTTACAACACAGGTATGTTGACAACTATAAAGGTATGGTTGTTAAATACATTCTCCATGAAAGACTTAGGGGAGGCAACCTATATTCTTGGGATTCGCATCTATAGAGATAGAGCAAAAAGAATAATTGATTTATCCCAAAGTTTATACTTGGAAAAGGTGTTAAAGAGGTTTAACATGCTTGATTCCAAGAGAGGATTGTTACCAGTGAGACATGGTATCCATCTTTCTAAAGAGATGTTTCCAAGGACACCTGAAGAAAGAGATAAAATGCCAGGATTCCATATGCTTTGGCTATTGGAAGTTTGATGTATGCAATGTTGTGTACTAGGCCGCATATCGCATATGCTGTTAGTTTGACTAGCAGGTATCAATCCAATCCAGGTTTGGAACACTGGATAGCTGTCAAGAATATCCTTAAGTACTTGAGAAGAACTAAGGATGCATTCTTGATCTATGGAGGTGGAGACTTGCAATTGGATGGTTATATTGATTCTGATTTCCAATCAGATATTGATGATAGAAAGTCTACCTCTGTATATGTGTTTATTTGTAATGGAGGTGCAGTCAGTTGGAAGAGTTCCAAACAGAGTACGACTACAGATTCCACTACAGAGGCTGAGTATATTGCTACATCCGATGCTACAAAGGAAGCTGTTTGGATAAAGAAGTTTGTGACAGAACTTATAGTAGTTCCTTCCATTGAGTCAGCAGTTCCACTACACTGTGACAACAATGAAGCGGTCATACAGGCTAAGGAACCCAGGTCTCACCAGAAATCCAAACATATAGAAAGGCACTACCACATTATTAGAGAAATAGTTGGGCAAGGCGATATAGCCATGCAGAAAATAGCATCAGTTGAAAATCTAGCTGATCCATTCACTAAGCCTTTGTCACAAGCACAGTTAGACTGACATCTTGAGAAGATGGGTCTAAGATATTGTAATGAATGGCTCTAGTGCTAGTGGGAGATTATTAGTAGTGTGCCCTAGAGCATATCATTTAGTATGTATCTTATATATGTTTTTATTAATAAAAGGCATTTCCACTTTTTCGTTTACATAATATATTTATGTGTAATAGAAAAGGTCCATTGATATTTTGTTAGAAATTTTATTCTTAAGTAGTTAAGAATATGAGTGACAGTATTTCTAGTACAAAGTATCATAAATAGGTTCACAATCGAGGATACTTCATAATAAGGACATGATTTATCCAGAAAGATTGTATTCATGTTTGTTCCCAAGTTATTTATATGAGATATAAATAAGATGGAATGGTGAGTCTCATGCCATATAACAAACATGATAGGCACTTATAAATGATAAGTAGGCCGAACCAGTGACACTTACAACAAGCACATGGAGTTTACTCTTGTCTATGCATTGTCATAAATCATATCAGTGCATATAATCTTTAGACCTGAAATAGCACAGTTATCTTGTATATAGGTGGTTTAAGTTTGATACTGCTTTCATACTTGTACTATGTATGGGTATATGGGCATGTGTTGGCTCCTACTAGTTATATATGGAGGTAGGTGTTGATCAAGATGGAATCTGTTCCTCTAAGTAAATAGAGATAAAATCCTATGTTCATTTAATTGTTCTTGATGTTTCAAGTTCCTGGCCAGGACAGATAGATTTATTTAGAAAGAGTTTCTGATGAGAAAAATCTTTTTAATCAAGAACTAGAATTAAAAGAGAACATAATATTCATAGCAAATGAAGTTTGACATAAACCATGACTTCAGCTTGAGTTGGGATTTTGTAATAGAGAGATTCTAGTGCATGGTAACATATGATTATAGGTTCATTTAAGGTAAACCTTATTACTGATTGGGTGGCCATGGCATGCTATGCTAGGTGTTAACCATGGTCTATGAGGTGCATAAAATGATTTAGAGAAATCATTTATGGTAAGAAAGAGTTCTGATGATATTAAGAGTTGATATCATGTCTCATTGCCAATTAGTGATAAGCTTAGTAAGTCACATACATACACAAGTTATCACCTAATTAAATATGATTTAATTAATTAATTAAAGAGTTTAATTAATTAATTAAATAGGTTTGGTTTGCAATTAGATTGCAAAGTCCTTAGCATGACTTGAAGCCAAATCTAGGTTATTGGATGTACAGTATAAGTTAAATTTATATTTAAAGTGTTTAAATATGAATTTAATTAATGAGAAATTAATTAATAAAGATTAATTAATTGATTTATATTTGATATAAATTGATTAGAAGAAGAGAAATAATTATTTTGGGTTGAGAACTCAAAATTAAGACATAGGGACATTTTGGTCATTTCACAGGGTAACATGTGGCACCATGACACATGGCATTACACATAAGCTTGCCAAATGTCTTTTAATCATGTAAGATGATTAAAATTAAGATTAAATATAGGTTTGACACTTGGCACAATGTGATTGGGTCAATTAAACCTAGAACCAATTAGAGGGTGACATGTGCCAAGTGTTTAGTGTGTTGACCTAGCTATTTAAGTGTTGTTATGAAAAGAAAATAAGATAACCAGCAGCTACTCCTCCTTTGTCACGCCATTTTGAGGCTCTCCATATCTTCTTCTTCATCTCTCATCAATTCAAAGAGATTAGCCATCAATCTCTTGAATTGAAAATACTAGAAATCGTTTCTAGTGTCCTGTTTACATATTTAATCTCTTAAAAGGCAGAACTTGATTTTCTAAATAATAGAAAAAGCTTTAGAAGCTGTTCAAGGGCTGCCATAGGTGTTCTTGGTATGGACAAGCTAGAGGGACATCATTTGGTGTCCTGAAGACGAATCTCAAAAGTGCAAATACACTGCAGTGCATCAAGAGGTTAGTGTGTTTGTTCTTTATTTAATCTAAGGTTCTAAAATTAATCTAATTAATTTTAAAATCTTAAATGGAAAATACAGATCTGAAAACATATTAAAAGAGTTTTAATATGTTGTTTATCATTGAAATCAAATAGATAAAAATAAATCTTGCATGATGCATGTGACCCTAGGTGAAAACTTTTGAATTCAATGGTATAAACTTGTGTTTTTCATGCTTCCGCTCCTTCACTACCTGCTTGAAGTTATCGGGTATATTTTATATCCTGACTGTAAAAATTTATTTTGATGTATGTAATGTATGTAAAGGTATGGACATGTAAAACTGGTCTTAAGCAGTTTGTATAAAGTTTGTAATAAATTTTAGTTTGAATTTCTCTTATTGTAAATTTTTGTAATGATGTATATAAATTGTTTTATCTTTAATGAAATATGAATAGAAGTATTTTGCTTTAAATTGAATGAAATTGATTAATGGTATTTTGATGATTGTTGAATATTGGAAATTATGGATTTGAAGTTTTGGAAATTGATAAATGATGTTGGAATTGATTGGGATGGTTGTGAACTTGAAGAAATTGTTGAGACAAATTATTGGAAGTACTTTTTACAAGAATTTAAAGAACTGTTTTCTGAAAATACAGATGACACTCTACAAAAATTTCTATACAATTTGCAGAAAAATAAAATGGGATAAAAATTTTACTAGTTTTAAAACTTTGAATAAATTATTTTAATATCTATTAGAAAATGCTTACCACTTATAAAAGTAAGAAAATTGTTTTAAAATCCCTTGAAGGGTACTTAATGAGTTATCAGTAGGTAAAGTTCGGTAGTTCATTAGGTATTCTACGGGATCATGTTATGCCTTACAGAGGGGTAAGGTGTGACATGTTTTAGTGATATCAGAGCAAAATTTTTGAAGTATGTTTTAACTTATGAATTTGTGCCTTTTCTTTATTAAGTACAAATGCTCAATGTCCTTATTTGTTACATACAGTGCATTACATCATAAATATAAACTAATGGAGGGAATCTCCTTGTGTTATTTGTTCAAGAGATACCCTAACTTCAGACTGAAATGGAAGAAGGGGATCGCTCAATAGAGCAATCTGTTGAAGTTGAGGCACAAGGGGAAGCCCCAGCTCTACAAAATGTCAGTGGATCGGTAGCACTAGCCCCACAAATGCCATAGTTTCCTACACATTTCATACAGCAGATTGCTATGATGTTTCAACAAATGGATGGGGGTATGCTTGCTCAAGCTCCACCCCAGACACCTGTGATACAACCACAGCCTCCAGCCAGACAGTATGACAAGTTATTGACGTATGGAGCTACTGAATTCAAGGGTACAATAGACCCTTTAGAGGTAGAGCAGTGGTTAGAAAGAATGGACAGAGTGTTCAAGAAGCTGCACTGCCAAGATGAATTAAAGTTTGAATACTTCGTGTCACTACTGCTAGGGGATGCGTATGATTAGTGGAAGACCATCTCCCACAGCTTGGCTAAACCACCTTTATTGACCTGGGATGACTTCATCAGAGAATTTAGACAAAAATACATCCCAGACGCATATGTGGATCAAAAGTTACAAGAATTTCTGAGCCTGAAACAAAGGAACAGATCAGTGGCAGAATATGAGAGGGAGTTCTCCCGCTTAAGCCACTATGCTGGGAGTCTCCTTTCCACCAACAAGGAAAGGTGGAAGAGATTTGAGACTGGTTTGAAGCCCAGTTTGAGGATGCAAGTAGTGGGATTCAGACACAGCAACTTCTCTGAGCTCATCTCTCAAGCACTTGAGCTAGAAAGGATTGAATCAGAAGCGACACCTACAAAAGAAAAATCAGAGAAGACTAAGAAAACAAAGAAAGATAAAGGGGAAAAGTTAGTAGAGCCAAGTTTTAGTGGTACTTCTGGTAAGAGAAATTTGGTGGACCTAGCAGAGGTCGAGGTAGAAGATTTGGAAGGGGCAGATTTTCTGGATAGAGACCCCCTAGGTTTGGTCAGCAGTCGAGCAGGGTTCATATCCTGCCCACCCCTATGAGACTTGTGACAAGATTCATGGGGGAGAATGCTATTGGGCTACAGGAGCCTGCTTTAACTGTGGAGGCAAGGGCCATCTTGTAAAAGATTGCATTAGTGCTCCTAGATTTGGTCCAGCTCTTACTACTGCCGAAGGATCTATTCAGAGTCCTGCTCCCAGAGGTTCACAATCAGTTGGCAGTGGAAGAGGCAGAGGTAGAGGCACTACTTCAGACAGTTAGGGTATTGTTGGTCAGTCAGCACAAGGAAGTGCTCCAGAGTTTACACGATGAGACAGCAAAAAGATGCTGAGACTTCTGATGTTGTAGCTTGTACATTCTCTATCTCTGATCAAGATATATTTGTGTTGTTTGATCCGGGTTCAACCTGTTAGTGCTAGCATAGTCAGTTCACTTGCTGTTCCATGTGTCAAAATAGATTTTGAAGTGCTAGTAACTAGTCTGTTAGGACAAGAGGTTCGGGTCAATAGAATCTATAGAGATTGTCCTTTGGTAATCCAAGGACATATTTTTCTGTCAGATTTAATTGAAATGCCCTTCAGAGATTATGATATTATCTTGGGCATGGATTGGTTAGCCAGGCATCACGCCATGATTGACTGTAGACTGAAGACAGTCACTTTTGGTCTCCCTCTGTACGGTGATGTGGTAATACATGGGGAGAGGCATTTACTACCATCAAACATCATTTCGGCTGCACTTTCCAGAAGGATGATCAAAAAGGGGTGTGAAGCATACTTGGCACATGTGATAGACACGCAAGTGGGGAGTCCAGCACTGAGGGACATCCTTATGGTATGTGACTTTCCAGATGTGTTTCCTGATGAACTGCCAGGATTAGCTCCAGAAAGAGAGGTGCAGTTTGAGATTGATGTTATGCTTGGTGTGGACTCAATCTCCATAACACCATATAGAATGGCACCTGCAGAATTGAAAGAATTGAAAGTGCAATTGCAAGAGTTGCTTGACAAGGGCTTTATCCACCCCTGTGTGTCACCTTGGGGAGCGCTAGTGTTGTTTGTTAAGAAGAAAGATGGCACTCTCCGCTTATGTATTGATTATCGGCAGTTGAATAAGGTGACAATAAAGAATAGATATCCATTGCCCCACATTGATGACTTGTTTGATCAGTTGAGGGGTGCAGCTGTGTTCTCCAAAATTGACCTGAGATCAGGTTATTAACAGCTGAAAGTACAAGAGCAGAGTATTCCTAAAACTGCCTTTAGAACCTACTATGGCCATTATGAGTTCTTAGTCATGCCATTTGGGTTAACTAATACTCCGACTACTTTTATGGATCTGATGAACACTATCTTCAGACAATACCTCGACCAGTTTGTTGTGGTATTCACAAATGATATATTGGTTTATTCAAGGAATGCAGAAGAGCATGATAGACATCTGTGCATTGTACTGTAGACTTTGAGGGAGAAACAGCTATACGCCAAATTGTCGAAGTGTGAATTTTGGCTGAAAGAAATATCTTTCCTGGGGCATGTAGTATCAGTAGAGAGCATCAAGGTAGATCCAAGTAAGATAAAAGCTGTCCTTAATTGGAGGCCACCCAGAAATATCACGGAGATTCGTTGTTTTCTGGGTTTAGCTAGATACTACCGTCGATTTGTGAAGGGATTCTCCATGTTGGCATCTCCATTGACCAAATTACTTTGAAAAGATATGAAATTTCAGTGGACAGATAAATGCCAACAGAGTTTTAATGAATTGAAGAAATGTTTAACTAAAGCTCCAGTCCTGACTTTACCTACTCTAGATAAAGAATACACAGTTTACAGTGACGCTTCTCACAGTGGGTTAGGCTGTGTATTGATGCAAGATCGAAATGTCATTGCCTATGCATCACGCCAGCTAAAACCGCATGAGAGGAATTATCAGACACATGATTTGGAGCTTACAGCTATAGTGTTTGCTCTTAAGATCTAGAGACACTATTTATATGGGGAAAAGTGCTACATCTACACAGATCATAAGAGTTTGAAGTATTTGGGCACTCAGAAGGAATTGAATTTGAGACAGAGGAGATGGTTAGAGTTGATAAAAGACTATGATTATCTGATAGACTATCAGCCAGGGAAAGCTAATGTTATGGCTAATGTCTTATATCGCAAGACTATGGCAAGTCTACGGGTTACTCTTTTGTCTATGGTACATGAGTTGAGATCATTACATGCCAGCTTAGAGATTAATGATGAGAGGCAGACAGCAGTTGCATGGCATGTATAGCCAATGTTGATTGATCAGATCAGAATAGCTGCTCATAATAATGAAAGGTACCAGAAGCTATTGGAAGAAGTCAGGCAGGGCAAGAAACATGAGTTTTCAGTTAGAGATGATGGTCTACTACTACACCAGGTCAGAATGTGTGTTTCTAATGATGTTGATTTGAGGCAAATCATTTTGAAGAAAGCACATGAGTCTCCTTTTGCCATGAACCCTAGTGGTACGAAAATTTATAGAGGGCTAAAGGAGCATTACTGGTGGATGGGTATGAAAAGAGATGTGGCAGAGTTTGTTTCCAAATGCCTAACTTGTTAGCAAGTGAAGGCTAAGCATCAAGTACTAGCTGGTTTATTATATCCACTACTAGTACCAAAATGGAAATGGGAGAGAATAACAATGGATTTTGTGATGGGACTTCCGAGGACACAGAAGAGTCATGATGCAGTTTGGGTCATAGTTGACAGATTGACCAAGTCTGCTCATTTTCTGCCAGTACGGATGGACTACAGTTTAGAAAGATTGGCCAAGTTGTACATTGATGAGATAGTAAGACTACATGGGGTGCTAGTATCCATTGTATCAGATAAAGATCCTAAGTTCACTTCTAGATTCTGGGGCAGTCTTTAGAGAGCCCTAGGAACTAGATTGAACTTTAGTACGCCATTCCACCCACAGACAGATGGCCAGTCTGAGAGGGTAATTCAGATCTTTAAGGACATGCTACGAGCTTGTGTGATTGAGTTTGAGGGCAGTTGGGAGACACACTTGCCTTTAATTGAGTTTGCTTACAACAACAGCTACCAATCAAGCATTAGAATGCCTCCATATGAAGCTTTGTATGGCAGAAAATGTAAAACCCATTGTATTGAGATGAGGTAGGTGAAAGAAAGATGATTAGGCCTGAAATTGTTCAGCAGACTGAGGAGAAAATCAGGGTGATCAGAGATCGCCTTAAGACTGCATCTGACCGTCATAAGTCCTATGTTGATATGAAGAGAAGGGATATTGAATATGCAGTGGGTGACAAAGTATTCCTCAAAGTTTCCTCCTAGAAGAGGATTATGAGATTCGGCAGAAAGGGAAAACTGAGTCCTCGCTTCATTGGGCCTTATGAGGTTTTAGAAAGAGTGGGTCCTTTGGCATATCGGTTAGCACTACCTCCAGAGTTAGAGAAGATACATAATGTCTTCCATGTGTCTATGTTGAGGAGGTATCGATTAGACCCATCTCATGTACTACCAGTAGAAGAAATTGAAGTGAATCCAGACCTCACATATGAGGAAGAACCCATAGAGATTCTGGCTTATGAGGTGAAGCAGCTACGGACGAAGCAGATCCTGTTAGTGAAAGTGCTGTGGAACCATCATTCGGGCTAGGAGGCTACTTGGGAACCAGAGGAGGACATGAGGAGACAGCACTCACAACTGTTCAGAGATTGATACCAGGTAAAATTTGAGACGAAATTTATTTTAAGGGGGGGGGGGGGCAAATTGTAACACCCCCATTTGCATAGCCTGGTATATTTCACTATTCTGATGACCGGAGTCGGTTCGGACAATTAAGGGGATTAGAACCATACTTAAGACAACTAGATAAGCCTTGAACACAAATAATTAGTATTTGGCAATTAGTTAACTATAAATAAGAAAAACAGAACACAAGAAGTTAAATGAGCCGAGAGTCACAGCGATGGGTTACCTTCTCGGGAAGGACTGCGAAGTCGATTTAAACTCAAATTTCGAACCATAAAATGTGACACTGTGGTCTTTAGGACTATTACGAACACAGTGAAAAAGAGAAAATCACAAAAAAGAATTGTTAAGTCAGTCAAATAATTAGGTCAGGGAGCCAGAAGAAATATTGAATTATTTACAAACTCGGTTGAACCGGCGAGGGGCAATTTGGTCAATTAACCCCGAGAGCTGACTCCTGACCTAATTGTCAAATAAAATCAGAGAAAAGAAAATTTCGGGATCAGAAATTAAATTAAAGAATTAATGGAAAAATAAAAAAAAAGAGAGAAAAAAGAAAAAGGAAAAGTAAAAAGTGATAACATCATGCATAACCTCATGCATGATTCAATAAATATATAATTAATAAATTTAATTAATTTGATTTTATGGTCTTCCATAAGACTAAAAACAAAAAGGAAAAGAAAAAGAAAGAAAAAAAAAAAAAGAAATTCACTCTTCTTCCTTGTTGCCGTGACCCATTTCCATTCTCTCCCTCACTTCACCATTAAAACAACTCCCATGGAAGCTTGATCAAAGCTTTCAAAACCTCACCTTGTCCCTAAAAATCTCCATTAAACCTTGTTAACTCCACTTGAGAAGAAGCTTGAGCAAGAAAAGAAAAGAAGAAAGGAAAAGTTTTTAAGGGAAAGAAAATTCTGAATAAGGTTAGTAAACTAAACTTGATTTGTTAGTTGATTTAATTGTGTTTATAGTAGAATAAACTTAGAAATTCATTTAAAATGAAAAGAAAACATCTTAGGGGGACTAAAGGGAAATTTGGCCAGCATGTGTGGGGGTAGGATTTGCATGGGTTTGATTGAATTAGAGGTGAATATGAACATGAAGGAGTTGAATGATTATGGTTATATGCTTTGAATTAGCTAAATGCAACAAATTGGTGAATTAGGGTTTGGCACCTAGGGTTTTGGAAGGCAAAAATGTGAGAATTAGTCAAATGGTGTGTTTGACCTTGTTTGAGATGAAAAATGGTCATTTGTGACCAATTGAGATGTGTTGGAAGTGTTAGAAGTGAGTTTAAATTCGGACTGAAAATGGCCATGCTGCAGGCAGCAGGACCAAGGTCCCTTTGAGAGACCAAAACTAAAAATTTACAAGTCCAATTGGTGTGAGGCCAATTGGAAATGAAAATAGGCACAAAATGACACAATTTTCATCAGGGAATCATGCCCAAAAAGTAAACAAAACCTAGTGAACAAATTGACCAAATCCGGATTTATGCAGTCTGACCTATACAAAAATGACCAAATGAACAGTCTGTTCATTTGACCATAACTTGGGCTAGGTAGGTCTAAATGACCTGAAATTTTACCAGTGGACAGCTGAGATATAGACATAAAACTTTCATGAAGAACATAAACCAAAATTATGCCCTTAACCAAGTCATGGCCGCCCAAAGTTGGTGACCTAAAACTGCCAAAAGCAGAATTTGCCCAGAAAATCTGGGTTAAGTCCAATCCGGCAGCCATGATTCAAATGGCTATAACTTGAGCTAAAAAACTCCAATTGGAGTGATTTAAAAAGGAGAATAAAATTAAGACAATAGGGAACATTTTCTATGAAGAAAGTTTTGCCAAATTCTAACATAAAAATGACCAATGGAACAGTGTGACTTAAGATACCAAAACTGAAAATTTGCAAATTTGCCTAAAAGACTTAGAATTTGAGTAAACAACCAAAACCAACAAATTTAGTAACCAAAATGTGGTATGTGGGTGAATTTGGAATTCCCATACCTATTAAGCCTTAGAAAGTCAACAAATTGACTTGAATAGTGTCATGAATAGTAACCCGAAACACAAAATTTTAAGGAACGTCAAGTTTAGCACATTAGAGCTAGGTAAAAGTGAATTTAAATTTATTTTTAGATTTATGCTAAGTTATGATAGTGAAACACTGTGAAACTGTGTTTTTCAGTGGAAAAGAATACCGGGAAGGAACCCGAGGTGTCGAGTCATGGCCAAAAGGCTACTCATATAAGGTTTGTGCACAACATAGAATTTCTGTAAATTTTCTTCTGCATATTGTTTTGAATAATTTGAAATATTGAATTGTGACATCATTGTGATGAAATATTTATTATGCTTTTGATTTAAATTGTTGAAAGTTATTTGTGTATATTTGAGATGGCATAAATGTTTAGTAAATCGTTAAGATAAGTTTTGAAACCATAGTGTCATGACCATATATTTGAACACCTCACTAGCATGACTAGTGGTGGTAATCAGTTTTGAATTTTGATTCTTTCTCTGGCTGAAGTGTTGAGGTGTGTGCCAGTAGAAGAAGAAATTGAATGGATATCTATATATTTGAGCTAGCTAGCCTTGTGATGTGACTTCTCCTTAGCCTCTGGCTATTGAGATTATATTTGTTTTTAATGGCATGATATAACTGCGGGTTTTATGAAATTGGTTTTGATACTTTGAAATGAAATTATTTTGGATTAAAATCTCATAATTCATGTTTTATATTTAATTCTCATGTTCAGTCCAATTTTTGATAAATATGATTTGAATTCTGCATAAAGATTATTTTAGTATGTTATGCACCACTAAGTCCTAGTACTCAGCGATGACTGTTATTGCTGTCACAGATTTAGAGACTAGAGAAGTAGCAGATTGAGCTGCTAAGGATTGAGGAGCTACCTACTTGAAGTTATCGGGTATATTTTATACCCTGACTGTAAAAATTTAGTTTGATGTATGTAATGTATGTAAAGGAATGGACATGTAAAACTGGTCTTGAGCAGTTTGTATAAAGTTTGTAATAAATTTTAGTTTGAATTTTTTTTAATGTAAATTTTTGTAATGATGTATATAAATTATTTTATCTGTAATGAAATATGAATGGAAGTATTTTGCTTTAAATTGAATGAAATTGATTAATGGTATTTTGATGAATGTTGAATATTGGAAATTATGGATTTGAATTTTTGGAAATTGATAAATGACGTTGGAATTGATTGGGATGGTTGTGAATTTGAAGTTGTTGAGACAAATTATTAGAAGTGCTTTTTACAGGAATTTGAAGCACTATTTTCTCAAAATACAGACGACACTCTGCTGAAATTTCTATAAAATTTGCAGAAAAATAAAATGGGACAAAAGTTTTACTTGTTTTAAAACTTTGAATAAATTATTTTAATATCTATTAGAAAATGCTCACCACTTATAAAAGTAAGAAAATTATTTTAAAATCCCTTGTAGGGTACTTAATGATTTATCGGTAAGTAAAGTTCGGTAGTTCATTAGGTATTCTACAGGATCATGTTATGCCTTACAGAGGGGTAAGGTGTGACAACTATTCCTTTTACTAATGCCTTAGCAAACGTGCCTTCATATGCTAAATTTTTGAAGGAGATTTTGTTTGATAAGAAGAAGTTGGAAAAATTTGAAACCTTTGTTTTTACAGAAGAAAGCAGTGCTATATTGCAAAATAAGCTTTCATCAAAACAGAAGGATCCTAGTAGTTTTTCCATACCATGTCACATTAGAGAAATGAAGCCCACCACCATTTCCTACAGTTCGCAGATAGGTCTATTAAATTTGCAATTAGGGTGATTGAGAATGTTCCTTTGAAAGTTGAAAAATTCTTCATTCAATGGACTTTGTAGTGTTGGAAATGGAGGAGGATGCACACATTCTTATTATTCTTGGTAGACCTTTCCTTGCTACTGTTGGAGCTGTGATTGATGTAAAGAATGGAAGGCTTACATTAGAAGTTGGGGAAGCAAAAGTTGAATTTAATCTATTTCAAGCAATGAAAAGGAAAGATGATTCAAATTCATGCTTGAGAATTGATGTGGTAGATGAAGTGGTTGGAGAAGTGCTCAAAAAGCAACATCTTGAAAATCCCTTAAAAGCTTGTTTGGTTCACAATATCAAGAAGGGCAATGAGATTGAAGAAGCTACAGAATATGCTCAAATTTTGGAAGGAAATTCACCTTCGCCTATGGCTAGTATTGAGAAGATTGAAGATTTGAAGCAAGATGTAACTTGACCACCAATACTTAAAAGAAGTGAAGCACTGAAGGTAGAGTTAAAACTTCTTCCAACAAATCTCATGTATGCTTTTCTTGGTCAAAATTCTACATATCCTATGATTGTTAATGCTAAATTGAATGATTGTGAAGTTGAAAAATTATTAAGAGTTCTTAGAGAGCATAGAAGGATAATTGTTTATACCATTGATGATATTAAAGGAATACATTCTTCTATGTGCATGCATAGAATTTTGTTAGAAAATGATCACAAAGCCTCTAGAGAGTCACAAAGAAGATTGAATCCAAATATGAAAGAGGTTGTGAAAAAAGAGATCTTAAAATTGCTTTATACAGGTATCATTTACCCTGTCTCTGATAGCAATTGGGTAAGTTCAGTTCATGTTGTACCCAAAAAACGGGGCATCACAGTAGTAAAAAATGAAAATTATAAACTAATACCTACTAGGACTGTAACTGGATGGAGAATGTGTATAGACTATAGGAAGTTGAACAATGTAACTAGAAAGGACCGTTTTCTATTACCATTTATAGATCAGATGCTTGAGAGATTAGCTCATCATTCTTATTTTTGCTATTTGGATGGCTATTCAGGGTTCTTTTTGATCCCTATTCACCCGAATAGGATAAAACCACATTTGTCATACCTTACCCCTCTGTAAGGCATAACATGATCCCATAGAATACCAAATGAGCTACCAAACTTCATCTGTCGATAACTCATTAAGTACTTTACAAGGGATTTTAAAAACAATTTTCTTACTTTTAGAAGTGGTGAGCATTTTCTAATAGGTATTAAAAACATTTAATTAAAGTTTGAAAACTAGTTAAAATTTTTATCCATTTTTATTTGTCCGCAAATTTTAGAAAAATTTTGGTAGAGTGCCGTCTATATTTTAATAAAATAGTTCTTCAAATACCTGTAAAAACACTTCCAATAATTTGTTTCATCAATTCAACAACTACCACAACAAACTTCAACATCATTTTTCAAACTCCAAAATTCAAATAAGTAATTCACAACTCAATATTTCCATTCATTTTTTTATTAAAGTAAAAATAAATTACATTTATCAACCACTTTACATTAGCAAATCCAAAATGATATTATTACAACTTTATACAACTGCTCATTACTAGTTTTTACATATACATACAGTTACATACACAATTATAAACATTACATTCAAGGTATAAATTTATATCCGATAAACTTCAGGAAAGGCAGCTCCAAGATCCTCAGCAGCTCACTCTGCTGCTCCTCTAGTCTCTATATCTGTGACAGCAATAACAGCCATCGCTGAGCACTATGACTCAGTGGTGCACAACATATTAAAATAACAGTTTATGCATAATTCAAATCACATTTATTTAATTATTGAACTGAACATGAAAAATAGATACAAAACATGATTTATAAATTTTTAGTCCAAACAATTTCATTTAAGAAGTCTCAAAACTATTTCATAAAAACACATAGTTTTATCATGTCATTCGAAACATATTCATCTCAATAGCCAGAGGCTTATGAGAAATCACAAGGCTAGTTAGCTCAAACTATGGGTACCCATTCAATTTCTTCCTCTACAGGCACACACCTCAATACTTTAGCCAGAGAGGGAATCAAAATTTGAAACTATTTCTTCCCACTAGTCATGCTAGTGAGGTATTCAAATATATAGTCATGACATTCTGGTTTCAAAACTATCTTAACAATTTGCTAAACATTTACTATCATTTCAAACACATACAAGTAAACTTTTAACAACTTAAGTCAAAAGTATAATACACATTTTTCAATATAAGTAATTCATTTCATGTACTTTGCAAATGAATTTTAAAGAATATTAATGTTGTGCACAAACCTTAAGCGAGTCACCTCTTGGCCTTGACTCGATGCTTCAGGTTCCTTCCCGGTATTCTTTTCAACTGAAATACACAATTTCACAGTGTTTCAGTACCATAAATTATCATAAGTCCAAAAATAATTTCAAATCTATTTATATCTAACTTTAATATGCTTAACTTGACGTTCTTTAAAATTTGTATTTTGGGGTTACTATTTACGATACTATTCAAGTCAATTTGTTGACTTTCTAATGCTTAATAGGCATGGTGATTCTAATTTCACCCACATACCACATTTTGGTTACCTAATTTGTTGGTTTTGTTTGTTTTCTCAAACTTTAAGTCTCTTAGGCACAAATTTCAAAATTTCAGTTTTGGTGTTCAGTTTTGCATTGTTCCATTGGTCATGTTGCTGTGATAATTTGGCTAAGTTTTCTTCATAGAAGTTGTTCTTTATTGTCTTCACTTTATTTACCTTTTTGAATCACTCCATTTGGAGTTTTGTAGCCTAAGTTATAGCCATTTGAACATGGTTGGCCGGATTTGGGTTTACCCAGAATTCTGGGCATTTACTGGTTAATGGCAGTTTTTGTGGGTTGACTGCAGGTGAGTTTTTGGGCAGATTATGGTCAAATTTTGGGTTTTTTGTCTTCATGAATGTTGTAGGGCTATGTCTCAGCTTTCTACTGGTAAAAATTTAAGTCATTTGGACCTTCATAAACCAAGTTATGGTCATTTACGTAACTACTGTTCATTTGGTCATTTTTGTACAGGTCAGTTTGCCAATTCTAGATTTGGCCTAATTGTTCACTAAGTTCTAGTCACTTTCTAGGCATGATTCCTAAATAAAAAATGTGCCATTTTGTGTCTAGTTTCATTCCCAATTTGCCTCACACCAATTGGGTTGTCAAATTTTCAGTTTTGGTCCCTGAAAGGGACCTAGGTCATGCTGCCTGCAGATTAACCCTCTCCAATCTGAATTTAAACTTGTTTCCAACAATTCATAAACATCACAAATGGTCACAATTGACCATTTTTCAACTCAAATAAGGTCAATAACATCATTTGGCCAATTCTCAAAATTTTCTTCAATTTTTCACATGCTCAAAACCCTAACTTCAAACAAAGCTCAATCTAAAGCAATTTAAAGTGTGTATTCATGTTTTACACACCTAATTCACCTCAAATAGCCATTCAAAACCATCAAACTCATTCATAAGAAACCCTAACCCTAGTTGGACGAATTTTCAATTTGGTCTCTTAACAATTATTTTTGTTTGATTTCCCTTAAATCTAAATTAATTCAAGTGGATATGCATGAATATAAAGAGAAATCAAAGAATGGATAACTAACCTCTTTGTGTGGCTTTTCTCTCTTCCCAAATTTCACTTCTTTCCTATTATTTTTATTGTCAATAGATGAATCAATGTTCAAGGACAAGATTTACTTTAGAAACCTTAGGGAAATTATGGCTAGATTAGGGTTTGTGAAGCTTGAGTCAAGCTTCTATGGAGATTTCAAGAAAGAAAAATGAGAGAGAGGGCCAAGGGAGAGGGACGGCACATTGTGGAGAAGAAGACACAAAAATGATTTTTGTTTTAATTTAATTTCTTTTTTTTAATTGGTCACTTAAGTAGATGATTGTCCCATTTTTCAAATTTAAAATTATAGTTTTATCATGTCATGCATTATGTCATGCATGATGATATCACTTTATTATTTTTATTTTCTTTTTCCTTTATTTTTTTTGTTTCTTTAATTTAATTCCCAATTTTGAATTTTTTTTTCTCCAATTTTATTGGATAGTTAGGTCAGGAGTCAGCTCTAGGGGTGAATTGAACAAATTGCCCCTCGCCAGTTTGATCTGGTTTGCAAGTTATTCGATATTTTTTCTGGATCCCTGACCTAATTATTTGACCTGCTTAACAATTCTTTTCTATGATTTTCTCTTTTTCACTGTGTTCGCAATAGTCCTAAGGACCACAACATCACATTTTATGGTTCGAAATTTTAGTTTAGACTGATCTCGCAGTCATTCCCGAGAAGGTCACCTATCGCTATGACTCCCAGCTTATTTAAATTTTTGTGTTCTGTTTTTCTTATTTATACTTAACTATTTGGTAATTACTAATTATTTGCGTTCAGGGCTTATCTAGGTGTCTTAGATGTGGTTCTAATGCTCTTAATTGTCCGGACTGACACCGGTCACTAGAACAGTGAAATATACCAGGTTATACAAATAGGGGTGTTATAATTCTCCCCCCCTTAAAATAAATTTCGTCTCGAAATTTTACCTGGTATCAATCTCTGAACAGCTGTGGGTACTGTTTCCTTATGTCCTTCTCTCGTTCCCAAGTAGCCTTCTGGCCTGAATGATGGTTCCACAACACTTTCACTAACGGTATTTGCTTGCTCCATAGCTGCTTCACCTAATAAGCTAGAATCTCTATGGGTTCTTCCTCATATGTGAGGTTTGGATTCACTTCAATTTCCTCCACTGGTAGTACATGAGATGGGTATGATCAATACCTCCTCAACATGGATACATGGAAGACATTATGTATCTTTTCCAACTCTGGAGGTTGTGCCAAACGATATGCCAAAGGACCCACTCTCTCCAGAACCTCATATGGCCCAATGAAACGAGGACTCAGTTTCCCCTTTCTGCTGAATCTCATAATTCTCTTCCAAGGAGAAACCTTGAGGAATACTTTGTCACTCACTGCATATTCAATATCCCTTATCTTTAGATCAATATAGGACTTCTGATGGTCTGATGCAGCTTTGAGTCGATCTCTAACCAATCTGATTTTCTCTTCAGTTTGCTGAATAATTTCTAGCCCAATCATCTTTCTTTCACCCACGTCATCCCAACACAATGGGGTTCTACATTTTTTGCCATACAAAGCTTTATAGGGAGGCATCCTAATGCTTGATTGGTAGCTGTTGTCGTATGCAAACTCAATCAAAGGCAAGTGTGTGTCCCAGCTTCCCTTAAACTCAATCACACAAGCCCGTAGCATGTCCTCCAATATCTGAATTATTCTCTCAGACTGGCCATCTGTTTGTGGGTGGAATGCCGTGCTGAACTTCAATCTAGTTCTTAGGGCTCTTTGAAGACTACCCCATAATCTAGAAGTGAACCTAGGATCTCTGTCTGATACGATGGATACTAGCACTCCATGCAGTCTTACTATCTCATCAATGTACAACTTGGCCAATCTTTCTAGGCTATAGTCCATTCGTACTGGCAGAAAATGAGCAGACTTGGTCAGCCTGTCAACTATAACCCATACTGCATCATGACTCTTCTGTGTCCTTGGAAGTCCCATCACAAAATCCATAGTTATTCTCTCCCATTTCCATTTTGGTACTGGTAATGGATGTAACAAACCAGTTGGTACTTGATGCTCTGCCTTCAATTGCTGACAAGTTAGGCATTTGGAAACAAATTCTACTACATTTCTTTTCATACCCATCCACCAGTAGTGCTCTTTCAGCCCTCTATACATTTGTTGTGCCACCAAGGTGCATAGCAAAAAGAAACTCATGTGATTCTTTCAAAATGATCTGTCTCAAGTCAACGTCATTAGGAATGCACATTCTGCCCTGGTGTAGCAGTAGGCCATCATCTCTCACTGAGAACTTAGGTTTCTTGCCCTGTCTAACTTCTTCTAACAGCTTCTAGTACTTCTGATCATTCTGTGCAGCCATTCTGATATGATCAATCAACACTGGTTGTACATGCCATGCAAATGTTGTCTGCCTCTCATCATTAATTTCTAAGCTGGAATGCAATACTCTCAACTCATGTACCATAGATAAAGGAGTAACCCATAGACTTGCCATTGTTTTGTGACTTAAGGCGTCAGCCACTATATTTTAGCTTTCCCTGGCTGATAGTCTATCAGACAACCATAGTCTTTTATCAACTCTAACCATCTCCTCTGTCTTAAATTCAACTCCTTTTGAGTGCCCAGATATTTCAAACTCTTATGATCTGTGTAGATGTAGCACTTCTCCCCATACAAATAGTGTCTTCAGATCTTAAGAGCAAACACAATAGCTGTTAGCTCCAAGTCATGTGTCGGATAGTTCCTCTCATGTGGTTTTAGCTGGTGTGATGCATACGCAATGACATTCCTCTCTTGCATCAATACACAGCCTAACCCATTGTTAGAAGCATCGCTGTAAATAATATACTCTTTACCCGGGGTAAGTAAAGTAAGGACTGGAGCCTCAGTTAAACATCTCTTCAACTCATCAAAACTCTATTGGCATTTATCCGTCCACTGAAATTTCACATCTTTTCGAAGTAATTTGGTCAATGGAGATGCCAACATGGAGAATCCCTTCACAAATCGATGATAGTATCCAGCTAAACCCAGAAAATTGTGAATCTCCGTGATATTTCTGGGTGATCTCCAATTAACAATAGCTTTTATCTTACTTGGATCTACCTTGATGCCTTCTACCATTACTACATGCCCTAAAAACAATATTTCCTTCAGCAAAAATTCACACTTCGACAATTTAGCGTATAGCTATTTCTCCCTCAAAGTCTACAGTATAATCTGCAGATGTCTATCATGCTCTTCTACACTCCTCGAATAGACCAATATATCATCTATGAATACCACAACAAACTGGTCGAGGTATGGTCTGAAGATAGTGTTCATCAGATCCATAAAAGCAGCCGGAGCATTAGTTAACCCGAATGGCATGACCAAGAACTCATAATGGCCATAGCGGGTTCTAAAGGCAGTTTTAGAAATACTTTGCTCTTGTACTTTTAGCTGATAATAACCCGACCTTAGGTCAATTTTGGAGAACACAATTGCACCCCTCAACTGATCAAATAAGTCATCAATGCGGGGTAGTGGGTATTTATTCTTTATTGTCACCTTATTCAACTGTCGCTAGTCAATGCATAACCGGAGAGTGCCATCTTTCTTCTTTACAAACAACACTGGCGCTCCCCAAGGTGACACACTAGGGTGTATAAAGCCCTTGTCAAGCAGCTCTTACAACTGCACTTTCAACTCTTTTAGTTCTGCTGGTGCCATTCTATATGATGTTATGGAGATTGGATCCACACTAGGCATGACATCAATCTCAAACTGCACTTCTCTTTCTGGAGGTAATCCTAGCAATTCATCAGGAAACACATCTAGAAAGTCACACACTGTAGGGATGTCCCTCAGTGCTGGGCTCCCCACTTGGGTGTCTATCACATGTGCGAAGTATGCTTCACACCCCTTTCTGATCATCCTTCTAGCTAGTGCAGCCGAAATGATGTTTGAAGGTAGTAACTGCCTCTCTCCATGTATTACCACATCACCGTACAGAGGGAGACCAAAAGTGACTATCTTCAGTCTACAGTCAATCATGGCGTGATGGCTGGCTAACTAATCCATGCCCAAGATGATATCATAATCTCTGAAGGGCATTTCAATCAAATCTGATAGAAAAGTGTTTCCTTGGATTACCAAAGGACAATCTCTATAGATTCTATTGACCCAGACCTCTTGTCCTAACAGACTAGTTACTAGCACTTTAAAATCCATTTTGGTACACAGAATCGCAAGGGAACTAACTATGCTAGCACTAACATATGAGTGGGTAGAACCCAGATCAAACAGTACATATACATCTTGATCAGAGATAGAGAATGTACCGGCTATAACATCAGAAGTCTCAGCCTCTTCCCACTGTCTTATCGTGTAAACCCTGGCTGGAGCACTACCTTGTGCTGACTGACTAACAGTACCCTGACTGCCAAAAGCATTGCCTCTACTTCTGCCTCTTCCTCTGCTAATCGGTTGTGAACCTCTGGTAGCAGGACTCTGAATGGATCCTTCTGTAGTAGTAGGAGCTAGACCAAATCTAAGGGCACTAGTACAGTCCTTAGCAAGATGGCCCTTGCCTCCACAGTTAAAGTAAGCTCCTGTTGTCACACCCTACTCCTCCGTAAGGCATAATATGATCCCGAAGTATACCTAATGAATTAACAACTTTGTCTTCTGATAACCCATTAAATACACTACAAGGGATTTTAAAACTTTTCTTACTTCTTTTTATAGTGGTGAGCACTTTTGACAGGTGTTAAAGTTTTTTTTTTAACTGAAATGAAACTAGATAACACATTTGAAGTATTAATAATTTTTGTAAAAATTTTTGGCAGAGTGCCATCTGTATTTTGAATAAAACAGTTCTTCAAAAACCTGTAAAAAACACTTCAATTATATAATTCCTCAATCCCAAACTTCAATAATTTATTCAACACAATGAATTTCTCAACATTATCAACTCAGTTCAATAATCAATTTTCCAGTGTTTTCAAAAGCTGAGATAAGATAAATATACCATAATATTTTTACAAAGCCAAAATAATTTACAATTTTAGTTTACAACTACTCAAGACCAAGTACAATATATACATACAGTGCACATACATTACAATAAAAACTACTTAATATGGTATATTCGATATACTCGGTGAAATCTCAAAATGTGGTACAAGCAGCCTACTCTACTGCTCTGTCTGTCTGTCTACCTGCGACAACAATGAAAAAGCAATCGCTAAGTAAAATTTACTCAGTGGTGCACAATAACAATTTAAAATGTGGTATGTAAAACTTTTATTGACAATTTACAATCCAAACAATTCACAAAGTTTTTCAAATCTCATGAAACACAAATTTGATCAAACAATTGAATAACACAGTATTGCCAATCAATAACACAATTTGATCAAATAACTGAATAACATAGTGTTGCCAATCAATAACACAATTTGATCAAATAACCGAGTAACACAGTTTTGCCAATTAATAACACAATTTAGGCCATGACACAAATTTTTCCGAACATGCCGTGTGTACATCACGACAAGGCACACTCACCCCACTAATCGAAATCAATGAGGGAGGAAGCTAGCTAGATAATGAGAACTCATCCACACTCACCTCAGACTGGCAAGTCAAAGAGGGAGGAATATAATCACACTCACCCCATAAATGGAGGAGGAACATAGTAACATTGTCATGCCAAGTGAGAATCAAAACAATTCCAAATCACAATATTTCATACAAACTAAAAATCACATTTTATCTCAAAATTTCCATTTGCAAAGCAACACAATAATTTCCAAATACAATTCCCAAAGTTAAAATAATAAAAAATTATTGATAACTCAATTCTCCAAATAAATTTTTTGATAAAAGCAGTGAATATAAAAAGTATTGTGCACAGACCTCTGATATATGCCTCTTGGCCCTGACTCAGTGTTCCTTATGCTTCTCAATATCCTTTTCAACTGAAACACACAATTTAAAGTGTTTCAGTACTCAATGAATTTGTTTCTAACAATAAAATCCAATAGTTAAATTTTCTTAGCATTATTCCCTTCAATTTATTTTATTATTCAACCTATAATATTGACCCTTGATGCACTCTAAGTGAGTCAATTCTAATGTTACCAATATGTCACATTTTATAGCCCTTTAGTGTTGGTATATCTTACCAATTTTATTTCTAAGTGTATTGCATTTTATTGTAATTTACCAGATTTCGGTGTACTATTTTGACCTAGCCGGATGACCTAGTTCCCTCAGTTTTGAAGTTTTGGTCCAAACTATAAACTTGTAGGTCTATTTCTTATTGCACTCGGGGCAAAATTTCAAGTCATTCTGAGTTGTGTAGACCAAGATATGGCCAATTTACCAATGCTGGATAGAATGCACTAAAATGGTAGGCTTAGGTCATTTTTAGGTCACTTTTGGTTCGGTCAGTTTTGGTACCTAAACTTGTGCAAGCTATTTGGCTTGGTTCTGGCCATTTTTGGGCTTTGGTGTCTTCATAAGAATTGTATATCTATGTCTAAACTTTTCATGGTAAAAATTTCAGGTCATTTGGACCTATTTTGAGTAAGTTATGGTAAAAAACTTAACTACTGCCCAAATGGTCAATTTTCAGGCTTTCAAGTCACTAATCTGGATTTGGTTATTTTTCAAGTTACCTTCTAGGCAGAATTTAGGTAACATTTCTACATGAAAGTTGGCCTATTTGGTGTCTAGTGTCACCCTCCATTGGCCTCATACCAATTGGGCTCATAGTTTTGCACTTATGACCTAATTTAGGTGCTACCAACACACACAACCTGCATTTGACAATTATACTTCCAATTTTGACAATCCTCCTCCTCCCAATACTTCAACATTTAATCATGGCACTTTTATATATATTGTACACAATTCCAACAAGCATTTTGGGCAAAACACTTAAGTGTTCAATGCACACAATACACCATTCAAGTTCAACATTCACTTCCATAAAAATTCAACATACCTCAATATCAATATTACACAAACACTTCTATATACTCATACCTCAATATTAACTACACATGCTGCCCATAATTTAACATTATGACATCTCATTAATAAATTACATATACTCACATACAATTTCATGATATTATAGGCTGCCAAACATGGCAGTTTACCAAAGTATCAAAGTCCATTTTCAAACCCTTAATTCAAGCATTAACATGCACATACTTGAACATTAACCTACTTTAACTTCCATTTGAGTTAATCCACCTTAAATCCCATCAAATACATATAAGAATAAGTCACTAACGATGCATTTTCATGGCTGCCAAAACTAAGGTTCACCAATACTCATAATTTCCTCAATTTTTCTTAGCAATTCAACTTACCCAAAGCTCAACTCAAGGATTAATGAAGGAAAATAGAAAGATTAAGTACTAACCTCAACTTGAGCTTGACAAATCCTTGAAATTTCCTCTCCTTTTTGCTGCCTATAGGTTGCCCATGGTGTAAGGATCATTTTTCATGAAGGAAGCTTGAAGAAATAATGGCTTGATCATGGAAAAATTGAGCTCATGCATGAAACGGCCATGGTGAATTTGGGAGGATTTAATTTTGGCCATGGATGAAAGCTTGAAGAAAATGAGATGGTTTAGTGGAACAATCTGTCCCAATTACTTATATAGGTGGCTCAAGATGAGAGTTAGTGGAGCACTTAGGAATAATTTAATGGTTATTTATTTAAAGTTTCTAATTTTTGCAATTTGGCCACCACACTTTCACTATTTACATAATGTATCTCATTTTAATTTTTCATGACATTTTCAAAGTGTAACATAATTTATTTTTAATTGACATTTAGGTCAAAAGGCAACTCGGGATGTCAATTGACCACAATGCCCCTATTCAAGTTGCATTCCTGATTTTTTGGTAACACCGATTTTTGTCAGTTTCTCGATTTTTCATTTTTCTTTGCACTAATTAATTAATTTTTCTTTGACATTTCTAATGTCATTTATACTTCAATAGATGTTTATTTAAGTCCCAAAAACATTTTCCAGGGTTCCCCATGGTCCAGGGCTAGTCAACGGTCCACGCTGCAAGTTCCCGGTGCAGTCACCCATCGCTAAGGTTTTCGGCTCGTTTAACTTGGTTCCATTTCATTGCTATTATTTTTTCTTTGTTTTTCTTGTATTTTCCTTTCTTGTATTTCATTATTTTATGTCTCCTCACTAACATTTAAATGTAGTTCTGGGCATCCTAGCTGTCCGGACAGACACAAGTCACCGGAACAGTAGAACGCACTACCGAACATAGGGGTGTTACACTTGTTGCCCAATAGCATTCTCCCTCATGAATCTTGCCACATGTCTCATAGGGGCAAGGAGGATATGAACCCTTGGTCGACTACTAACCAGATCTAGGGGGTGTAACACCTCTCACCCGACTACAGTGTAGCCGAGCGAAGTGTGCTACATTCAGTGCCGGAGCACCCTATCTTGTCTTATTTTATTATTTTAATAATTTGATCTCGTTATATTTTAATATCAATTATTTGTCTAAGAAGAAACCAGCGGAGTTTCTCCTGTTTCTATTACTATTTGGCGTATTTTACTATTCACCTGTTTGAAAATTTCAACAATTATTTCCAATAATAATCTCATCCATACTCATATCATCATTTTGAAAATCATTATGTAATTTAAATCCATACTCATTTGTACAAATTCATTCATGCTCCATTCTTATAGCAAAATTCTCAAATTTGCATTAATTTACATAATTTGCAACTAATTATGTAAATCCTTAATTTACATGATATACAAATTAATTATAATTTGCTAATTTACATTACAATATAAGAAATAAATAACATACACATAATACATGATATGCTTAATGTGAGCCCTATCTACATGCATTGCTGAGGTGGAGACAACCTTTGACACTTTGCAGATCTGGACCCCAAAAATCCCAGTAATTTGTCCACTGGGTTTTATCTTCAGTACCTGCATGAAGGAAACAATTCCAACCCGCTAAGCATTGCTGCTTAGTGGCGCAATAATATAACAAGGAAATAATATACAAATAAAGATAAAACAAAACATAATTTGGATAATTAAGATTTATTTATGCTTCACATGCGATTTTTAAAATTTAATATATTTTATCCTAATTTAGTCTTTTTTTTAAGTGTTTATTTCGCTAATGTTCAGTAATAATGTACAAAGAAAAATAATATAAAAATAATAAATTTATGCTTATATTATTATGTAAGTCACAATTGTAATATTTATTTATGTTATAATTATCTTTGCTAATCTTTTAGCAATTCTCAATACTTTTTAGGTTGTCTCAGATTATCTCATAATAAATAAATTTTAATATCGGTCCAGCTCATTTCGATTCTTTCTAATAAATAACTATTCTAATTTATTTTAGGTCATCTTACTCATTTATTTTATTTAATTTCTAATATTTTTATTTGCTAATATTCTTAACTTATTTCAATAAATTTCACTACCCAAGTAACCTATAACAGGCTGACTAAACTGGATAATGGGTCGTTGGCACTGGACATCGCGGTGCCTCGGGCCGTCATACCATGGGACGCGAAACGTCAACCACGTATGCAGTCAGTATGGCTAAAAAGCCATGATAACACATAATCGGGCATAAAAGCCATGAATGTTGGCATAAAGCTATGAATGCGGGCATAAAGCCATGAATGCGGGCATAAAGCCTTTCGCAGTACTACTAAAACAATACCCTATTGGCATGCCAATCTATCCAATTTGACACACATGTCTAGGCAATATAAGGGCACATAATATCATTAAGTTTTAATATATTGTGTTTTATGACTTCATTATTTCATAACAAATTTCATAATTTACACATTCATCATAATATTCACACATTACTTATATCATTCGTATTGATCACAATTCACAACAATGGTGTTCATGTACCATTGTACTCAAGACATTCCTCCTTTACTCATAAAGAAAACTAATGTTCCATTCATATTTTCATGCGATCCATTTATTCATTACGATATTTATATGAATTCATAACTCATACAAGGTGTTATTATCTTATTTGTAATGGAAACATAAGTCCTAATGTAAACCTCATCCCATTTATACTCAACAATCCATCTAGGTTAATTTCATTTCATATTCAAGTGGTATTACTTATGTTTTATTAGACCTACTAGTAATGGGAATACAAATCTTAACTATATACTTGTGAAACCCATTACCCGTCTATAGTATAGCCGAGTAAGATATGTCACACAGTGTACCGGAACACCCTATTTTATTTTAATCCTTTTTATCCTTCCTTATTTATTTTTATCGTAGCTATGAAGTACAATTGGTGAAGTATAATTTATTTAAGTCATTTATGGAAAACATCAATTTATTTCAGGTTTCACAAATTTTATAGAAAATTCGGCAGAGTCCCGGCTAAAAATGGGAAAAACTGTAACACCCCTATGTTCGGTAGTGCATTCTACTGTTCCGATGACCAGTGTTATCCGAAAAGCTAAGATGCCTAGAACTACATTTAAATGTTAGTGAGGAGACATAAAATAATGAAATACAAGACAAGAAAATATAAGAAAAACAAAGGAAAAATAATAGCAATGAAATGTAACCAAGTTAAACAAGCCGAGAACCATAGCGATGGGTAACCGCACTAGGAAGTTGCAGCGTGGAACGTTGACTAGCCCTGGACTGCGGGGAACCCTGGAAAATATTTTTAAGACTTAAATAAACATCTATTGAATTATAAATGTCATTATAAATATCAAAGAAAAATTAATTAATTAGTACAAAGAAAAATGAGAAATCGAGAAAACGACAAAACTCGGTGTTATCGAAAAATCAGGAATGTAACCCGAATAGAGGCATTGTGGTCATTTGACATCCCGAGTTACCTTTTAACCTAAATGTCCATTAAAAATACATGATATTACACTTTGGAAATGTCATAAAAAAATTAAAATGGTGGTACATAATCTAAATAGCAAAAGATAGGAGGAAAATGTGGGAAATTGGAAACTTTGGAATAAACAAACCTTATAATTGATTTTAGTGCCCCATTAACATCTTCAAAGTGGACCTTTAATCAACATATGGGCAAAAGATTCTATCATCCTCAACCTTGGGACATCTAGCCGAAACACCTTGGGAGAAAACTCCATGGCCGATTGAGTGAGAGCTCCATGCAACCTTGGTTAAGCCACTTTTTCCATTAGGTTCCTTCATTAAACTTGACCACCATACCTTGGGCAGCATACTAGGAGCAAGAAAGTTAAGTTTTGGTGAGGTTTTGAAGAAGTTCAAAAGTGGTAAGTGAGTATTTTCCATTTTTGTTTCCTTAAACTTTGAGCGGATGTTGTAGGGAGTTAATTTATGGGAGAATTTTTGAAGTTTGATATTTTAATGGTGGTACACCATTTCAGTAGCCATGAGAACTCAACATATTTAGTTTGTTTTTACTTGTTTATGGTTGTTTAAGATGTTGGTATAAGTGTTTATGTATATAGAAATAATTTGGATAATGTATATTAAGTGTATGTGTGATAATGCACTTGGTTTTGAAAGCTTGGAAGCTATTTGAGGGAGATGTGCAAATTGCCAACTTTAAAGTGTAGTTTAAAATGTGTTGTTTCATGGTTTGGTTTATTGAATTATGTTGTTATTGATGGCAGCATGTATATGTGTATAATGGTTTGGAATTGGGTATGTAAATGGGGTATGTTCATGTGGTTAAATGGTGTAAATGGACTTTGGAATTCATAATACAAAACTATTCAAGTAAATGAAATCTCAAATTTATATTTACAATAATTTATATTTAATTACATACCAAAATGTTTTACAAGAGTTTTTATACAACTGCTCAAATAATTTATATACATATTATTACATGCATACATCAAAACCTATGTACATGGGTATATCTATGATATACCTGGAGCTGATCTGAATGCGTCTTCAAAGAAACTTACTCACTGCTCTATGCTCTTCTTACCTGCGATAGCATACAAAGCTATCGCTGAGTGGTGAACTCAGTGGTGCACAACTATACTTTAAAACATAGTACAATATACATTGACAAAATTTACAGTAAATAATTTGGAAATCTGAATACTCATCAAATTCCAAAACTCAAAATATTCATTGCCAATAATGTAAATCATTTGTATAAAATGACTTTGATCACGAAATTCAATTTATCAAATCATGACTAACCATTTAAGGTAGTTCCAACAAAATCAATTATACATAATCATAACTGAAATCACAATTCTTTACTGTTTAAAAACATTCTGTGTCTCAAAAACCATGTTGTATCTCAAAAACCATGCTGTATCTCAAAAATCATGTTGTATCTCAAAAATCATTCTTTATCTCAAAAATCATTCTTTATCTCACTAACTATGCAAGACTAATCCGAAAGGGCCATATTCGATGTGATTCTAACTCCATATGGTCGGGGAGGTCGAATCATCGTGCACAGTACACACCACAATAATGAATCTTCTGCAAGGGCCATAACGATAAAAAAAACTTAGATCTAACCTCAAATCAGAGGAAAATCTAAGCCTGTGCACGTACCATGGTAATCAAAACACAACTAACTCCATTGTCTTCTCAACAAATGAGAGGGACGGGTAATAACCTAGTCAAGCATCTATGGTGAGATATAAAATAGTATCACAATCCTTTTAGTGAGCATAAATCACAATAAAATTCGATTCAAATTCAATTCCAATATCTAATAATTTTTATGCTCATCACAATTCAAATCATAAATTTGCATTTTTCCATAAAAATTACCATCACAATTCAAAACATGTTCTATCACAATTTTCCAAAACATAATTTATTCAATCCATAACAATGCTTAATACTTGTGGAAATACCATTTCACAAAGCTAAATTCATACATACTATAACAATTTCAATAATCATTGAATTAAATCCAATGCTTGCTGAACATAATACATAAGAAAAATATGTCATTTAATCATATGAAATATTCAAAACAAAATCAGTTAAAAACTAGTTGCGCACAAACCTCTGATAACTGTCTCTTGGCTCTGACTCAGTGTTTCCTTCCCCTTCCCTGAGTCTTTGCTAACTGAAACAACAATTTGAAGTTTTTCAGTACTCATTTAAACTGTCTCTAAGAATAAAGCTTAATAATTAACTTATTTAATTCTATTATTTCCTTGGTCAACTAAGATGTCAACCCTCGATGCAGTCTAGGTGAATTAGGTTTTAATGTTACCAATATGTCACATTTGTAGCCTTTTAGTATTGGTACATGTTACCGAATTTATTTCCATGTATATTGCGTTTTTATTGCAATTTGTCAGATTTCGGGATACTAGTTTGACCTAGCCGGACGACCTAGTTCCCTTGGTTTTCGGGTTTTGGTCGAAACTACGAACTTGTAGATCTATGTCTTATTACACGCGGGGCAAAATTTCAGGTCATTCTGAGTAATGTAGACCAAGTTATGGTCATTTTACTATTGCTGGTCAAAATGCATCAAAATTGGTCACTTTAGGTCATTTTATGTCATTTTGGGTTCGGCCAGTTTTTGGACCCGAACTTGTGCAAGCTATTTGACTTGCTTATGGTCATTTCTGGGTTTTGGTGTCTTCATAAGACTTGTAGATATACGTCTTAACTATTCATGGTCAAAATTTCAGGTCAATTGGACCTGTTTTGAGTGAGTTATGGCCAAAATACTAACTGCTGCCCAAATGGTCAATTTTCAGGCCTTAAATGCACTAATCCGGATTTGGTCACTTTTCAAGTTACCTTACAAGCAGAAATTTTGGTAAGCTTCCTTCATGAAAGTTGGCACATTTTGTGCCTAGTTTCACCTCCGATTGGTGTCATACCAATTGGAGCCACACACTTAAGGTTCTAGGCCCATAACATAAACTGCCCTATTGCATTTTATTCATACTCATCAAATATCACTTTTAACACCTACCAAACTCCACATTCATGTCAACTTTGGTTTGTACCATAACCTAAACATATTTTACCACATATTGTTGATCATTTTGGCAGCTTACAATTACATTCAACATACACCATAAAGTGCAGAATTTATCAAACTCAATTACAACAATTTAATCACCTATTCATGCTCATTTACATGTCCAACCTCACACCATCACACATATACCCAAGCTGCCATAACAACTATCACAATTCAACATTAATATTCCATAATCCAAACATAAAATAACATCCTTATGGTTCACCAAACCAAGCTGCCGATTCATGCATTACATTTCATTAATTTCCAAGCTTCAAATTTCAATACACATTCACATATACTAAGTATACATCACCCAAATAATTTCCTACACACATAAACATTTAATCAACCCTTTAATCTACCATTTACAAGCAAAAATAAACTGTCTTCAAGGAGTTTCCATGGCTGCCAAAAGTACACATTCCCCTTTAAACATCAAACCTCAAAAATCTCTCCATAAATCAAATACCCATAACATCCTTACAAACTTTAATAAAACAATACTCAAAAACACAAACTTTCCTATTGATGAGGCTTGTTAAATCTTCCCCAAACTCCCTTTAATTTAGTATCTACTTCTTCCTTGTGAGGTGGGGATCAAAATTAGTGAAGTAACTTTGGTGTTTGGAGGTGGAAATGATGGAGATTAGGAAGCTCTCTCAAGTTTCGGCCATGGAGGATTTTGAGCTCTTCATTTCGGCATGGAAGGATGAATGAAGAAGATGAAATGCTTAGTGGGTTTACACTTGCCCACATAAGGATTGTTTAATCTCATAATGCTCCACTCACCATAGTTTAATGATTTAATATGTTTTAAAGTGTTATTTACTCAATTTATATCCCATTTTTGCTATTTACATTATGTACCACTAATTTAATTTTTCATGACATTTTCCAAATATAATATCATGTATTTTTAATGGACATTTAGGTCAAAAGACAACTCGGGGTATCAAATGACCACAATGGCCCTGTTCGGGTTGCATTCCCAATTTTTCGGTAACACCGGGTTTTGTCTGTTTTTCGATTTATCACTTTTCTTTGTACTAATTAATTAATTTTTCGTTGATATTTCTAATGGCATTTATACTTCAATAGGTCTCTATTTAAGTCCTAAAAATAATTTCCAGGGTTCCCCATGGTCCAGGGCTAGTCAACGGTCCACGCCGTGACTTCCCAGTGCGGTCACCCATCGCTAGGGTTCTCGGCTCGCTTAACTTGGTTACATTTCTTTGCCATTATTTTTCCTTTGTTTTTCTTGTATTTTCTTTTCTTGTATTTCATTATTTTATGTCTCCTCATTAATATGTAAGTGTAGTTCTAGGCATTCTAACTGTCCGGATAACACTGGTCACCGGAACAGTAGAACGCACTACCGAACTTCGGGGTGTTACACGAAAACCGAGGGAACTAAGTCGTCCGGCTAGGTCAAATTAGTATACCGAAATCCGGCAAATTGCAATAAAATGCAATATACTTGAAAATGAAATTGGTAACATATACCAACAATAAAGGGCTATAAAATGTGACATATTGGTAACATTAAACCTAATTCACCTAGAGTGCATCGAGGGTCAACATTTTAGGTTGATTAAGGAAAATAATAGAATTCAATAAATTAATTATTAAGCCTTATTATTAGAGACAGTTTAAATGAGAATTGAAACACTTCAAATTGTGTGTTTCAGTTAGCAAAGACTCAGGGAAGGGAAGGAAACACTGAGTCAGGGCTAAGAGACATTTATTAGAGGTTTGTGCACAACAGTTATTTCTTTTGAATTTTCATTTGAAATGAATTATGAAAATTTGTTTGTTATTGTTTGAATTGTGAAAATTTGTTTGAATGATATTTGATGGATACTTATTGATTGAAAAACATTGTAAATTGTTTGAAACCACATCTATCATGTATATTGATTGAATTCCTCGCTAGCTTGTCTAGTGGGACAAATTGACTTTGAATTCCCTCTCTGACTGAAGTGTTGAGGTGTGTGTCAGTTGAGGACGAATAGGATGAGTACTCATATAATTACTAGCTAGATATGTTATTCCTCACTAGCCATCGGCTTTTGGGATGAATTGGACTTTGGAACATGATTAAGCTGTGCGTGTGATTTGTTAATATTTATTGTGCTATTGTGAAATAGAGTTTAAATTCTTTATGACATTCACTGTCTTTGAATTTAACTATGAGTTTAAGTATCCACTATATATATGACTTATGATTTATGATTTAAAGTTGCATTTTGTTAATGTTATGCACCACTGAGACATTGGCTCAGCGATAGCTTTTCATTGCTGTCGCAAGTAGACAGACTAGGCTGCTAGTGCTACATTGAGAATTCATTGGGTATATTGAGTATACCATATTTTGCATTTTGTATTGTAATGTATGTTTATTGTATATATATATATTGTTCTTGATTTTGAGCAGTTGTAAATTAAAATTGTATATTAAAATTGTACATTAAAGTTGTAAACTAAATTTGTAAATTATTTTGGCTTGTAAATATTGTGATATATTTTTTTTATCTCAGCTTTTGAAAACACTGGAAAATTATTGTGGATTTGAGTTGGCAAATGTTGAGAAACTTATAGTGTTGATTGGATATTGGAGTTTGGGATTGAGAAAAATATTGGAAGTGCTATTTACAGGTTTTTGAAGAACTGTTTTATTCAAAATAGAGATGGCACTCTGCCAAAATTTTCACAGAAATTATTAATACTTCAAATGTGTTATCTGGTTTCACTTCAGTTAAAAATTTTTTTTAACACCTGTAAATAGTGCTCACCACTTTCTAAAGAAGTAAAAAAAGGTTTAAAATCCCTTGTAGTGTATTTAATGGGTTATCAGTAGACGAAGTTGATAATTCATTAGGTATACTACGGGATCATGTTATGGCTTACGGAAGGGTAGAGTGTGACATATTTTAGTGGTATCAGAGCTAGTTTTTAAATTCTATTTTCACCTGTAATTTGAATTTTCTTTCTTCATAGTACAACTGCTCAATGTCATTATTTGATACATACAGTACATTACATTATAAATATGCACTAACGGGAGGAAATCTCCTTATGTTGTTTATTCAGGAGGTCTAAGATCCTCAAATTGACTATGGAAGAGGGGGATCATTTAGTCGATCAATCAATAGAGGCTGAGGTACAAGGGGATGCCCCAGCCCTACACAATATGAGTGGATCAGCCGCACCCCTCAAGATCGCAGCTTTCTCGCTTCAAAGCAGATGGCTGCAATGTTCCAACAAATGGCTCGTAATATGCCTACTCAAGTCCCACTACAGACACCCGTGGTACAACCACGCCTCTACTAGGCAAAGATGATAAGCTGATTAAATATGGGGCTACTGAGTTCAAGGGGACAGTAGATCCTCTAGAGGTAGAATAGTGGTTAGAGAGAATGGATAGAGTATTCAAGAAACTACATTGTACAGTGTCGACACCATATTTTGGCCGATCCCCAGAATTAATAAACTTTGAAACCAATCCCCAGTACTAAGTCTGTAACACCCCTAAGTTCGGTAGTGCGTTCTGCTGCTCCGATGACCAATGTTGTCCGGACAGCTAGGATGCCTAAAACTACACTTCAATATGACTGAGGAGACATAAAATAATGAAATACAAGAAAAGAAAATACAAGAAAAACAAAGAAAAAATAATAGCAAAGAAATGTGATCAAGTTAAGCGAGCCGGGAACCCTAGCGATGGGGGACCGCACCGGGAAGTCACGGCATGGACCGTTGACTAGCCCTGGACTGCGGGGAACCCTGGAAAACATTTTTAGGACTTAAATAAACCCTTATTGAAGAATAAATATCATTATAAAGATCAAAGAAAAATTAAATAATTAGTACAAAGAAAAGTGAGAAATCGAAAAACAGACAAAACCCGGTGTTACCGAAAAATCGGGAATGCAACCCGAACAGGGGCATTATGGTCATTTGACATCCCGAATTGTCTTTTGACCTAAATTTCCATTAAAAATAAATAATAATACACTTAGAAAATGAAATGAAAAATTATTTTAGTGGTACCTAAAGTAAATAGCCAAAAATGGGGTGGAAATGGTGTAAATAACACATTAAACTTATAATATGATTAAGTAATGTGAGTGGGCCACTAAAGGATTAAACTAAAGGCATAATGGGGCAGGTGTACACCCATTATCCCATCTGCACTTCATCTTCCTCATTTGAATTCCTTCATGCCGATTTGAGAAAGAAGAAAACCACCATGGCCGTTTCACTCAAGCTCACTTAACCTCTCCATTTTCAACTCCAATCTCTTAGGTTCCTTCATGAAAAATTGTCTACACATCACAAGGAAGGGTTTGATACCAAATTTAAGAAGTTTAATCAAGGTTTGGCAAGTTCCAACCATAAGGTAAGTTCACATTTTTGAAGATTGCTTTGTTAAACTTTGTGTACATGTTATGGGTGTTGGTTTTGTGAAGGAAATTTTTAAGTTTGAAGAGTTATTGAGATATCCATTTTTGGGATGCCATGTATTCATGTATTGATGAAGTATTTGTACATATAATTGATGAGAATTATGTTGGTTATGGTGATTTAATATCCTAGTAAAATATTTCATATGTATAAGGTGATTTTTGCACTTGGATGAAAATTGATGATTGTAGGACACTTTGGTATTGAGGAAGAATTTCGGCAGCTTGGGGATTCTTGAATAAATGTGTGTGTTCATGAAGGTGGTGGCAGAATATTGACCTTGAGAATTGATGGATATGTGTATAGATTGATTGTGTAAGTGTATGTAAAAACTAGTAATGTTTATGTGTATGTGTAATTGTATTTGGACTTTGGAAATTAGAATTATATTTGGTGTGTTGAGGATAATTGTAATCTGCCCAAAGTGATGTTAATGTAAAGTGGAGTATGTTTTTGGTAATGTACCAAAACAGATTTGGTAGGGAAGTAAACATATTGCAAGGTAAGTGTGTGATTGATGTGTGTTTAAGCAAGGTAACTAAGGGCAGTGTACATTTTAGCCAATAAGTTTAAATGTGTAACCTCAATTGGTATGAGACCAATTGGAGGTGGAACTAGGCACAAAATGTGCCAACTTTCATTGAGAAAGCATACCAAAATTCTGCTTGCAAGGTGACCTAAGAAAATGACCAATTCGGATTAAGTGCAATTGAAACCTGAAAACTGACCATTTGGGCAGCAGTTAGTGTTTAGGCCATAACTCACTCAAAACAGGTCCAATTGACCTGAAATTTTAACCATGAATAGTTAAGACCCATACCTACAAGTCTTATGAAGACACAAAAACTCAGAAATGACCATAAGCAAGTCAAAAAGCTTGCACAAGTTCGGGTCCAAAAACTGGCCGAACCAAAGTTGACCAAATTGACCTAAAATTGACCTAATTTGATGCCATTTGACCAGCAATAGTGTAATGACCATAACTTGGTCTACTTAACTCGGATTGACCTAAAATTTTGCCCTGCCTGCAATAAGACATAGATCTACAAGTTTGTAGTTTTGACCGAAACCCGAAAACCGAGGGAACTAGGTCGTCCGGTTTGGTCAAACTAGTATCCCGGAACCCAGCAAATTGCAAGAAAATGCACTAAACAAGGAAATGAGTTTGGTAAAACGTACCAACCCTAAAACCCTATCGAATGTGACATATTAAGGACACCAAAACCTAATTTACCTTAAACGCATCGAGGGTCGGTATATTAGGTAATTGAGCAAATAATAGCCTTCAGTGAATTACTTATCGAACATTATCGTTAGAGACAATTTAATTTAGTACTGAAACACTTCAAATTGTGTTTCTCAGTTACCAAAGACTCAGGAAAAGGGAAGGAAACACTGAGTCGGACAGGAGACAATTATCAGAGGTTTGTGCACAACTAGTTTTCAACTGATTTTACTCTGAATAAGATTTCATATGATTAATTGTATGTTATTGATTTAAATTGTGTTTGTGCACAACAACTATTTCTCTTGAATTATTTTCAATTGAAATAAATATTGACTATTTGTATATTATTGTTTTAAATTGTGGAAATGTATTTGAATGGATATTTATTGCTTGAAAAGCATTGTAAATGATTTGAAACTGTGAGAAATTGTTTGAATGATATTGATGGATACTTATCGCTTAAAAAGCATTGTAAATGGTTTGAAATTGTAGAAAAATTGGTTTAGTGGGATTTGTGAAAATCGAAGTTAATTATGAATTGTGTTGCCATTTTGTGAATGAAATTATGACTTTGGAAATTTATTGGATTCTCACGAATCATTTGAATAAAATGTTTGGAATTGATTTTGTGTTCACACTTAGCATGACAGTATCATATCATTCCTTCTCCTTTTATGGGGTTGTGATCGTTTATTTTCCTTCTCCATTTATGGAGTCGTGATCGTTTATTTTCTCCCTCTCTGGTTTACCAGTTGAGATGATCGGATGAGTACTCATTATATAGCTAGCTCCCTTCCTCATTGATTTCGATTAGTGGGGTTGTGATTGCTTTGTCGTGGTGTACAACGCGGCATTGGTCGGAAATTTGTGTCATGACTTAAGTTGTGAATGAATTGGCAACACTGTATTCTTAACTTATTCGACTAAATTGTGTTGTTATGCAATTTGATAATTTGTGAAATGAAGTTTAAATTCTTATTGACATTTATTGTCTTTCGAATTTAACTATGTTTTGATTATTGAGATTTATTTTGATATTGTGTTAAATTCCTTATGACAGTATTGTCTTGAATTTAACTATGGTTTTTAAGTATCCACTATTTATATGATTTACGAATTGTGATTTAAATTGTATTTGGTTAATGTTGTACTGCTCGAGACATTGTCTCGTGATAGCTCTTTATTGTTCTCGCAGTAGAAGCATGCAGACGGTCACGTGATTAGGTTTGCTAGTACCTCCAGCGAGAGACTACCGGGTATAATGAGTATACCAATATTTTGTATTTTGTAATGTAATGTATGTTCACTGTATGTACATATTATTGTTGGTTTTGAGCAGTTGTAAATTCAAATTGTACCTTGAAGTTGTAAATTAATTATGAGTTATTTGACTTGTAAAAATTGTATTATATTTCCTTATCTCAGACTTTGAAAAATTTCTATGGAATTGAGTTGATAAATTGTTGTGTTGAGAAATGTATTGGAGTTGAGATTTGGAAAATTATTGAAGTGTCTTTTTACAGGTTTTCTGAAGAACTGTTTTATCCAAAATGCAGATGGCACTCTGCCAAAATTTTTACAGAAATTCCAAATAAATCAAATGAGTTAATTGTTTCACTTCAGTTCACCAAAGTTTTTAACACCTGTAAATAGTGCTCACCATTGTAAAAGAAGTAAGAGAAGTTTTTAAAATCCCTTGTAGTGTATTTAATGAGTTATCGATGAAGCGGAGTTGGTAATTCATTAAGTATACTCTGGATCATTATGCCTTCTGAGGGGTAGGGTGTGACATGTTTTAGTGGTATCAGAGCAAAGTTTTTAAATTTTGTTTTCACCTGTTACTTGAATATTCTTTCTTCATAGTACAACTGCTTAATATCATTATTTGATACATACAGTACATTACATTGTAAATATGCGCTAACGGGAGGAAATCTCCTTGTGTTATTTGTTCAGGAGATCTAAAATTCTCGCATTGAATATGGAAGAGGGTGATCGTTCAGTCGATCAATCTATTGAGGCTGAGGTGCAAGGGGATGCCCCAGGCCTACATAATGTTAGTGGTTCAAGTGACACCGGCCTGCGATCTGCGATTTCCTGCTCAGTTCGCTCAGCAGATGGCTGCAATGTTCTAACAAATGGTTGGCAATGTACCTACTCAAGTCCCAATACAGACACCAGTGGTACAACCACAGTCTCCTACCAGGCAGTATGATAAATTGATGAAATATGGGGCTACAGAGTTTAAGGGGACAGTAGATCCTCTAGAAGCCGAACAATGGTTAGAGAGGATGGATAGGGTGTTCAAGAAGCTACATTGTACAGAAGAGCTCAGATTTGAATACTCAGTGTCCTTGTTACAGGGGGATGCTTATGATTGGTGGAAAACCATTCCCCACAGTCTGGTAGAACCTGCAGTGCTAACATGGAATGACTTTCTCAGGGAATTCAGACAGAAATATGTCCCTGATGCTTATGTAGACCAGAAGCTGCAAGAGTTCTTAAGTCTGAAACAGGGGAACAGATCAGTGGTTGAGTATGAAAGAGAATTTTTCCGCCTTAGCCATTATGCAGTGAGTATACTCTCTACCAGCAGGGAGAGATGCAAGAGGTTTGAAACTGGCTTGAAGCCCAATATTAGAGCACAAGTAATCGGCTTCAAACACACTAACTTCTCTGAACTTATTTCTCAAGCCCTAGAGTTGGAAAGAATTGAGATTGAGACTGCTCCTGAGAAAAAGAAATCAGAGAAGACAGAGGAAGAGGAAAATCAGAGACGAGTTCGGTGGTCCCACTGGAAAGAGGAAGAACTATGAGGGACACAACAGAGGTGGCAAGAAGTCTGATAGGGGAAGACATTCAGGACAGAAACCTCCTCTATCTTATTAGCAGAGTACCGGAGGTTCCTACCATTCCCGCCAATGTGAAAATTGTGGAAGATATCATGGTGGGATATGCTATAAGGCTGTTGGAGCCTGTTATAACTGTGGAGGCACAGGACATTTTGTCAAGGACTGCACCAGTAGTCGCAGAGTTGGACCACCTCCTACTACTATAGAAGGGTCAGTTCAGAGCCCTGTCACCAGAAGTTCACAACCACCCAGCAGAGGTAGAGGCAGGGGTAGAGGTAGCCCAGCAGGCAGCCAAGGCATGGTAAAACATTCAGAGCAAGACAGTGCTCCGGTCAGAGTCTATGCAATGAGACAGAGGGAAGAGGCCGAGACATCTGATGTTGTGGCTAGTACCTTCTTAACTTTTAACCAAGATGTGTTTGTGTTATTTGATCCGGGTTCTACCCATTTTTATGTGTGTGCTAGCATCATTGATTGCATTGCTGCTCCATGTACAAAAACGGACTTGAGGTGCTAGTAACAAGTCCGCTAGGACAGGAGGTCAGGGAAATAAATTTTGATACATTAGTGATTAGTCCTTTAGGATAGGGATTGTGATAATAAGTGAAATTAGTTTTGGAAGAGTTTATTGGCGAAAAGTATTTCCTGACACACCATAAGTTATAAAGCTAATTGGCGAGCCTATTTAATGTAAAGCAAGAGGACGTAAAAGTAAGTTACAGTAATAGAATTGCTCTAGATGAAGGCAGAGATGTTACTGTTAGTAATTGTTAATGGATATTGTAATCAGAATAAGTTCGGATATCAGTGAATTCAAAAAGGATAAAGGATAGGAAAGTTTGATCTATTGGGATGTATTGTAGTAACTACGCAACGTTCTCTTCGAAGAAATGATCGGCCCGGAGATCGCCGTGACACCGGATAAGTTCATATAAATCGGGCTCAATGTTGTACTCCTGGCTGAATGACTGCAGATCGGTTTCTTGAAGGACCGATGGCAGCTCGTCCATGGGAAGATTCTCTCTCCCTGAAGAAGGCGCATGCCTTGATGATGTCACTTGTTCCCGAGCTGGAATGGAGACTCTAGGAGGTTCAGGTCGCGCTTAGCCTTAACACCTCTGCTTCATCAGATGACCACGAGAACTGGATGGAAGGAGGGCTCGCCGCTCTCTGACCCTCGGCGCCGCTCATTTTCAAAGGAAATAAAGATTTTAAACTAAAAGAAGGATCAAAACCCTTACCGAAGCTTGATCGGAGTCGGAAGAGCTTGAGAAAACGAGAGAATTTTGAAGTTGTTCGCGAGAAACTGAAAATGACACAAGAGAGCAAATGGCTAACCCCCACCACTATTTATACTCGTTCAAGCATTTAATGCTCATGATGTTCCAGGTGGTGCATCGGATAGCGAGACTCGCCAGCTGTTCTGACACGTCTCACGAATATTCCCAAGATTCCATGAAGAGATCGGTTAATTATAGAGCGGCAGATCAAGGTGTTTTGAATTACGGATCGGATAAGTGTCTTTCAAATGATAAATCAGATCGGATAATCACATAAAAGATCGGAAAATAATTAATGCAATAATAATAAGATAAAATCTTTATTTCCAAAAGATCGGATTACATTATTTGGGCGATCTCTAGGGATCGGATTACACTAAAATTAGATTACATCATTTCGGTGATCTCTAGAGATTGGATTACATTGAAAATAAAATATATCATTTGGGCGATCTCAGAGACCAGTGGAACATCCCATCTAAAGGGCCTATGTCAAAGCCCACATTGTGACTGATCCAAAGGATGTCATCGACCGGAATCGGGCCGCTGCCGGAACACCCAATGTGGAGGAAAGCTGCTGTCGGAACACCCAATGTGGTGAGAAGCCGAATAAACTTGGAAGAGCAACCGCCAAGGGTCGGCGGAACATTAGCAGTCTTCTCAGCCAAAATCGGTTCGCCGATTATACCGGTCGAACAACTCGAGATCGGCAAGATCGAGGTCCGCGATCCAGATCGGTTAATTGGTCCAGTTCTCTCACCATCATCAGATAAGGTTATCACGATTATTCGATCACCGGGGTCATAAATTTTCAGTCGGGAAATAAAGAGGTCCATCGGAAAGGGATCAACAGCCACAATCATGGCCGGAACTTCTGCCGGAGCAGCTAGAACTGGGAAGTAAGAAGGAAGAGAGGAAAATCGAATGAGGAAAGTCTCTTCTGTCAGGGGTATATATGGGGGAAAATCGGGCATTTATTGCTAAGCAGAAAACGAAGCGGACGCTTTGGGAATCGAGGGGAATTAATGCTTTGACCTGACCGGGCTTGATTAAGGGAAATATTGGAATAATAGATATCGGAAGAGGGGAGACCGGTATGAAAGATCGGAGAAGGATCATGTTAAGAAGATCGGAAAGGAAGAGAGATCAGAAAACAAAAAGAATAAGGCGCCTACCGCCGTCACCATAATCAGAGCCGAGGTAGTTAAAGCGTTGCAGGTAAAATCTCAACCGTACGCCCCAGAATCGCCCGCATTACTGACAGGTGCCAGAATATATCATGACAGCGCTGTACCTTCCAATCTCCACCGTTGATCCAACTTGTAAGGATGAGCCCAGGGCCCTCGGATCAAAGAAGAAGACGACAAAACCAGCGCCTTTCACTCCTAGCCCTTGGATCGCCCCGGACAAGAGAATTTGGGACCGTCAGATTAGAGGAGGAAGAAGACAAATATTCTGAAGTGGATCTCGGCCGTCTATTCTGATTCTCTTTAATTCTTGAGCTTAGGATTATGTCCTTTGAAATCTTGACCCTCCATCTCCCTCAAGATAGATCCTGACCCTTCAAGGGGAACACCCGGTCCCTATAAATACCTACATGAAAAACTGTTCAGGGGAGAGACAAAAAAGGAGGAAGTTACTATAGCGGAAGAACTCTGAAATTTAATTCAGATCGTTACTCTACTTTCATAAGAAGAACTTTTGGAACCAGTTTTCTGAAGTGTTTTCTTAAAAGATTTTGAACACTGAAACTCTCCATTTTCAGCTCGTTCATTATCCCGTAGCGTTCAAATTTTTCAGTTCCTTGTTATCTTTATTTTCACTTCCATCGCCCATGCTCAATCTCATTTAAACTCGGGTATAATTCTGACTCGATTGCATTTAGTGAAGCACTCTTTGTTCAAAGGCGAACCTTAGTCTCCCGGCTATCAACTTGCAATCTTATTGCGTTTTGTGATTCTCGGTTAGTTCACTAGAATCGACCCCTTACAGATCAGTATTCATGTTGCCATTTTATTAAGTTTAGTTCTTGTTTTATGCATTTCCATTTTTCTTTCTTTACGTATGTTATTTTCTTTAAGTTCATGTCATGCTAGAAAGATACAGAGAAAGGTTGTGCTCTCGTTTATTTTCGTGTCGATACCTTTGTTAATCTTTATTATTTCTGAGCGTAAGTCATCTAGTTCCAAGCGATACATAAGTGGTTGGATGAGATGTGGGTAACGGCAACTTAAGAGTCCTTTTGAAATAATGAAAGGTCTGAATAATAAGCCTGGAAAATGGTAAAGCTGAGTCATTAGAATGACTCAGTAGGTCATAGGGCAACGTCATAAGACAGAGTAAAACCAAACCCTGGATAACTAAATGGAGTAGATCGGCTACCAAAAATGCTGGTGAGGCGACCATAAGGTCGGAGGATTCGGTTTGGAATCCCCTGCCCAGTCCTAAGGTACCAATAAGTTAAAGAAGTCTTGCGCAGACCCCCTGACACCTTTGAACGTCAGAACCCTTAGCCTTAGGCCCTCTCGATAGGTAAAATTTAGAGAGATCGAAAAATCCTTATCCGACTACCATTTAATTAAAAGAGATCGGAGGAGAGTTCTTATCCGATTCTCTATCCAAAAATTTTAATAAATATTAAAAGAGATCGGAGGAGGGTTCTTATCCGGTTCTCAAGCTTAAAAATTTTAATAAATATTAAAAGAGATCGGAGGAGAGTTCTTATCCGATTCTCTATCCAAAAATTTTAATAAATATTAAAAGAGATCGGAGGAGAGTTCTTATTCGATTCTCTATCCAAAAATTTTAATAAATATTAAAAGAGATCGGAGGAGGGTTCTTATCCGGTTCTCAAGCTTAAAAATTTTAATAAATATTAAAAGAGATCGGAGGAGGGTTCTTATCCGGTTCTCAAGTTTAAAAATTTCAATAAATATTAAAAGAGATCGGAGGAGAGTTCTTATCCGATTCTCCATCCAAAAATTTTAATAAATATTAAAAAAGATCGGAGGAGAGTTCTTATCCAGTTCTCAATCTAAAATTTAAATAAATATTTAAAAGAGATCGGAGGAGAGTTCTCATCCAATTTCAAAAATTGGATTCTAATAAAATAGCCCTTCAAACAAAACTAACATACAACAGTAACTCACTAAGGTTGTCTCATTTACTTATGTATCTGGGTAATCCGAATTAGTGAAAAATCAAATATTCCTTTTGTCAAAAGGATTAACATTTCCATTCAAGTCCTCCTAACTAATTTATAAAGAGTGCGAAGTTAAATCTACTTACCCTAATTAAGAGATGAGGTGGGGTGCCTAATACCTTCCCCACCCGTTTACGGACCCCGAACTTAGAATCTCTGTTTTGAAGTGGTTTTATTTCAATTTATCTTCACAAATGGTTTTCTTTAGTTTCCCTCAAAACTAAAGTGGCAACTCCTCATTCTTTTCCACTTCAGTGAGGGTTCGTTCAGGCGACCGCAAAACACCTTGCGATAGCTTGGCGACTCCACTGGGGACATTATTTCAACTCAACTCCGGTCTAGAGTTCCAAAAGTAGATTTAATTTTTCAATCAAATTATAGTTAGGTGGGCTCACCCGGTAATATTTTATGTGTTAATTTTTGCTTATTCCTACTAACTGTTCCGCTTGTTTTGCTTGTTTTACTCCTTACAGTGCTCTTCGTTTGAAAAAAAAAGAGAAAAAAAAGAAAAATGGGAAAAATAAAATCCCCCTGAATTGGGAAGAGGTAAAGATGTCCCTTCACACACTGAACACTCACACGATGTCCTCACACTTCAGCCCTATACCCGGGCTTTCTTACCCTTGTAGGAAAGTAGGAGGGGGTCATGTAGCGATGCAGTGGGTTCTACCCGTTAGTATCCGTGAAGGCTGCTCAAATTGAAACTCATTCTATTCACCGTGATATCCGTGGAATTTTCCGACAATATCATGGGGATAGAATGAGGCTCTCTTGTTCTGATGAGGGCAATTTGGGAACCTGTGGCTCTTAGAAAACTAGATCCTGAGCTAAACTATCACGATAGCTGAAAGCCATAGTAGGCTACCTTATAAGATAGAACTATCCAATTAGGTAGCACTCATCCGGTATCAGGAGTCTCCCTATCCTAGGACAAAAGGGGCATACTTACTCTTACCCTATTCTGTTTATTTTATTTTGTTCTTATTTTTAAGGGTAATCTTGAATCATATTGTTAAGAAAACCTACACATTTTCCTACTTTGATAAATGTGTAAGTACCACTCTGCCAACAATATAATATAAGATTACCTGAATTTATCCTATTAACGAGTTTTTCCGCAGGCATCACCAAACCAAAAGTTTGTAAAAAGGATAGGCATCATTTTTATCATGGCATCCTCGAGTCAGTCGGCAGAAGAAGTTCAGAATGCTAAACTTTGGTCCAAATCAGCTCATACTCCAGTACCCCCGCAAAATGATGTTTCCAAGGCACATGCTAGATTGCTACCTTCATTGGATCTGAATAAAATTAAGGTCAGAATGAACAGCCTCGAGGGTCTGTCTAATGGTTGGAGGTCGCTTCCCGATCAGGTCAAGGCACGATTTGAGAAGAAGTAAGGGAGGATTGCAACCCTAATGCGAGTCAAGGTCCAAATCCCGGCATTAAAGGCCATGCTGTCAGTTTGGAGTCCTAAGTACGGAGTATTCTCTTTCAATGATATTGATACAGTTCCCACTATGGAAGAATATCAGACATTACTAAAGATTCCTTACCTGACGCAAAATCGGATCTACCTTCATCTCGAGCATAGGCAGGCTTGGAAACGATTGGCACATATGATGGGTACTTCCCCAGAAGAAGTAAAGCCAAAAGAAACTGTCAAAGGAAACACGCATGGTTGGTATTGGACACATCTCAAGAAGTGGTTAGATCAATACATCCAAGAGAAACAGTGGGATCGAGCTTCAGTGACACTCACCTTGGGAATCTATGGCCTGATTTTGTTCCCGGGACCATCAGGAATCATAACCTGCAGCATGGTGGAAGTATTCTGGGCAGTAGAAAAGCAGGAGGTCAATCCGATACCGGCAATTCTTGCGGAGACCTTATTAACCCTTACCTACTGTAGACAACAGGGCAAAGGGTCCATTAAGTGTTGTTCTCAATTGTTGTATCTCTGGATTATCAGTCACATGTGTCCTGTGGAGACAAAAGGATTGACTTGGTACCTTGACCATCCTCCCATCGAGAAGATGACTCGGTTGGTAATCAATCTGAAGAATGAACAGCAGTGGCGAGAACAGATTTTGAGTTTCAATAGCCATGATTACTGTTGGAGGAAACTGTGGGCGTCAGGCCAATTCGTTTTGATCAGCACGGGAGGTAATCAGTCGGTATCCCTAATCGAAGTGACCGGATACACAAGTTACACTCCGGCATTGGTAATGAGGCAGTTTGGCTCAACACAGTCCAGAATTAACATTGGAAAATACCACCAAGGTCATTTCTACCATGAGCTCAAAGAAGAGGAAGGGTTGAAAATGGCTCGCAGATCTTGGGAAAACATCTCTCTGATGGAAAGGTCGCCTAAAGGTCCAAGTGCCACACACGATTATCTTGAATGGAGGGCTGACAGGGACCGAGAACACTCAACTGCAGAATTCGAAGACAGCGACCCTCGCCGAAACGTCCTATTAGAAGAAGCTGATAATCGTCTGGCTGACTCACTACAAAAGGCAAATACCGAGAACTCACAATTGCAAGAACAAATAAAATAGTTGGAGGACCAACAGCAGAATCTTAAAAGAAAGGTGAGAAGACTCAGGGAAGAGGCAAGGGCCGAAAAGATAGGGTTCGAAGAGCAAGAGGAATGATGGGAAAAGGAAAAAGACTCTCTCCAAGCTGTGGTAAAAGAAGTAGAAATACAAAATAGTAAGCTTTAGGAAAAAATGAAATACCAAGAAATACTCGTTGAGGAGTATAAACAAGAAAACAAAAAGAAGAAGCTCGAATTGAAAGAACAGGCACTACTCATCAACGATATCTTGAAAGAATGTGCTAAGGAAAGGAAGGAGAAAGAAAGACAAGCTGCTCTTTATCAAGAGCTGAAAGAGAATGTTGACCAGCTGGAGAGAACGATAGCACAGGGAAAACAAGAACTATTACCTGAATCCGAGTATGCTCTGAAAGCATTCGACCCTGCCAAACAAGAAGAAAGGTTATATGAGTATCTCAGAAAATGTCATCTCATTATAAAGAACCTCCCAGAGCCTAGGCCAATGTAAAGAATACGGTGTACAAATTATTCAGTTAATGAAATGATTTTTGGACCATTGTTTAGCAAATTTATGAATGAATAATATGACTCCCGTAGGAACTCCCTCGCTAGGGTTATGTGAAAAATTGAATGCGCTATATGGATAGGTATCATAAATGCGCATTCAATCCAATCATTCACAATCAGACTATCGAATGATGCCATGATAAAGTTGAAACCTTTGTCCGGACCAGGACTTCTAGCTTTTTTGTTACGAAATTCTAAATTTGTTAAAAACTTTTTGACTCCTTACAGAAAATCAACATTGCTTCAAACAAGGCAAGTTTGACCAAGCACATGGTTCAACCCAAGCGAGTGTACTTAACAAGATCTCGAACAAAGAAGATAATGGAAGATCAGGAACAAGTACAGAACCTACAAGGGCAGGTTTCCGAATTGAAGGATCAGGTCTCAGAACTTATGAGACTAATGAGGGAAATGTCCCAGAATAAACCTGCTTCAGAACCTAACTTACCACTACCTCCTCCACCTCCTACAACAATGGATCCTCACCAAGCTTCAACTTCTTTTACCTTTTAGTCGCCTATTCCGGACCCGACAATCACTGTCAATCCGGCTACCATGAATAATGACCTACCTTACTCTCATTACCCAACAGTTTCAAACACTGACCCATACCCTTCAATTCTAATCCCTCCAGTTCACTCCACCCCTCATCTCCCAACTGGGGGAGCATTTCATGCAGTGGGAGGAGAAAATAAGACGAGAGAAAATGAGAAACTATTTGCTTTAGAAGAGAGATTGAAAGCAATCAAAGGACTGAATATGTATGGTTCAGTCGATGTGGCATCGCTTAGATTGGTTCCTGATGTGGTAGTGCCGCCCAAGTTCAAAGTCCCTGATTTCGACAAGTACACTGGGAATTCAGACCCTCGCATTCACTTGGCCACCTATATCTCCAAGATGTCCGCTCTGACAGATGATGACAGACTGTTAGTCCACTTCTTTCATGAGAGCCTCTCCGGGGCAGCCCTGAGGTGGTGCATTCAGTTGGACAGGAGCAAACTGCGCTCCTGGAAGGATTTAGCTGATGCCTTCTTAAGACAGTACAAATTTAATTGCGATGTGGCCCCTACAAGGAGGGACCTCCAGAACCTGGTGCAGAAAGACAGGGAAAGCTTCAAGGAGTATGCCCAGAGATGGAGAGAAAAGGCAACAGAAGTACACCCCCCGGTGACCGACAATGAGCTATGCTCTCTGTTCATCGAGACTTTGAAAGCTCCTTACTTCAACTTGATGATTGGAAACACTTCCAACAGCTTCTCCAACATCATCTAGGCCGGTGAAAGAATAGAGGCCAACTTAAGAATGGGACGATTGCAGGAGTTGGCTGAGAACCCTGCAAAGAAGACTGCCAATTTTGGCAAAACAAAGGAGGGTGATGTGCATTCCATCACCCGGCAGAATAATTACTCCCCAATTCCCCAAAATAACTACCGGCTATATCCTTCCCCTCATGGCCAAACCATCGCAAACATTCCGCTTCCTTTCCCGAATTATCCACACCCGCACCCACAATATCCCCCACCTACAAATTACCAACCTAGACCACCTCCTCCTCCTGCTCAACCGAGACCACCACAAAACAACCCAAGACCCCCAAGAAACCCTGATCCACCTCTTCCCCTCCCGCTCAGTGAAATATACCGATACCTTGTCGGTATAAACCAGATTGTACCAGTTCCCCTAGACCCAATTCAGCCTCCATATCCCAGGTGGTATGATGCCACTGCCCGTTGTGAGTATCATGGAGGGGCACAAGGGCATTCAACTGACAACTGTGGAGCACTCAGGGGGAGAGTACACGCTCTAATACAGAACGGGTGGCTGAAAATTGAGGGAAATAGTTCCCTCCCCAATGTTACCTCAAACCCATTGCCCAACCATAATGTGGGTAATGGTGTAAATATGATAGAGCCTGACAGAGAAAGGTCGACACCGGAGGTAGACGAGCTGATTCCTCACTTTGAGGAAATTTTTGCCGTAGCAATGAAGGAAGGCTACCTTTGCCCTCAGGTATCAGGGTCAGTAAAGGATACAGGATGTCCTTACCATGGAAGGGCAGCTGATCATGAGCTGTGGGGCTATGAGGGATTCAAGCAAGAGGTTCAGAACCTGCTATCCCTCAAAGTTCTAAGATGCCAGATAAGGTCAAAGACGGAAGGGGGAGTGAACACAACTAGATACAGCCGGAATGCTTCTACCTCTAAACCTAGAATTACCTTCTCACCCCCAGTAGCCTCACTGCCAGTAACGGTTATCCGAACTCCACCTCAGCTCCCTGTCACCAATACTCACGCTGTGCCTTGGAACTATAATTTCCAAGTTTTCACTCAAGGAGCGTCAAGCAGTACATCAGCTCCTAATCTTGCCTTGCCTCTGGCACCACCAAAACCATGTTTTACTCCTCATGAGCATTTTAAAATGACTTATGCCGGACTTACCACCAGTACTACTCCCCAGGTTAATCTTCAGCCCGTCGCTGCCACAAAATCCTCCTCGCTTGAGAAAGAGGTCGAGTTCATAACTCGAAGTGGGAGGTGTTAAGGGAACGAAAAGAAAGAAAAGAGAAAAGGGAAAGTAAAAATGGGAGAATCACTGAAGAATACAGAAGAGGAGGTTGAGAAAACGGAGCAAGTAGAACCTGCCGGACATAAAGAAGAGGAAGAACTGCTGCTCCAAATAATGAAACAGAGTGAATACGATGTGGTGGAGCAGTTGAGAAAGACACCTGCCCGAATTTCATTGTTATCACTGATCCTGAGCTCAGAAGTGCACTGACAAGCCTTGCAGAGAATCCTGGATCAGGCCTTTGTAAACCCTGATATCACTCCGGGGCAGTTTGAGAAGATAGTGGGACAAATCCAGGCATCCAGTTTTGTTACTTTCTCGGAAGACGAGATAGACCCAGCGGGTTTAAGGCACACTAAAGCTCTGCATGTAACAGTGAAATGTAAGGGTTGTATAATAGCCAAGGTACTTATTGATAACGGATCAGCTCTCAATGTACTGCCCAGTGCCACCTTGGCTAGATTGCCAGTTGACCAATCAGATATACGTCAAAGTGCTATGGTGGTAAGAGCCTTTGACGGTACCAGAAGAGAAGTGTTGGGAGATATTGATTTACCACTCTAAATTGGCGCATGTACCTTCAACGTCACATTCCAGGTGATGAATATTGAACCGACCTACACTATGTTGTTGGGGAGGCCGTGGATCCATTCTGCGAACGTCGTTCCCTCAACTCTGCACCAGAAGATAAAATACATTATGGATGGCAAAATCATCACTGTAAGAGGAGAAGAAGCCATTTTGGTCACCAAGCCACAATCACTCCCTTATGTGGAAGCGGCTAAGGAGTCGTTGGAAAGCTCTTTCCAGGCCCTTGAGTTACAAGAAACCAGAAATGAAGGGGCTATGGCTATGGTAGCCAAGATAATGTCGAGGAGTGGGTACGAAGAAGGCAAAGGCCTAGGCGCCACATTACAGGGAATCGTGGAACCCATACCGGCTATCCAGAAGGTAGGCCGTTGTGGTTTGGGATATGAGGAAGATACCCTTATGGATGGGTGATTCTGGATGAGGAAAATGCTTCGGGATCAAAGATTTGACCAGAAAATGGGAAAAAGGAAGGTTGTCCCGAGAATCACAGAGATCTTCACTAAACCGGTCATTGAAAATCCGGCAGATGTGGAATAATCACCTGATGAACCATCCATTGATGTCGTCCACCTGGATTCCTTGTATGAGGCTCTGGTCTCGCCAATAGCTGAGGGGCAAGAGCTAGACAACTGGACAGCAGAAGACATCCCTGTACTCAATCTCGAGTAAAGTACCTTTGGTTATCTACACTTGATCATTTTGTCCATGGTGGCAAGTGTAACTCTGTAAATGGACCTTTTTCTTATGGAATAAATATTAATGAATTAATAGTCCATTTTAAATCCAATTCTCTCTTTCTTTCCTTTTGAATTCCATCCTTATAATATGTTCTATTTTCATTCATTCAGGACCATTCATCAATTAACACCTAATAATTCAATAGACTCAGAAATTCCTCTGGTTAATTTTGAAATCCCCATGACTGCCATTACTTCAAGTGAATCTGAGGAAGATCTTACAGAAGAAAGAGGTGAAAAGGATGAACCTTCCCTAGTGCCTTGTGGAGACAAAACACGCACCATAAACTTAGGTACTGAAGAAGTAAAAAGGGAGCTTAAGATAGTGGAGAGTGAAGAATCGGGAGACATGATCAGTTTGCTTAGAGAATTCCTGGATGTATTTTCCTGGAGCTATGATGATATGGTTGGTTTTGTGACACCCCTTACCCGACTACAGTGTAGCCGAGCAAGTTATGCCACTCAGTGTGTCGAGCACTCTATTTTATCTTAATTCATTTTTATTCTTCCTTTTGAATATAACTTGTGAAATATAATTTATTTAAGCCATTTATCGAAATTATAATTTATTTGAGGTTCCGAGAATTTTATAGAAAATCCGCAAAATCTGGCTAAAAATGGAGAAAACAGTTCTTCGGAACCTGTGAAAAACACTTCCTATGATCATATTCAATCATCTCATCACTCTCAAACTTCAATATCAAAATCTCAACATTTTTCACCATTCATTTCTCAATCATTCATCTCATGTGATATCATGTATAAATCACAGATAAACATTCACTTTTACATTCATTAATATGATTTTTCATTATTTACATGAACCTCAAAATACATTCCATAAGTTCAAATACATATGAGAAAATAGAAATTAGTTACAAAATGTCAAAATGAAACCTAGTGTCCTACCAATGAATTGTGGATGGTGAGGTGACACGGACACTATCGTGAGCGTGAACCGCCTTACCGAACTGTGGTCTACGGGCCCTCTGTCCAAATCTTGATACCTCTACGTTGCAAAAGCTACGCGCTAAGCATAAAGCTTAGTGGTGCAAATACTACAAGAAAATATAATATGCAAATAAAAATAATAATTTCCTTGCTATTGTGTTCATAAGAAATGAATAATTACTAACTTATTGTTTAGTCGAGGGCTAATCATGTTTTATGATATTAACTTCTTCATGCATTTCGTTAATTATTTTCTTCATGATCTTGAGCTTCTTTGTATTTTTGTAATCATTCCTGATTCTTAATTTTCGTATTTTCTTTAATAATCAGTTCAATCACAGTTATACTTTTCCATGCCCAAGTAACCTATACTGGACGACTGGACTGGATAATGGGTCGTTGGCACTGGACACCGCGGTGCCTCGGGCCGTCATACCATGGGACGCAGAACGTCAACCACGTATGCAGTCAGTATGGCTAAAAAGTCATGATATCACATAATCGGGCATAAAAGCCATGAATATGGGCATAAAAGCCATGAATACTGGCATAAAGCCTTTCGCAGTACTGCTAACACAATACCCTATTGGCATGCCAATCTATCCAAACCAATCACATTAGGCCTACTAGGGCATTTTGCACTTTTAAGTTTCACAATTTTTGAATTTCAAGTCTTGGTGTCACTATTCACTTCATTGGTCAACAAAAAGTTGACTTTTGCATAGAAAATAGTTGCATTGGTTTGAACACTTCCAATGTACCACATTTTGCATTTAAAACTTGTTGGCATTAAGCATTAATACCATTTCTAAGCTTAAACCAAGAGAAGCAAAATTTTCAATTTTTGTAACTCAACTTTACTATTCCATTGGGCACTGTAGCAGTAAGAATTTGAGGAAATGTTAAACATGAAAGTTGTTCCTTATTTTGTCTAGTTGAATTTACTTTTTTGAATCACTCCATTTGGAGTTTTGTAGCTCAAGTTATGGCCAAAATAAGTTTACTGTTCACGTGCCTTTATTCATCTTTGAGATTTTGGGTCTGGTAGATTTTTGGTCCAACTTTGGTCAGTAATTTGATCAAGTTAAGTTCATAATTTGATCTAACTTTCTTGTTATGAAATGTTCTACCATACCTTAGGTTTCCATCGGTTCAAGAATCGCCTAAATCCGAGTTTTCTAGAGAGAGTTATAGCCATCCAAACATTACTGCTCAAGTGAAAATCTGCAGAGTTGCAGGTTTGATAACTTAACTTTGCCCAATAATTTGAATGGGTTAATGGCATAATTTGGGGCAATGTTCTTCATGAAAGTTGTTTGTCTATATCCTATCTTGTTGCTGTAAAACTTTCAGGTCAATTTGACCATTCTACAATGAGTTATGGCCAAATGAACAGTTACTGTTCATTTGGTCATTTCTGCAGGTGCTGTTGCAGGGTATCCGGATTGGGGCCAACTTTTGGTCCTCTTGCTTTAGTCTTTTGGGCATGGTTTCTTCAGCAAAAATGTGCCATTATAAGCCTAGTTTCATGTCCAATTGGCCAAACACCAATTGGACCAACACAGCCAATGATATGGCAGTCCAAGTGGGCTGGAATCACAGCCTCCATATTGGTTACCCTAGGCAGCCTACCAATTCAGTTTGCATCACTCTAAATCTCTTCAAATTATGGTGAACTTACCTCAAATGGTCACTAATTGACCCTTATAAGGTTCACTTACCACTTCATAAGCCAAAACCAAATTTCACTCTCCAAAACCCTAGTTTCCCATTGTGATTCACACTAGTTACCCTAGTTAATACACTAACTCATTATCCATGTATATAAATACCTTAAACATCATATTTAGTCCACTCTAAGTCCATCAAAACAATCAATCCTATTCCTTCCTTAGGGCAACCGAAATTCATGGTATAGATACACATGAGTTTAGTCCATTTAATTTACAATTTCATACTAAGTTCAAGTCCCTAACATAGAAATAAAGAAATATTTGTAAAAGTAAGCACTAACCTCTTGTAGGCAGATTTTTCCCAACTCAAAACTTCACTTTCCTTCACTTTCTAGGCTGCCAAACACTTCCCAAGAGGTAGAAACAAGCTTTTAGTGAAGGGACTTAGGGTTTTATAGTGCAAATTCATGGGAAAATGGAAGTAATTAAAGAAAACTTCCATGGAGGGTTATGGAGGAGAGGATCACGTTTTGAAGAAGAAGATGGCTGCTTGTTTTTGGTCTTCCTTGGTCTTTATTTATCTCTTTTATTAATTAGTCAAATGGTTACTTAATTGTGATTGGTGGACAATTTTAAATGACCTCATAATATGTCATAATTGGCATTTTATTGTATTTTCTTTTCTTTTCTCTTCTACTAACTTCAAATTAATTTTTCATCAACATTAATTCATATTTTATGTCATAATAATTATTTACTCAACTGGACAAGTCGGCCAAAAATCGTCTCTGAAGGCGAAATTACCAAAATGCCCTCCGTTTGGCTTAACGGGTCAAAATTGTCTGTACCGATTGAAAAATTTTTCTAAATATTTTCTTGGCATTCTAATGCCATAGGAACCTCAATGACCCTTCTCTGGTGTCCCAAAAATTATTTTATGAATTTTTCTCCGGGTCTAGGGCTCTTCGTTGCGAGAACCGCAACTTACCTCTGATTACCCATTGCTTGGGCACCGGCTCATTTGACTTGGTTGTATTTTATTTCTAAAATTTTTACTAAATTTTTCTTAGGAATATTTGAGTTAATTATGGTTCCTCACTTTAGTTTAAATATTTTTCCAGAAGTTCTAGCTATCCGGACCGACACCGGTCACCGGAACAGTAGAATGTACGGAGTTGCTACCGGGAGGGTGTTACAGGTTTAGACCCCCAGATAGTGACGCACAAAATTCCCCTTATTCCGGGGACAATCCCTGTGAAGCAGAAACTAAGAAGAATGAATCCTGACACACTGCTCAAAGTTCTGGATGAAGTCAAGAAAGCGATATGATCTTTGGGTTCCTGGAAGTAGTCAAATATCCCCAATGGATAGCTAACGTTGTCCCGGTAATGAAGAAGGACGGGAGAGTTAAGGTGTGCGTTGATTACAGGGATCTTAATAGAGCAAGCTTGAAGGATGATTTCCCTCTCCCCCACATTGATGTGTTAGTAGACAATGCTGCGGGATTGGGTAGGTGTTCATGCATTGATGGGGCATCTGGGTACAATCAAATCCCAATGGATGAGGAAGACAAAGAGAAAACTGCTTTTATCACTCAATGGGGAGTATTTTGCTATCGGGTCATGCCTTTCGGGTTGAAGAATGCCAGTGCTACCTATCAACACGCTATGGTCACATTATTCCACGATATGGTGCATAAAGAAGTAGAGGTGTACGTGGATGATATGATCATCAAATCTAGGGGAGAAGAGAGCCACGTGCAGGTGATGAGGAAAGTATTTGAGAGACTCAGGAAATATCAGTTGAAACTGAATCCCGCCAAATGCATATTCGGAGCTAGGTCAGGGAAATTGTTGGGATTCATAGTGAGCGAGAAAGGAATAGAGGTAGATCCCGATAAAGTTTGAGCTATTCAAGAGATGCCATCCCCAAGAACAGAAAGGGAGGTGCGCAGTTTCCTGGGAAAATTGAACTACATATCAAGGTTTATTTCCAATCTCACCGCTAAGGCTGAGCCTATTTTTAGACTGCTCCGAAAGGATAACACCACTCAATGGGATTCAGTTTGTTAAGAGGCTTTCGAGACAATCAAGTAGTATCTGTCAAGCCCACCAGTATTGGTTCCACCCGTGGCGGGGAGGCCTCTGATCCTGTATATGGCAGTCTAACAGAACTCGATGGGATGTGTTTTGGGACAACATGATGATACTGGCCGAAAAGAGAGGGCTATTTATTATCTGAGCAAAAAGTTCAATGATTGCGAGTCGAGGTACTCTTTCCTAGAGAAAACTTGCTGCGCGTTAGCCTGGACGGCAAACCGCCTCAAGCACTACATGTTGAATCACAAGACATGGCTCATCTCCAGGATGGATCCTATCAAATATGTATTCGAAAGCCCATTCGTGCAAGGCAGGATAGCCAAGTGGCAGGTCATACTCTCCCAATATGACATAGTCTATATGATCCGTAAGGTGGTGAAAGGTAGCGTGATCGCTGACCTCCTAGCAAAAAATCCTATCCAGGATTATGAAGCCCTGGATTTTGAGTTCCCTGATGAGCATATTAATGAAGTAGACTACGAAGAAGAAGGGCCAGCCGATGTATGGGAAATGTATTTTGACGGAGCTGTCAATTTGTCCGGTAATGGAATTGGAGCTGTGTTGATATCCCCGGATGGAAAACACTTTCCGATAGCTATCAAGTTGAGATTTGACTGCACCAACAACGTCGCGGAATACGAAGCTTGTGTGATGGGTCTACAGGCTGCCATCGAAATGAAAATCAGGAAGTTGAAGGTATATGGAGACTCAGCCCTGATCATTTATCCAGTCAAGGGAGAATGGCAAACTAAGGATCCTAAGCTAATCCCGTATCAGAAGTACTTACTGGAGCTGATTAAGAAATTCGAATAAATCTCTTTCACTCATCTTAGCAGAGACAAGAATCAATTTGCTGATGCCTTAGCTACTCTAGCTGTTATGGCTCAAATCGAAGAAGGGCAGATGACTCAGATATTAAAGATTAAGACAAGGAATGAGCCAGCTTATTGCTTCATGATTGAAGAAGAACCTGATGGTAAAAACCTTGGTATCATGACATCCTGGTCTACTGCAAAACTAGAGAATTCCCTTCGGAGGCAAGCAAAAACGAAAAGAGGATGATTCGGAGATTAGCATTGGGATACTTCCCTAGTGGAGAGACCCTATACAAGAGGAGCTCCAACGGCGAATTGTTGAGATGTGTGGATGCAAAAGAGGCGAAGAGAATCCTTTTTGAGACTCATGAGGGAAACTTTGCCACCCATGCCAATGGGCACATGATGGCTAAGCAAATCATGCGACGTGGATATTTTTGGACTACAATGGAAAAGGATTGCATCGAGTATTTCCGAAAGTGCCATAAGTGTCAGATTTATGCAGATCCGATAAATGTGCCACCTCACAAGTTGTTCAACCTTGTCTCACCATGGCCCTTCGCAATGTGGGGCATCGATGTGATTGGTCCCATCAACCCTAAGGCATCCAATGGGCACAAGTTTATCCTGGTAGCAATCAACTATTTTTCTAAATGGGTCGAAGCCACGTCATACGCCCATATTACACAGAACACGTTTCTCAAATTCCTCAGAAACAATATCATCTGCCGGCATGGTCTCCCCAATGAAATCGTCACTGACAACGCCAAGAATCTCAATGGTCGAAAGATTCAGAGATTGTGTGATCAATAGAAAATCCGACATCTCAATTCCCCCCCATACTGTCCCCAGATGAATGGAGCGGTGGAAGCCACAAACAAAAATCTCAAGAGGATAATCCGGAAAATGATGGTCACATATAGGGATTGGCATGATATGCTTCCCTACGCTCTTCACGCATACCGGACTTCTATAAGAACCTCAACCGGGGCAACTCCATAATCACTGGTTTACGGGATGGAAGCAGTATTACCTATTGAAGTTGAAATTCCTTCCCTAAGGATTTTGAAGGAATCAGCGATTGATGAGTCATAATGGATCCAGTCAAGGTTGGATCAGTTAAACTTGCTGGATGAGAAAGGTTAACAGCAGCATGTCATGGGCAATTATACCAGAGGAGAATGGCTAGGGCATTTGACAAAAGCGTTCGCCCACGCGAATTCCAACCCGGGGACCTGATTCTGAAGAAAGTGCTGTCGAAACAAAATGATCCCCGGGGCAAATGGTCACCAACCTACGAGGGACCCTATGTGGTTAAAAAGGCATTTTTTGGAGGAGCCTTGATCTTGACCCACATGGATGGTGAAGAATTGCCAAGACCTGTGAATGCTGACACCGTCAAGAGATACTATGCCTAAAAAAAAAAAAAAAAAAAAAAAAAGGGGGGGGGGGGCTAGGGGTGAAAACCCGAAAGGGAGTCCCAAGAACCAAAATGGAGAAATAAGGAATGGGGCATGAAACCGAGGATGGAGAAGAAACCGTCACGACATGAGGCTTCAGAGAACTTGAAATAATGGCAATTAAGGGATTTCAAAGCCAGCCACAAGGAATATGTGAGGTTTATCCTTGTACCCTTTTCCTTTGAAACTCTATCTTTGTTTTTATTAAAGCTATAATAAAGTCATACTTCGTTCCCTATGCTTTTATCTTCCCTTTATACTCACTCCTTAACATTATCTTTCTGCAATCTTGTTATTTAATGCGCTATTAATCTGTTAAAAATTTTTTTGCCATAAGATTAAGATTTGACAATTGATAACCTCACGTACTTTACTATGAGATTTGCAGGAAATGACCTGGAAGAAAAAAGGGGGGTAGGAGTGAAAACCCAAAAGGGCACTCCTAGCAAAATGTGTGAAAAAAGGCGAAAACCCCAGAGGGGCGCTTTCTGTAAAATGAGTGAAGGATGAAAACCCGGAAGGGCGTCATGAAAAGAACGAGCAAAAAAAAAAAAAATAAAGAGAAAACTAGAGGTGAAAACCCGGAAGGGCGCTTCTAGACATATAAACGAAGGGGAAGTGAAAACCCGCAAGGGCGCTTTTCGGGAGAAAGTCAAAAAACAGAAATGGGGCATTTGAAGAAATGAGGCCATAGGTCAAGTCTTGCAACTCGTCCTCCATTCATCATTGGCCTTCGAGATTCTGTTAAGTACACTTCATTGGGGAAGAACTTCTTGTGTCCGGATTAGGCTTGCTTTGTAAGTGCAATTTAAATTTCCTGCTATCAACCTCTGGTTCATTGATCTAAGTTGATTTTAATTTTCTGCAATTTACATTTCCTGTTATCAACCTCTGGTTCCTTGATCTAAGTTGATTTTAATTTCCTGCAATTTACTTTTCCTGTTATCAACCTCTGGTTCCTTGATCTAAGTTGATTTTAATTTCCTGCAATTTACATTTCCTGTTATCAACCTCTGGTTCCTTGATCTAAGTTGATTTTAATTTCCTGCAATTTACATTTCCTGTTATCAACCTCTGGTTCCTTGATCTAAATTGATTTTAATTTCCTGCAATTTACATTTCCTGTTATCAACCTCTGGTTCCTTGATCTAAGTTGATTTTAATTTCATGCATTTAAATTTCCTGTTATCAACCTCTGGTTCCTTGATCTAAGTTGATTTTAATTTCATGCATTCAAATTTCCTGTTATCAACCTCTGGTTCCTTGATCCAAGTTGATTTTAATTTTCTAGTATTTTAACTTCTGTTGCTGATCTCTAGGTCACTAACTTGTATGCTTTAGTTCCCTAACTTCGAACACCTAATCGTCCAAAATATGGGTCTGAATCTTTACATAATTCCTACACGGGAAAATTTTTCCCTTTAATAGAAATTATGTAAAGAGGGGCAGCTGTCGACACCATATTTTGGCCGATCCCCAGAATTAAAAAACTTTGAAACCGATCCCCAGTACTAAGTCTCCCTTTGACAGCTAACCACATTTCCGATCTCTCTTTGCTAGATAACCACATTTCCGATCTCTCCTCACAAGGAATTGAATCAATGCTAAGTCCTCACATCAGTCAAAGCCTTACCGGTCTATTAAATCACTCACCGATCTCTCAAACCCATTGTCGAATCTCCTGACCAGTCAAGTATATTCCTGATCTCTGATGACAAACGAAATTGAACTGACACTAGATCTTTGTTACCATTTTTGTTGCCGATCTCCCTTTCAAAAGTTTAAGAATAATCAAAGGTTCCATTCAGGTTTAATGATGATCCCGATCTTAATTGTTCAAGCCAAATTTCTAATTTTAATCAAGTCCCGTTTAGCATTGGTTCCCTACCGATCTCATGCTCATTGTGTTTTCCGATCTCTCACACTTAGGTTAATAATCACTTTCAGTTATTTCAACATACTCACACAATCAAGTGTTTAAATAATTTAGAAATTTTCCGATCACAACCATTCATCGAACAAAAGAGGTAATCCATTTCATTTCATTTCAAAAATTTGTACATGTTATTCAGCTGGAGGATCACCCCCAGCCTGATCTACATTTTATCCGTCTCCCCCCTCACCCTCAGCCTCCTCACTCTCCTCGCCTTCATCCTCGGGAGCCAGGTTGGCCATCCAGGAGAAGTCCTCCTCAGGGTAACGCTTCTTGAGCTCAGCCAGGAGATCTCTGTGAGCATTTACATAAGTGCCAGCCACTCCAGTCACCATCTCTTCCTCTTTCGCCTTGAGCTCCTCAGCAAGGTGAGCAAGTTGATCAGCTTCATCGGCCCGGAGCGCTTGCACTTCTTCAAGAGCATGATCCCGCTCAGCCAGAACATGAGCTTGCTCGGCCAGCTTGTCCTCATAATACTTCGATCGCCCCTCAAGTTGATATATGTAGTCCCGAGCGGCTGATAGTTGGGATAGGAGGGAAGCTGCTTCATGCCCTATCCTCTCGACCTCTTTACCCAGGCGATGCGCCTTCTCCCGAACCATGTGCTGGTTCACCAGACACTCAACGTTCAGGCTCATAGATCTGGTCAAGATATCATCAAGGCTATCTGGAGACAGCATGTCCCAATCCTCCCGAAGGCAGATGGAGGACCCCAATACCTTAGCAAAACCTGGGTTCTCCCGAACAGTCCGGTTCTTCTCCAGCGAGTGGATCAGAACTTGAGCGCCACGGGAAAGGGGCCTCACCTGTTGTTGGGAAGGACCCCCTTCTGCGCCCGAAGTAACTGGAGGAGGTGGCTCCTCCTAGCAAGGGGGAGATTGGACCATTTCTATGATCGGCGGTCCTGAAGGTTGAGACGAGCCTTCTCGTATTTCCCCGGGCTCATGACGAGGTGTCTGCATCTCCTCGGCCCGCTTCATCTCCCGTACCTTCCGGGAGATCCCCCTCTTTCGCTTCCGGCTCTCCTTGGAGGCTTCGCCGCTTGCCATACCTGCACAAAGAAGAGGTCAGTGAGATCGCTAAGGTCCTGAGATCTGAGATGTAGAAAATACCGATGCTGAGGTCAGAAAGCTGAAGCCCGCGATCTTTGCCGTTGATCAATTCCATAGTCCAATGTTGCAGCTCGGCGGTCACTGCATCCAAGCAAGAGAACTTCTCTCTGGACGCCTGCTCCTTCAACTCCATCACCATTATGCCCTCTTCCCTATTCAACACGAGACGCTTCGGAATTAAGGGGCCTTGGTGTAGCCAGCTACGAGGGAAACCCTCAAAGCCATTCGGAATTTTGCTCATTAGAATGAAGAAGCGGTTTTTCCAGTTTTTCAGGGAGGAGGGCAGATCGATGAAGAGCCCGCAATGTGGCTTCACCTGGAAAAACCAGTACTTGTCATCCTTTCGACGAGTTAACCTATGCAATTCGGCGAATACTTTAGGCGTAGGACGGAATCCCTTAGCTCGGCAGAGGCCTCGGAAGGCTACTAAGATCCACCACGAGTTCGGGCAAACTTGAGCTATGCACACTTGGAAAAATTTTAAGACTTCCTTAAAGAAGTCGTCAAGAACCATGACCCGGCTTTCAACTGTTCTTCGTATACCATAATCATGTCGTTCTCTTCGAAGAAATGATTGGCCCGGAGATCGCCATGACACCGGATAAGTTCATATGAATCGGGCTCAATGTTGTACTCCTGGCTGAATGACTGCAGATCGATTTCTTGAAGGACCGATGGCAGCTCGTCCATGGGAAGATTCTCTCTCCCTGAAGAAGGCGCATGCCTTGATGATGTCACTTGTTCCCGAGCTGGAACGGAGACTCTAGGAGGTTCAGGTCGCGCGCTTGGCCTGACCACCTCTGCTTCATCAGATGACCACGAGAACTGGATGGAAGGAGGGCTCGCCGCTCTCTGACCTTCGGCGCCGCTCATTTTCAAAGGAAATAAAGAATTTAAACTAAAAGAAGGATCAAAACCCTTACCGGAGCTTGATCGGAGTCGGAAGAGCTTGAGAAAATGAGAGAATTTTGAAGTTGTTCGCGAGAAACTGAAAATGACACAAGAGAGCAAATGGCTAACCCCCACCCCTATTTATACTCGTCCGAGCATTTAATGCTCACGATGTTCCAGGTGGTGCATCGGATAGCGGGACTCGCCAGCTGTTCTGACACGTCTCACGAATATTCCCAAGATTCCATGAAGAGATCGGTTAATTATAGAGCGGCAGATCAAGGTGTTTTGAATTACGGATCGGATAAGTGTCTTTCAAATGAAGAATCAGATCGGATAATCACATAAAAGATCGGAAAATAATTAATGCAATAATAATAAGATAAAATCTTTATTTCCAAAAGATCGGATTACATCATTTGGGCGATCTCTAGGGATCGGATTACACTAAAATTGGATTACATCATTTCGGTGATCTCTAGAGATCGGATTACATTGAAAATAAAATATATCATTTGGGCGATCTCAGAGACCGGTGGAACATCCCATCTAAAGGGCCTATGTCAAAGCCCACATTGTGACTGATCCAAAGGATGTCATCGACCGGAATCGTGCCACTGCCAGAACACCCAATGTGGGGGAAAGCCGCTGTCGGAATAAACTTGGAAGAGCAATCGCCAAGGGTTGGCAGAACATTAGCAGTCTTCTCGGCCGAAATCGGTTCACCGATTATACCGGTCGAACGACTCGAGATCGGCACGATCGAGGTCCGCGATCCAAATCGGTTAATTGGTCCAGTTCTCTCACCATCATCAGATAAGGTTATCACGATTATTCAATCACCGGGGTTGTAAATTTTCAGTCGGGAAATAAAGAGGTCCATCGAAAAGGGATCAACAGCCACAATCATGGCCGGAACTTCTGCCGGAGCAGCTTGAACTGGGAAGTAAGAAGGAAGAGAGGAAAATCGAATGAGGAAAGTCTCTTCTGTTAGGGGTATATATAGGAGAAAATCGGGCATTTATTGCTAAGCAAAAAACGAAGCGGACACTTCGGGAATCGAGGGGAATTAATGCTTTGACCGGACCGGGCCTGATTAAGGGAAATATTGGAATAATAGAGATCGGAAGAGGGGAGACCGGTATGAAAGATCGGAGAAGGATCATGTTAAGAAGATCGGAAAGGAAGAGAGAGCAGAAAACAAAGAGAATAAGGCGCCTACTGCCGTCACCATAATCAGAGCAGAGGTAGTTAAAGCGTTGCAGGTAAAATCTCAACCGCACGCCCCAGAATCGCCCGCATTACTGACAGGTGCCAGAATATATCATGACAGCGCTGTACCTTCCAATCTCCACCGTTGATCCAACTTGTAAGGACGAGCCCAGGGCCCTTGGATCAAAGAAGAAGACGACAAAACCAGCACCTTTCACTCCTAGCCCTTGGATCGCCCCGGACAAGAGAATTTGGGACCGTCAGATTAGAGGAGGAAGAAGACAAATATTCTGAAGTGGATCTCGGCCGTCTATTCTGATTCTCTTTAATTCTTGAGCTTAGGATTATGTCCTTTGAAATCTTGACCTCCATCTCCCTCAAGATAGATCCTGACCCTTCAAGGGGAACACCCGGTCCCTATAAATACCTGCATGAAAAACTGTTCAGGGGACGGACAAAAAAGGAGGAAGTTACTATAGCGGAAGAACTCTGAAATTTAATTCAGATCGTTACTCTGCTTTCATAAGAAGAACTTTTGGAACCAGTTTTCTGAAGTGTTTTCTTAAAAGATTTTGAACACTGAAACTCTCCATTTTCAGCTCGTTCATTATCCCGTAGCGTTCACATTTTTCAGTTCCTTGTTATCTTTATTTTCACTTCCATCGCCCATGCTCAATCTCATTTAAACTCGGGTATAATTCTGACTCGATTGCATTTAGTGAAGCACTCTTTGTTCAAAGGCGAACCTTAGTCTCCCGGCTATCAACTTGCAATCTTATTGCGTTTTGTGATTCTCGGTTAGTTCACTAGAATCGACTCCTTACAGGTCAGTATTCATGTTGCCATTTTATTAAGTTTAGTTCTTGTTTTACGCATTTCCATTTTTCTTTCTTTACGTATGTTATTTTCTTTAAGTTCATATCACGCTAGAAAGATACAGAGAAAGGTTGTGCTCTAGTTTATTTCCGTGTCGATACCTTTGTTAATCTTTATTATTTCTGAGCGTAAGTCATCTAGTTCCAAGCGATACATAAGTGGTTGGATGAGATGTGGGTAACGGCAACTTAAGAGTCCTTTTGAAATAATGAAAGGTCTGAATAATAAGCCTGGAAAATGGTAAAGCTGAGTCACTAGAATGACTCAGTAGGTCATAGGGCAAGACGTCATAAGACAGAGTAAAACCAAACCCTGGATAACTAAATGGAATAGATCGACTACCAAAAATGCTGGTGAGGCGACCATATAGGAAGGTCGGAGGATTCGGTTTGGAATCCCCTACCCAGTCCTAAGGTACCAATAAGTTAAAGAAGTCTTGCGCAGACCCCCTGACACCTTTGAACGTCAGAACCCTTAGCCTTAGGCCCTCTCGATAGGTAAAATTTAGAGAGATCGAAAAATCCTTATCCGACTACCATTTAATTAAAAGAGATCGGAGGAGAGTTCTTATCCGATTCTCTTTCCAAAAATTTTAATAAATATTAAAAGAGATCGGAGGAGAGTTCTTATCCAATTCTTTATCCAAAAATTTTAATAAATATTAAAAAAGATCGGAGGAGAGTTCTTATCCGATTCTCTATCCAAAAATTTTAATAAATATTAAAAGAGATCGGAGGAGGGTTCTTATCCGGTTCTCAAGCTTAAAAATTTTAATAAATATTAAAAGAGATCGGAGGAGGGTTCTTATCCGGTTCTCAAGCTTAAAAATTTTAATAAATATTAAAAGAGATCGGAGGAGAGTTCTTATCCGATTCTCCATCCAAAAATTTTAATAAATATTAAAAGAGATCGGAGGAGAGTTCTTATCCGGTTCTCAATCTAAAATTTAAATAAATATTTAAAAGAGATCGGAGGAGAGTTCTCATCCAATTTCAAAAATTGGATTCTAATAAAATAGCCCTTCAAACAAAACTAACATACAACAGTAACTCACTAAGGTTGTCTCATTTACTTATGTATCTGGGTAATCCGAATTAGTGAAAAATCAAATATTCCTTTTGTCAAAAGGATTAACATTTCCATTCAAGTCCTCCTAACTAATTTATAAAGAGTGCGAAGTTAAATCTACTTACCCTAATTAAGGGACGAGGTGAGATGCCTAACACCTTCCCCACCCGTTTATGGACCCCGAACTTAGAATCTCTGTTTTGAAGTGGTTTTATTTCAATTTATCTTCACAAATGGTTTTCTTTAGTTTCCCTCAAAACTAAAGTGGCGACTCCTCATTCTTTTCAACTTCGGTGAGGGTTCGTTCAGGCTACCGCAAAACACCTTGCGACATACAGAGTAGCTCAGATTTGAATATTCAGTGTCACTACTACAGGGGGATGCATATGACTGGTGGAAAACCATTCTCCATAGTCTGGTAGAACCTTCAGTGCTAACATGGAATAATTTTCTACAAGAGTTCAGACCAAAATATGTCCCTGATGCTTATGTGGACCAGAAGCTGCATGAGTTCTTAAACCTGAAATAGGGGAGTAGATCGGTGGCTAAATATCAAAGGGAATTTTCCCGCCTGAGCCATTATGCAGTAAGTCTACTTTCTACCAGTAGGGAGAGATGTAAGAGGTTTGAAACCAGCTTGAAGCCTAGTATCAGATTACAAGTGGTCGGATTCAAACATAATAACTTCTCTGAGCTTATTTCTCAAGCACTGGAAGTAGAAAGAATTGAGTCAGAAGTGGCCCCAGAGTAAAATGAAATCAAAAAAGATAGAAAAAGAGAAAGAGGGGAAGTTAGTAGATTAGAGTTCCAGTGGTCCTATTGGGAAAAGAAAAAACTTTGGGGGACACAATAGAGGTGGTAAGAAGTCTGGTAGGGGAAGATATTTGAGACAGAAACCTCCTGCATCTGGTCAGCAAAGTTTTGATAAGTTGAAGAGGTGTCTGACTGAAGCTCCAGTTCTTACTTTACCTACCCTGGGTAAAGAATACACAGTTTATAGTGATGCTTCTCACAATGGGTTAGGCTGTGTATTGATGCAAGATTGGAATGTCATTGCTTATGCATCACGCCAGCTGAAACCGTATGAGAGGAACTACCCAACACATGATTTGGAGCTTGCAACTATTATTTTTGCTCTAAAGATCTGGAGACACTATTTGTATAGAAAAAAATGCTACATTTACATAGATCACAAGAGCTTAAAGTACCTGAGCACCCAGAAGGAATTGAATTTGAGGTAGAGGAGATGGTTAGAACTAATTAAAGACTATGATTGTTTAATAGACTATCAGCCAGGGAAAGCAAATGTGGTGGCTGACGCCTTAAGTCGCAAGATTATGGCAAGTCTCAGAGTTTCTCCTTTGTCCATTGTACATGAGTTGGAAGCACAACATGCCAGTTTGGAGATTGATGATGAGGGACAAACATTAGTTGCATGGCATGTACAGCCAATGTTGATTAATCATATCAGAATGGCTACTCAGAGTGATGATAAATATCAGAAGCTACTGAAAGAAGTCCAGCAGGGCAAGAAACCTAAATTTTCTGTGAGAGATGATGGTTTACTACTACATCAGGGCAGAATGTGCATTCTTAATGATGTGGAATTGAGACAGATCATTATGAAGGAAGCATATGAGTCTCCTTTTGCTATGCATCCTGGTGGAACTAAAATGTACAGAAGGCTAAAAGAGCATTACTGGTGGATGGATATGAAAAGGGATATAGCTGAATTTGTTTCCAAATGCCTAACTTGTTAGTAAGTAAAGGCAGAACATCAAGTACCTACAGGTTTGTTGCATCCACTGCCAGTACCAGAGTGGAAATGGGAACGGATAACTATGGATTTTGTGATGGGACTTCCAAGGACACAGAATAGTCATGATGCAGTATGGGTTATAGTTGATAGACTAACCAAGTTTGCTCACTTTTCGCCAGTCCGGATGGACTACAGTTTGGAGAGATTGGCCAGATTGTACATAAATGAGATTGTAAGACTGCATGGAGTGCCAGTATCGATTGTATCTGACAGAGATCCTAGGTTCACTTCTAGATTCTAGGGTAGTCTTAAGAGAGCCTTAGGAACTAGATTGAACTTCAGCACAGCATTCCACCCACAGACAGATGGCCAGTCTGAAAGGGTAATTCAGATATTGGAGGATATGCTACGGGCTTGTGTGATTGAGTTTGAAGGTAGTTGGGATACACACTTGCCTTTGATTGAGTTTACTTATAACAACAGCTACCAATCAAGCATTGGGATGCCTCCATATGAAGCTTTGTATGGCAGGAAGTGCAGAACTCCCCTATGTTGGGATGAAGTAGGTGAAAGAAAGATGATTGGGCTAGAAATTGTTCAGCAGATAGAGGAAAAGATCAGATTGATCAGAGATCGACTCAAAGCTGCATTAGACCGTCAAAAGTCCTATGTTGATCTGAAGAGAAGAGATATTGAATATGCAGTGGGTGATAAGGTATTCCTTAAAGTTTCTCCTTGGAAGAGGATTATGAGATTTGGCAGAAAGGGGAAACTGAGTCCTCGTTTCATCAGACCATATGAGGTTCTGGAAAGAGTGGATCCTTTGGCATATCGGTTAGCATTACCTCCAGAGCTAGAAAGGATACACAGTGTCTTCCATGTGTCCATGTTAAAGAGGTACAGATCTGACCCATCTCATGTACTATCAGTTGAAGAGATTGAGGTAAATCCAGACCTCTCATATGAGGAAGAACCCGTAGAAATTCTAGCATATGAGGTGAAGTAGTTGAGGAATAAATAGATACACCTGGTTAAAGTTCTGTGGAACCATCATTCAAGCCAGGAAGCTACTTGGGAACGTGAAAAGGACATGAAGAGATAGCACCCACAGCTATTTAGAGACTGATGCCAGGTAAAATTTTGAGACAAAATTTATTTTAAGGGGGGGAGAATTGTAACACTCCTATGTTCGGTAGTGCGTTCTATTGTTCCGATGACCAGTGTTATCCGAACGGCTAAGATGCGTAGAACTACATTTAAATGTTAGTGAGGAGACATAAAATAATTAAATACAAGAAAAGAAAATACAAGAAAAACAAAGAAAAAATAATAGCAATGAAATACAACCAAGTTAAACGAGCCGAAAACCATAGCGATGGATGACCACACTGGGAAGTTACGGCGTGGACCATTGACTAGCCCTGGACAGCGGGGAACCCTAGAAAATATTTTTAAGACTTAAATAAACATCTATTAAAGTATAAATGTCATTATAAATATAAAAAAAAATTAATTAAGTAGTACAAAGAAAAACAAGAAATCGAGAAAATGATAAAACTTGGTGTTATCGAAAAATCGAGAATGTAATCCGAATAAGGGCATTGTGGTCATTTGACATCCCGAGTTGCCTTTTGACCTAAATGTTCATTAAAAATACATGATATTACACTTTGGAAATGTCATAAAAAATTAAAATGGTGGTACATAATCTAAATAGCAAAAGATTGGAGGAAAATGTGGGAAATTGAAAACTTTGGAATAAACAAACCTTATAATTGATTTTAGTGCTCCACTAACATCTTCAAAGTAGACCTTTAATCACCATATGGGTAGAAGATTCTATCATCTTCAACCTTGGGACATCCAGCCGAAACACCTTGGGAGAAAACTCCATGGCCGATTGAGTGAGAGCTCCATGCAACATTGGTTAAACCACTTTTTCCATTAGGTTCCTTCACTAAACTTGACCACCATACCTTGGGCAGCATACTAGGAGCAAGAAAGTTAAGCTTTGGTGAGGTTTTGAAGAAGTTCAAAAGTGGTAAGTGAGTATTTTCCATTTTTGTTTCCTTTGAGTGGATATTGTAGGGAGTTGATTTATGGGACAATTTTTGAAGTTTGATGTTTTAATGGTGGTACACCATTTCAGTAGCCATGAGAACTCAACATATTTAGTTTGTTTTTACTTGTTTATGGTTGTTTAAGATGTTGGTATAAGTGTTTATGTATATAGAAATAATTTGGATAATATATACTAAGTGTATGTGTGATAATGCACTTGGTTTTGGAAGCTTGAAAGCTATTTGAGGGAGATGTGCAAATCGGAAACTTTAAAGTGTAGTTTAAAATGTGTTGTTTCATGGTTTGGTTTATTGAAGTATGTTGTTATTGATGGCAGCATGTATATGTGTATAATGGATTGGAATTGGGTATGTAAATGGGGTATGTTCATGTGGTTAAATAGTGTAAATGGACTTTGGAAAATTCTGAGTTATAGTGTGCATATTAAGAATGGTTACAAGCTGTCCAAAATGACCAAAATGTGTTGTTAAATGTGTTAATGGTAAGGTACAAACCAGAATTGGCAAGAAGGAAGTAATCTGGTAAGTGTTGAATATGTAATTGGTAAGTGATGAGAAGTGTGTAGTAGGGCAGTGTATGTTTTAGCTTAGAACCTTACGTGTGTGATTCCAATTGGTATGAGACCAATTGGAGGTGAAACTAGGCACAAAATGTGCCAACTTTCATACAGGAAGCTTACCTAAATTCTGCCTAGATTGTGACTTGAAAATTGACCAAATCCGAATTAGTGACTTGAAAGCTTGAAAATTGACCATTTGGGCATTTATTAGTATTTTGACCATAACTTACTCAAAACAGGTCCAATTGATCTAAAATTTTTACCATGAATAGTTTAGACATAGATCTACAATTCTTATGAAGACATCAAAGCCCATAAAGAGCCAGAACCAAGCCAAATAGCTTGCACAAGTTCAGGTACCAAAACTGGCCGAACCAAAAGTGACCTAAAAATGACCTAAACCTACCATTTTGGTGCATTCTGTCCAGCATTGGTAAATTGACTATAACTTGGTCTACACAACTCAGAATGACCTAAAATTTTGCCCCGCGTGTAATAAGACATAGACCTACATGTTTTTAGTTTGGACCGAAACCCGAAAACTGAGGGAACTAGGTCGTCCGGCTAGGTTAAATTAGTATGCCGAAATCCGGCAAATTGCAATAAAATATAATATACTTGAAAATGAAATTGGTAACATATACCAACATTTGAGTTGGAAAATGTTTAGAAACTTATTGCGTTGATTGGATATTGGAGTTTGGGATTGAGAAAAATATTGAAAGTGCTTTTTACAGGTTTTTAAAGAACTATTTTATTCAAAATACAGATGGCACTCTGCGAAAATTTTCACAGAAATTATTAATACTTCAAATGTGTTATCTGGTTTCACTTCAGTTAAAAATATTTTTAAACACCTGTAAATAGTGCTCACCACTTTGTAAAGAAGTAAAAAAAGGTTTAAAATCCCTTGTAGTGTATTTAATGGGTTATCAGTAGACAAAGTTGGTAATTCATTAGGTATACTATGGGATCATGTTATGCCTTACGGAAGGGTAGGGTGTGACATGTTTTAGTGGTATCAGAGCTAGTTTTTAAATTCTATTTTCACCTATAATTTGAATATTCTTTCTTCATAATACAACTACTCAATGTCATTGTTTGATACATACAGTACATTATATTATAAATATGCACTAACGGGGGAAAATCTCCTTGTGTTGTTTGTTTAGGAGGTCTAAGATCCTCAAATTGACTATGGAAGAGGGGGATCGTTCAGTCAATCAATCAATAGAGGCTGAGGTATAAGGGGATGCCCCAGCCCTACACAATGTGAGTGGATCAGCTGCACCAGCCCCCTCAGTACCGCAATTTCCTGCTCAGTTCGCTCAACAGATGGCTGCAATGTTCCAACAGATGGCTGGTAATATGCCTACTCAAGTCTCACTACAGACACCAGTGGTACAACCACAGTCTTCAGCTAGGTAGTATGACAAGCTGATTAAATATGGGGCTACTTAGTTCAAGGGGACAGTAGATCCTCTAAAGGCAGAACAGTGGTTAGAGAGAATGGATAGGGTATTCAAGAAACTACATTGTATAGAGTAGCTCAGATTTGAATATTCAGAGCCACTACTACAGGGGGATGCATATGACTGGTGGAAAATCATTTCCCATAGTCTGGTAGAACCTTCAGTGCTAAGTGTACTAGGGCATGTTACACTTTTAAATTGTACAATTCTTGAAATTTAAGTTTAGGTATTACTATTCATTTCATTAGTCAACTAAAATGTTGACTTTTGCATAGACAATAGGTACATTGGTTCTAATACTCCCAACATACCACATTTTGCATTCTAAAATTGTTGGTATTGGTTGCCAATACCATTTCTAAGCTTAGTGTTAGTTATTCAAAATTTTCTGATTTCAAGCCTCATATATACTGTTCCATTGGTCATTTATACAGTAGGAATTTAGCAAAATTGTCTTCATGAAAGTTGTTCCTTATTTTGTCTAATTACATTTCCGTTTTTAAATCACTCCATTTGGAGTTTTGTAACTCAAGTTATGGCCTAAACACCATAGCTGGCGGATTGGACAGACTCCAAAATTCTGGGCAAAACTGGTTCTGCCAGATTTGGTAACCTAAGTTTGGTTGGCAAATTGACTAGATTATGGTCAGAATTTGGATTTATGGTCTGCATGAAAGTTGTAGGTCTATGTCTCAAATTGCTGATGATAAAATTTCAGGTTAATTGAGCCTTTCTACACTGAGTTTGACCAAATGAATAAATACTGTTCATTTGGTCATTTTGCCTAGGCAGAATGCAGGTCACCCGGATTAGGGTAATTTTTAAGTCAACTTGGTTTGGTTTTCTGGGCAAGGTTTCTATACCAAAGTTGTGCCATTATGTGTCTAGTTTCTTGTTCAATTGGCCTTGCACCAATTGAATCTCTACAATTCCATTTATAATTGCCCAAACCTACTGGACTCATGCTCAGTCCTGCAGGTTAGCCAAGGCAGGTCACCCATACACAAATGCCAAGCCTCAACTCACTTCATTTCCTCATTATACACATTCAAATGGTCACTAATTGACCATTACAAGGTTAATGAATCATTACATGAGCAAACCCTAATATTGTTCAAATGTCCAAGTTTTCAAGTTCCATTTATGCATTACACTTGCCTTACCCTTGCACTTAAATGTTCAATCACTCATCTCTTGTCAAGGGCAGCTCATAAACCCTTTGGTTTAAGAAAATTCATCAAACCCTAACCATCCCTAAGCTGTCAAAATTGTAGGGATGAATATACATAAATTTTATTTTGTTTTTCTTACAATTTTCACTTATCTCATGGCATTAAACATGAATTAAACAAGAAAGGGAGGAGATCGGTCACTAACCTCAATTGATCTCTCTTCCAAGTTCCTAAATCTCCCTTTTTCCTTCTTCTTTTTACTAGCTACATGTTGTTTAAGGTGTGAGGAAGAGGTTTTGTGAAGCAAGATTAAAATCTTATCGTGGTTTATAGGAATTTTAGTGAGAAATATTGATCAATAATGGTGAGAGAAGAGAGAGGAAGGGACCCAACTGAAAATGAAGAAGATGTAGCAGATTTTGTGTTTATATTTACTTCATTTTAGTTGCATTTATCTCATTTTAATTGGTTTGTCAATTTCTAATTGGTGGGAAGCTTTTTAATGATGTCATCCTATGTCATAATCCAATTTAATTCCATTTTCTTTTTACTTTGTTTTCTTATTTTCATTTCTCACTTTTAATTACACTTCTAGTAATATTTATTCACATTTTATGTCATAATAATTATTTACTTAACTGGACAAGTCGGTCAAAAATCACCTCTGAAGGCAAAATGACTAAAATGCCCCCCGTTTGGCTTAACAGACTAAAATTGTCTGTACTGATTGTAAATTTTTTCTAAGCATTTTCTTTGCATTCTAATGCCATATGAACCTCAATGACCCTTCTCTGGAGTCCCAAAAATTATTTTATGAATTTTTCCTCGGGTTTAGGGCTCCTAGTTGCAAGAACCGCAACTTCCCACTAGGTTACCCATCGCTAGGGCACCGGCTCATTTAACTTAGTTGTATTTTATTTCTAAAATTTTTCCTAAATTTTTCTTATTAATATTTGAGTTAATTATGGTTTCTCACTTTAGTTTAAATATTTTTCTGGACTTTCTAACTATCCGGACCCACACTGGTCACCAGAACAGTAGAATGTACAGAGTTACTACAAGGAGGGTGTTACAACTCTTCCCTTATAATTTAAATTTTGTCCTCAAAATTTATCTGATGCAAACAGTTGAGGGAACTGTTGCCTCATCGTCTCTTCACTTTCCCAAGTGGCCTCCTCGTTGTTGTGGTGCCTCCAAAGCACTTTCACTAGTGGAATCTGCTTATTCCTCAATGTAACACCCCTCACCCGACTATAGTGTAGCCGAGCAAAGTGTGCTACATTCGGTGCCGGAGCACCCTATCTTATCTTACTTTATTCCTTTCATATTTTGATCTCGTTATATTTTAATATTAATTATTTTTCAACGGAGAAACCAGCGGAGTTTTCCCTATTTTATTACCAGTTGACGTGTTTTACTATTTACCTGTTTGAAAGTTTCAACAATATTTTCAGAATAAAGTCTTATCCATGCTAATCATAATTATCTCATCAATCATTCTCATAATTTTCTCATATTTCAAATCTCATTCATACATTTCAATTTCATAATCATTTCCATGCATACTCAATTCATATGTAAACATTCTCAAATTACATAAGCAAAATTTTCAAATTTCCTTAATTTACATAATTTACAAAATAATTACAAAATTTCATAATTTACATCATAATGCAATATCTAGAATTTTATACAAAATACAAAATAGGATCTATATGGGCCCTATCTACATGCATTGCTGAGGAGGTGACAACCTTGAATACTTCAGATACTTATGAGATCAAAACTCCCAAAATTCGATCAAACGTCCATTGGGTTCTAGCTTGATTACTGCTGAAGGAAACAATTCCATCGCGCTAAGCATTCCGCTTAGTGGTGCAATAATATAACAAGGAAATAATATACAAATAAATATAGAAATAAAACATAATTCAAATAATCAAGATTTATTTATATTTCACATGCGGTTTCTAAAATTTAATGTGTTATATCCTAATTTAGTCTTCTTTGAAAGTGTTTATTTGCCAATGTACAGTAATAATGTACAAAGAAAAATGATTTGAAAATAATAAATTTATGCTTATATTGTTATATAAGCACATTTGCAATATTTATTTATGTTATAATTTTCTTTGCTAATCTTTTAGCATTTTCTCTATACTTGCTAGGTTGTCTCAGATTATTTCATAATAAGTAAATTTTGATATCTGTCCAGTTCATTTCGATTCTTTCTAATAAATAACTATCCTAATTTATTTTAGGTCATCTTACTCATTTATTTTATTTAATTTCTAATATTTTTAATTGCTAATATTCTTAACTTATCTCAATAAATTACACTGCCCAAGTAACCTACGACAGGCTGACTAAACTGGATAACGGGTCATTGGCACTGGACACTGCGGTGCCTCGGGCCGTCATACCATGGGACGTAGAACGTCAACCACGTATGCAGTCAGTATGGCTAAAAAGCCATGATAAAACATAATCGGGCATAAAAGCCATGAGTGTTGGCATAAAGCCATGAATACGGGCATAAAGCCATGAATACAGACATAAAGCCTTTCGCAGTACTGCTAAAATAATACCCTATTGGCATGCCAATCTATCCAATCTGACACACGTGTCTAGGCAATACAAGGGCACATAATATCATTAAATATTAATATATTGTGTTTTATGAATTCATTATTTCATGAGAAATTTCAATTATAATTCATACATTCATTTGATCATTTATATGATCACAATTCACATCAATTATCCTTTTATACCATTGTACTCAAAATACTTCTCCTTTCTATAATAATGAGAACTAATGTCTCATTCATACATTAATATAGTTCATTTATTCATTCATTATGTTATTCTTATTGATCACAATTCTAAACAATGGTTCACATGTACCATTGTATTCAAAACATTTTCCTTTCTCATTTATACATTTAAGAATCTACTTATGTAGTCACAATTTTATATTTCAAGTTGAGTTATTAATATTTTATGAATTCCATTTGTGATGGGCATATAAGCCCTAACTATCTATTCACATCAATTAGGTGACTTATTTTTCATGTTTCAAGTAATCCATGAATATTTCATGGATTTCAAATTTATGGTCTTAATTTCCTTTTAACAATTTTGACTAAAATACATAGTCCACATTTGTCATATAATTCTAAGCATTTAAGCTTAGAATTGGTTCTAGGTCTTCATCTTAGTTTGTTATTCATTTTGATTACTATTCACCTTACTAGTCAACCAAAATATTGACTTTTTCATACTTAAGGGATATGTTAATTCTAATTACACCAAGATCCCACATTTTGAGTTTTACATTTGCTAGTATTAATTGCCAATTGCAATTTAAAGTCCCCTAGATACATTTCTAATTTCAAATTTTGAATTTCAAGTTTTGGTGTCACTATTCACCTCATTGGTCAACAAAAATGTTGACTTTTGGATAGAAAATAGGTGTATTGGTTTTAACACCCCAAACATACCACATTTTGTATTTAAAACTTGTTGGAATTGATTGCCATTACCATTTCTATGCTTAAAACCAAGAGGGCAGAATTTTCAATTTTTGAAGCCTAAATTTACTGTTCCATTAAGCCCTGTTGCAGTGGGAATTTGAGGAAATGGTAAACATGAAAGTTGTTCCTTATTTTGTCTAGTTGAATTTTCTTTTTTGAATCACTCCATTTGGAGTTTTGTAGCTCAAGTTATGGCCAAAATAAGTTTACTATTCACGGGTACTGTTCCTGCTGAAATTTTGGGTTTTGTTAGATTTTGGTCCAACTTTGGTCAGTAATTTGACCAAGTTAAGTTCATAATTTGGTCTAACTTTCTTCATATGAAATGTTCTACCATGCCTTAGGTTTCCATCGGTTCAAGAATCGCCTAAATCCGAGTTTTCTAGAGAGAGTTATAGCCATCCAAACATTACTGTTCAAATGTAAATCTAGAGAGTTGCAGGTTTGATAACTCAACTTTGTTCAATAATTTGAATGGGTTAATGGCAAAATTTGGGGTAGGTTTCTTCATGAAAGTTGTTTGTCTATATCATATCTTGTTACTGTAAAAATTTCAGGTCAATTAACCATATCTACAGTGAGTTATGGCCAAATGAACAGTTACTGTTCATTTGGTCATTTCTGCAGGTGCTGTTGCAGGGTATCCGGATTGGGGCCAACTTTTGGTCCTCTTGCTTTGGTCTTTTGGGCATGGTTTCTTCAGAAAAAATGTGCCATTATAAGCCTAGTTTCATGTCCAGTTGGCCAAACACCAATTGGACTAACACAGCCAAAGATATGGCAGTCCAAGTGGGCTGGAATCACAGCCACCCTGCTGCACTCATTAGGCAGCCCACCAATTCAGTTTGCATCACTCTAAATCTCTTCAAATTATGGTGAACTTGCCTCAAATGGTCACTAATTTACCATTAAAATGTTCTTTCACAATTTCATAAGCTAAATCCAAGTTTCACTCCCAAACCCTAGCTCATTTTCAAGGATTACACCAATTACCTTAGTTAGCACACCAATTCATCATACATATATATATATACACCTTAAACATCATCTTTAGTCCACTCTAAGTCCATCAAAAAAACTTAATCTTGTTCCTCCCTAGGGCTGCCAAAATTCATTGATACATACACATAAATTCCATTCATTTAATTCACAAATTCTTGCTTATTTTAGGTCTCTAATTATGGAAAGAGAAAGATGTATGCATAATAGGCACTAACCTCTTGTAGGGCAGATTTTTCCAAGCTCAAACTTCACTTTCTTTCCTTTTCTAGGCTTCCAAACACTTCCCCAAGTTGTATGGACAAGTTTTAATGAAAGGTATCTAGGGTTTAGTAGTGGAAATTCATGGGAAAATGGAAGTAATTGAAGAAAGTTTTCATGGAGGGTTATGGAGGAGAGGTTCACGTTTTGGCTGAAGAAGAAGAAGAAGAGCAGAATTTTTTTGGTCTTCTTTGTCTCTTTTAAGTGATTTAAGAAAGCTTGTTGAATGGTGATTGGTTGGGAGAAAGTAAATGACATCATGTGATGTCATTATCCTTAATTTCCACTATTTTTCTTTTCTTTTCTTTTCTACCACATTTCAATTTAATTTTTAGCAATATTTACTCATATTTTGAGTCATAATAATTATTTACTTAACTGGACAAGTCGGCCAAAAATCACCTATGAAGGCGAAATGACCAAAATGCCCTCCGTTTGGCTTAACGGGTCAAAATTGTCTGTACCGATTGAAAAATTTTTCTAAATATTTTCTTGGCATTCTAATGCCATAGGAACCTCAATGACCCTTCTCTGGAGTCCCAAAAATTATTTTATGAATTTTTCCATGGGTCTAGGGCTCCTAGTTGCGAGAACCGCAACTTCCCTCTGGTTACCCATCGCTTGGGCACCGACTCATTTAACTCGATTGTATTTTATTTCTAAAATTTTTCCTAAATTTTTCTTATTAATATTTGAGTTAATTATGGTTCCTGACTTTAGTTTAAATATTTTTCCGGACGTTCTAGCTGTCCGGACCGACACCGGTCACCGGAACAGTAGAATGTACGGAGTTGCTACCGGGAGGGTGTTACACTCAACTCTTGCACTTACCGAGCCAGGATCCGTATGGGTTCTTTTTCATTTGTCAAATCCGATTGTACTTTTTTTTTTCCATGGAAATGACATGTGAAGGATCTGAGCAGTATCTTCTTAGCATAGATACGTGGAACACATTGTGGATCTTGTCCAGCTTTGAGGGTAAAGCTAGCTTGTAGGCCATTGGACCCACACGTTCAATGACTTTATATGGGCCAATGAACCTAGGGCTTAACTTACCTTTTTTTTTCAAACCTCAGTACCTTCTTCCACGATGGTACCTTGAGAAACACTTTGTCGCCAACCATATATTCTATTTCTTTTCTCTTCAGGTCGGCATAAGATTTTTATCTGTCTGAGGCAATCTTCAGATTGGCTTTGATTAGCTTTACCTTCTCCTTAGTCTATTTCACCAGGTCTGGCCCTACCAGTTTATCTTCACCTAATTCAATCCAACACACTTGAGTTCTATATTTCCTCCCATACAGTGCTTCATACAAGGCCATTTGGATGCTAGCTTGGTAGCTATTATTGTATGCAAATTCTGCCAGTGGAAGGTATCTATCCCAACTTCCCTCAAATTCAATGACACAACTCCTCAACATATCCTCAAGGACCTGACATATATTTCATGTTATTATTATCATTTCAGTTCAATATTTGTATTAGTTCAATTGGTTTTAATTGTTTACCTGGATTACTCTTTCTGATTGCCCATCCGTTTGAGGATAGAAAAATGTGCTAAAGTGGAGTTGTGTACCCAAGGATTCATGTAACTTCTTCCAAAATCTCGATGTAAACCATGGGTCTCGATTAGATATGATAGAAAGTGGAATTCCATACAGTCTAACTATCTCACTGATATATAATTCTGCTAACTTTTCCACTGAGTAGTCAGTCTTAATTGGCAGAAAGTGTGCTGACTTCATCAATCTATCTACTATCACCCATACTGCATCATGCTTCTTCTAGGTGAGAGGTAGACCACTTACAAAATCCATAGTGACCAGATTCCATTTTCATTCAGGCATGTGTATAGGTTGTAGTAAACCCGATGGAACTTGATGTTCTGCCTTCACTTGCTGACATATCAAGCATTTAGTCACATAGTCAGCTATGTCTTTCTTCATACCAGGCCACCAATACTAAAGCTTCAGATCATGATACATTTTTGTACTTCTTGGGTGCATAGCATAAATACTGGTGTGTGCCTCTTTCAGAATACTGGCTTTCAATTCCCCATCATCTGGTACACATACTTTTTTTTTTTGTAGTACAGACACCCATCTACTTTCACCTCATAGTCAGTTGCTTTCCCTTCTGATATTTTGCTAATAATAGTCATTAACTTTTCATCTGCCTTCTGCCTATCTAAAATCTGCTGTAGCAGGTTTGACCTCACTTGCAACTCAGCCAAAATAGCTCCATCTCGAGCCAAGGATAGACGGGCATTCAATGATCTCAAAGCTGTGATGGATTTTCTGCTCAAAGCATCGGCAACTACATTTGCCTTGCCAAATGGTAGTCAATCACACAATCATAGTCCTTCAGGAACTCAATCCATCGCCTCTGTCTAAGGTTGAGCTTCTTCTGGGTTGGCAAGTATTTTAGGCTTTTGTGGTCTGTGTAAATGTAACACTTTTCACCATATAAGTAATGCCTCCATATCTTCAATGCGAAGATAATTGCTGCAAGTTCTAGATCATGGGTAGGGTAATTCTGTTCATGTGGCCTTTGCTGCCTAGAAGCATAGGCGACCACCTTCCCCTCTTGCATCAATACACACCATAACCCATTATGAGAGGCATCACTGTAGACCACAAAGTCCTTTCCCGACACTAGCTGTATTAACACTGGTGCCTTTGTCAACATAGTCTTCAATCTCAAAACTGGTCTGCACTTGTCATTCCAGTCAAATCTGACATTCTTGTGTAACAATTTGGTCATTGGAGCAGCTATTAAAGAAAATCCCTTCACAAATCTTCTGTAATACCCAGCTAGCCCCAAGAAACTTCTGACCTCAGTTGTATTCCTGGGAGGCTTCCATTCCATCACTGCTTCTATTTTCTTGGGATCCACTCTAATCCCATCAGCTGACACTATGTGTCCAAGGAATGCAATCTCATTCAACCAAAAGTCACACTTGGACAACTTAGCATACAGCTTCTTTTCTCTCAGGGTTTGCAGAACAATCCTCAAATACTCATCATGTTCTTCACTGGTTTTGGAATACACCAAAATATCATCAGTAAAGACTACTACAAACCGATCTAGGTATGGATGGAAGATACGATTCATAAGGTCCATGAATGCCGCTGGTGTATTTGTTAGGCCAAAGGGCATCACCAGAAACTCATAATGCCCAAACCGGGTCCTGAATAGAGTCTTTGGCACATCTGCATCCTTCACCCTCAATTGATGATATCCTGATCTGAGATCAATTTTGGAAAATACTCCTGCTCCCTTCAACTGATCAAACAGATCATCAATTCTAGGCAACAGATATTTGTTCTTCACAGTCACTTTATTCAATTACCGGTAATCGATGCATAACCTCAAAGTCCCATCCTTTTTCTTCACAAACAGCACTGGAGCTCCCCATGGTGACACACTGGGGCGTATGAACCCCTTATCCAGCAACTCCTATAACTGGATTTTCAGTTCCTTCAATTCTGTGGGTGCCATCCTATAAGGAGCAATAGAGATTGATGCTGTACCCGGCAGTATCTCAATAGCAAATTCGACTTCCCTTTCTGGTGGCAAGCCTAGCAATTCTTCAGGGAACACATCTGGGAAGTCTCTTACTATGGGTATGTCACATAGATCTGGCTTAGCCTGCCTAGTATCCACCACATGTGCTAGGTAGGCTTCACAGCCTATTCTCATCAGTTTTCTTACAACTGTGGCTGAGATGACATTGGACAAGAAATCTGTCCTTTCCCCCATAACTGTGATCTCATTTCCCTCAGGAGTTTTCAAAGAAATCCTCTTCAGTTTATAATTGTAACACTCCTATGTTCGGTAGTGCATTCTACTGTTCCGGTGACCAGTGTTGTCCGGACAGCTAGAATGCCTAGAACTACACTTCGAGATGAGTGAGGAGACATAAAATAATGAAATACAAGAAAAGAAAATACAAGAAAAAACAAAGAAAAAATAATAGCAAAGAAATGTAACCAAGTTAAGCGAGTCGAGAACCATAGCGATGGGTGACCGCACCGGGAAGTCACGGCGTGGACCGTTGACTAGTCCTAGACTGCGGGGAACCCTGGAAAATATTTTTAGGACTTAAAGAGACCCTTATTGAAGTATAAATATCATTAGAAATATCAAAGAAAAATTAATTAATTAGTACAAAGAAAAGTGTGAAATCGAAAAACGGACAAAACCCGGTGTTACCGAAAAATCGGGAATGTAACCCGAACAGGGGCATTATGGTCATTTGACATCCCGAATTGTCTTTTGACCTAACTGTCCATTAAAAATAAATAATATTACACTTGGAAAATATAATGAAAAATTAAATTGGTGGTACCTAAAGTAAATAACAAAAATTATGGGTTTAATGTGGGATAAATGAAAGTTAAACTTATTATATGATTTAATTTGAGTAAGTGGACCACTATAGAATAAATAAAGAACAAAATGGGCAGGTGTAAGTCCATTACACATTCTGAAATTTCATCTTCTCCCATTTCCCTCAACCATGCCGAATTGAAGAAATGGAAATCCTCCATTGCCGTGTAGCTTAAAGCTTCATCCTCTCCTTTATTTCAATTCTAATCACCTAAGTGGCTTCATTAAGTTTTATCTCCACATCATAAGGAAGAGTTTGATACCGAAATCAAGAATTTTAGTGAAGGTTTAGCAAGTCCCAACTATAGATAAGTTTGTATTTTTGAATATTACTTTGTTAAACTTTGTATACATGTTATGGGTGTTTGATTTATGAAGAAAATTTTCAAGTTTGAGGAGTTATTGATATATCTAGTTTGGACAGCTATGGGGTTGTATGTTAATGAAGTATTCTTACATATATTTGATGTGGATTCATGTTGAGTAGGGTGATTTAATGTCCTAGTAAGTTAATCCCACATGTATATGGTGATTGTGCACTTGAAATGAAGTTGACGAAATTATGGAAAATTTGGCATTGTGGAGCATTTCGGTAGCTTTGGGACTCCTTAATGAATGTTTGAATTCATGAAGATATTGGATAAATTGTGATATTGAGGATTGATGAATATGTATATAAATTGGTTGTGTAAAGTGTATGTAAGAATTAGAAATATTTATGTGTATATGTGGTTGTATTTGGACATTGTGAATTAGAGTTTCAATTGGTGTGTTGAGGATATTTGTATTCTACCCAAAATGACTTTAAGGTAAGGTGGTATATGGTTTTGGTAATGTACCAAAACAGAATTGGTAAGAGAAGTGGACTTGTAGCAAGGCAAATGTGTAATTGATACATGTTTATGCAATGTATTTAAGGGCAGTATGCATTTTACCCTATAACTTTAAATGTGTAACTCCAATTGGTTTGAGACCAATTGGAGGTGAAAATAGGCACAAAATGTGCCAACTTTCATGAAGGAAACATACCAAAATTCTGCTTGCAAAGTGACTTGAAAAATGACCAAATCCGGATTAAGTACAATTGAGACCTGAAAATTGACCAATTGGGCAGCAGTTAGTGTTTAGGCCATAACTCACTCAAAACAGGTCCAATTGACCTGAAATTTTAGCCAGTTAAGACCCATACCAACAAGTCTCATGAAGACACCAAAGCCCAGAAATGACCATAAGCAAGTCAAACAGCTTGCACAAGTTCGGGTCCAAAAACTGGCCGAACCAAAGTTGACCAAAATTGACCTAAATTGACTAAATTTGATGCCATTTGACCAGCAATAGTAAAATGTCCATAACTTGGTCTACATAACTCAGACTGACCTAAAATTTTGCCCCGCGTTCCATAAGACATAGATCTACAAGTTTGTAGTTTTGACCAAAACCCGAAAACTGAGGGAACTACGTCTTCTGGCTAGGTCAAACTAGTATCCTGGAATTCAGCAAGTTGCAATAAAATGCACTAAACAAGGAAATGAAATTGGTAACATGAACCAACCCTAAAAGACTATCGAATGTGACATATTAGTAATACTAAAACCTAATTTACCTAGAACGCATCAAGGATCGATATATTAGATTGATTAGGCAAATAATAGCTTTCAGTGAATTACTTATCAAGTATTATCGATAGAGACAGTTTAATTTAGTACTGAAACACTTCAAATTGTGTTTCTCAGTTAGTAAAGACTTAGGGAAAGGGAAGGAAACACTGAGTCCAGACCAGGAGACAATTATCAGAGGTTTGTGCACAACAACTATTTCATTTGAATTTTTCAATTGAAATGAATTATGACTATTTGTACATTATTGTTTTAAATTGTGAAAATGTGTTTGAATGGATATTTATTGCTTGAAAAGCATTGTAAATGATTTGAAAACTGTGAGAAATTATTTGAATGATATTGATGGATACTTATTGATTGAAAAGTATTGGAAATGGTTTGAAACCACAGCTATCATGTATATTGATTGTCTTCCTCGCTAGTTTGTCTAGTGGGACGAATTGAATTCCCTCTCTAGCTGAAGTGTTGAGGTGTGTGCCTGTTGAGGATGAATTGGATGAGTACTCAAATTTTTGCTAGCTAGCTATGTTATTCCTCATTAGTCATCGACTTTCGGTACGAATTGAATACCTCATTAGCCATCGGCTGTTGGGACAAATTGAACTTTGGAACATGATTAAGCTGTGTGTGATTTATTGATATGTATTGTGAGATTGTGAAATGAATTTAAACTCTTATTGACATATACTGTCTTTTGAATTCAACCATGATCTGACTTATTGAAATTTATTATGATATTGAGAAATGGAGTTTAAATTCTTATTGATAATTACTGTCTTGAAATTAACTATGGTTTTAAGTATCCCCTATTTGTATGATTTATGAATTGTGATTTAAAGATGTATTTGGTTAATGTTGTGCACCACTGAGACATTGTCTCAGCGATAGCTTTTTATTGCTGTCGCAGGTAGACAGACAGACAGGGCAGCAGACTAGGCTGCTAGTACACCCAGCGAGAGATTTTTCGGGTATAACGAGTATACCATATTTTGCATTTTGTACTGTAATGTATGACCACTGTATGTATATATTGTTTTTGGTTTTGAGCAGTTGTAAATTCAAATTGTACCTTGAAGTTGTAAAATAATTATGAATTATTTTGGCTTGTAAAAATTGTATTATATTTCTTGTATCTCAGACTTTGAAAAATCACTGTGAATTTGAGTTGAGAAATATGTTATGTTGAGAAAAATGTTGGAGTTGAGATTTGAAAAAATATTGAAGTGCTTTTTTACAGGTTTTCTGAAGAACTGTTTTATCCAAAATACAGATGGCACTTTGCCAAAAGTTTTACAGAAATTTCAAATAATTCAAATGTGTTAGTTCTATCACTTCAGTTCAAAAAGGTTTTTAACACCTGTAAATAGTGCTCACCACTGTAAAAGAAGTAAGAAAAGTTTTTAAAATCCCTTGTAGTGTATTTAATGGGTTATCAGTAGACGGAGTTGGTAATTCATTAGGTATACTACGGGATCATGTTATGCCTTACAGAAGGGTAGAGTGTGACATGTTTTAGTGGTATAAGAGCAAAGTTTTTTAAATTCTGTTTTCACCTATTATTTGAATATTCTTTCTTCATAGTACAACTGCTCAATATCATAGTTTGATACATACAGTACATTACATTATAAAAATGCACTAACGGGAGGAAATCTCCTTGTGTTATTTGTTCAGGAGATCTAAAATCCTCGCATTGACTATGGAAGAGGGTGATCGTTCAGTTGATCAATCTATTGAGGCTGAGGTGCAAGGGGATGCCCCAGGCCTACACAATGTCAGTGGTTCAAAGAACACCCCCTGCTGATCATGATTTCTGCTCAGTTCGCTCAGCAGATGGCTGCAATGTTCCAACAAATGGCTGGTAATGTGCCTACTCAAGTCCCAATACAAACACCAGTGGTACAACCACAATCTCCTACTAGGCAGTATGACAAAATTGATGAAGTATGGGGCTACAGAGTTTAAGGGGACAGTAGATCCTCTAGAGGCTGAACAGTAGTTAGAAAGGATGGATAGGGTATTTAAGAAACTGCATTGCACAGAGGAGCTCAGATTCGAATACTTAGTATCTTTGTTACAGGGGGATGCTTATGACTGGTGGAAAACCATTCCCCACAGTCTGGTAGAACCTGCAGTGCTAACATGGAATGACTTTCTCAAGGAATTTAGACAGAAATATGTCCCTGATGCTTATGTAGACCAGAAGTTACAAGATTTCCTAAGTCTGAAATAGGGGAACAGATCAGTGGCTGAGTATGAAAGAGAATTTTCCCGTCTGAGCCATTACGCAGTAAGTTTACTTTCTATAAGTAGGGAGAGATGAAAGAGGTTTGAAACTGGCTTGAAGCCAGTATCAGATTACAAGTAGTCGACTTCAAACACCCTAACTTCTCTGAACTTATTTCTCAAGCTCTAGAGTTAGAAAGAATTGAGTCTGAAGCTGCTCCTGAGAAAAAGAAATCAGAGAAGACAGAGAAAGAGGGAAAATCTATAGAACAGAGTTCCAGTGGTCCTACTGGAAAGAGGAAGAATCATGGGGGACATGGCAGAGGTGGCAAGAAATCTGGTAGGGGAAGATATTCAGGACAGAAGCCTCCCCTATCTGGTCAGCAGAGTACCAGAGGTTCCTATCCTCCCCGCCAATGTGAAACTTGTGGAAGAAATCATGGTGGGATATGCTACAAGGCTATTGGAGCCTGTTATAACTGTGGAGGCACAAGACATTTTGCCAAGGACTGCACCAGTAGTCGCAGGGTTGGACCACCTCCTACTACTGCTGCGAAGGGTCGATTGAGCCACTGTCACTAGAAGTTCACAACCACCCAGCAGAGGTAGGCGGGGGTAGAGGTAGCCAGTGACGGCCAAGGCACAGTGAAACAATCAGAGCAAGGCAGTGCTCCAATCAGAATGTATGCAATGAGACAGAGGGAAGAGGCAGAGACATCTGATGTTGTGGCTGGTACCTTCTCAACTTTTAATCAGAATGTGTTTGTGTTATTTGACCCGGGTTCTACCCATTCTTATGTGAGTGCTAGCATCATTGATTGCATTGCTGTTCCATGTACAAAAATGGACTTTGATGTGCTAGTAACAAGTCCGTTAAGACAGGAAGTCAGGGTTAATAGAATGTATAGAGATTGTCCTTTGGTGATCCAAGGACACACTTTCCTGTCTGATTTCATTGAAATGCCCTTCAGAGATTATGATATCATCTTGGGCATGGATTGGTTAGCTAGGCATCATGCCATGATTGACTGTAGGCTGAAGACAATCACTTTTGGCCTTCCTCAGTACAGTGATGTGGTAATACATGGGGAAAGGTAGTTATTGCCATCAAACATCATTTCGACTGCACTAGCCAGAAAGATGATCAGAAAGGGGTGTGAAGCCTATTTGGCACATGTGGTAGACACCCAAGTGGGGAGTCCAGCATTGAAGGACATCCCTACAGTATATGACTTTCCAGATGTGTTTCCTGATGAATTGTCAGGATTACCTCCGGAAAGAGAAGTGCAGTTTGAAATTAACGTTATGCCTGGTGTGGATCCAATCTCCATAACGCCATACAGAATGGCACCAGCAGAGTTGAAGGAGTTGAAGATACAATTGCAAGAACTACTTGAAAAGGGCTTCATCCACCCTAGTGTGTCACCTTGGGGAGCACCAGTGTTGTTTGTTAAGAAGAAGGATGGTACTCTCCGCTTATGCATTGACTACCGACAGTTGAATAAGGTGATAATAAATAACAGATATTCATTGCCTTGCATTGATGATCTGTTTGATCAATTGAAGGGTGCAGCTGTATTCTCCAAAATTGATCTGTGATCTGGTTATTATCAGTTGAAGGTGCAAGAGCAGAGTATTCCAAAAACTACTTTCAGAACTCGGTATGGCCACTATGAGTTTGTAGTAATGCCATTCGGGTTAACAAATGCTCCAGCTGCTTTTATGGATCTGATGAACACTATCTCCAGACCATATCTCGATCAATTTGTGGTGGTGTTTATTGATGACATTTTGATATACTCGAGGAATGCAGAAGAGCATGACAGACATCTGCGGATTGTACTGCAGACTTTAAGGGAGAAACAGCTATACGCTAAATTATCGAAATGTGAATTTTGGCTGAAAGAAATCTCCTTTTTGGGACATGTTGTGTCAGCTGAAGGGATCAAGGTAGATTCCAGCAAGGTAGAAGCTATCCTTAATTGGAAGCCGCCCAGGAATATCACAGAAGTTTGTAGTTTTCTTGGTCTAGCTGGATATTACCGTCGGTTTGTGAAGGGGTTTTCTATATTATCTTCTCCACTGACCAAACTGCTTCGGAAAGATGTAAAATTTCAGTGGACTGATAAATGCCAGCAAAGTTTTGATGAGTTGAAGAGGTGTTTGACTGAAGCTCCAGTTCTCACTTTACCTACTCCGGGTAAAGAATACACAGTTTATAGTGATGCTTCTCACAATGGGCTAGGCTGTGTACTGATGCAAGATCGGAATGTCATTGCTTATGCATCACGCCAGCTGAAACCGCGTGAGAGGAACTATCCAACACATGATCTGGAGCTAGTAGCTATTGTTTTTGCTCTGAAGATCTGGAGACACTATTTGTATGGAGAGAAATGCTACATTTACACAGATCACAAGAGCTTGAAGTACTTAGGCACCCAGAAGGAATTAAATTTGAGGCAGAGGAGATGGTTAGAACTCATCAAAGATTATGATTGCTTAATAGACTATCAGCCAGGGAAAGAAAATGTGGTGGCTGGCACCTTAAGTCGCAAGACTATGGCAAGTCTTAGAGTTTCTCCTTTGTCCATGGTATGTGAATTGAAAGCACAGCATGCCAGTTTAGAGATTAATGATGAGGGACAGATAGTAGTTGCTTGGCATGTACAGCCAGTGTTGATTGATCATATCAGAATGGCAGCTCAGAGTGATGAAAAATATCAGAAGCTACTGAAAGAAGTCCAGCAGGGCAAGAAACCTGAATTCTCTATGAGAAATGATGGTTTATTGCTACATCAGGGCAGAATGTGCGTTCCTAGTGATGCGGAATTGAGACAAATCATTATGAAAGAAGCACATGAGTCTCTATTTGCTATGCACCCTGGTGGAACTAAAATGTCTGGAGAAATTTGAAAGAGCATTCTTGGTGGATGGGTATGAAGAGAGATATAGCTGAATTTGTTTCCAAATGCCTAACTTGTCGACAAGTAAAGCGTAACATCAAGTTCCAGTGGTTTGTTACATCCTTTGTCGATGCAGTGGAAATGGGAACGAATAACTATGGATTTTGTTACAGGACTTCCAAGGACACAGAGTAGTCATGATACAGTATGGGTTATAGTTGACAGATTGACCAAGTCTGCTCACTTTTTGCCAGTTCGAATGGACTATAGCCTAGAAAGATTGGCCAGATTGTACATATATGAGATTGTAAAATTGCATGGAGTGCCAGTATCAATTGTATCTGAAAGAGATCCTAGGTTCACTTCTAGATTCTGGGGTAGTCTTTAGAGAGCCCTAGGAACTAGATTGAACTTTAGCACAGCATTCCACCCACAGACAGATGGCCAGTCTGAAAGGGTTATTCAGATATTGGAGGATATGCTATGGGCTTGTGTGATTGAGTTTGAAGGTAATTGGGATACACACTTTCCTTTGATTGAGTTTGCTTATAACAACAGCTACCAATCAAGCATTGGAATGCCTCCATATGAAGCTTTGTATGGCAGAAAGTGCAGAACTCCCTTATGTTGGGATGAAGTAGGTGAAAGGAAGATGATTGGGCCAGAAATTGTTCGTGACAGAGGAAAAGATTAGATTGATCGAGAGATAGACTCAAGGTCGCATCGACCGTCGAAGTCCTATGTTGATCTGAAGAGAAGAGATATTGAGTATGCAGTGGGTGATAAGGTATTCCTCAAAGTTTCTCCTTGGAAGAGGATTATGAGATTTGGCAGAAAGGGGAAACTGAGTCCTCGTTTCATCGGACCATATGAGGTTCTGGAAAGAGTGGGTCCTTTGGCATATCGGTTGGCATTACCTCCAGAGCTAGCAAGGATACACAGTGTCTTCCATGTGACTATGTTAAGGAGGTACAGATCTGACCCATCTCATGTACTATCAGTTGAAGAGATTGAGGTAAATCCAGACCTCTCATATGAGGAAGAACCCATAAAAATTCTGGCTTATGAGGTGAAGCAGCTGAGGAACAAACAGATACACCTGGTTAAAGTGCTGTGGAACCATCATTCAGGCCAGGAAGCTACTTGGGAACGTGAAGAGGATATGAGGAGACAGTACCCACAGCTGTTCAGAGACTAATGCCAGGTAAAAATTTTGAGACGAAATTTATTTTAAGGGGGGGAGAATTGTAACACCCTTATGTTCGGTAGTGCATTCTACTGTTCCGGTGACCAGTGTTATCCGGACAGCTAGAATGCCTAGAACTACACTTCGAGATGAGTGAGGAGACATAAAATAATGAAATACAAGAAAAGAAAATACAAGAAAAACAAAGGAAAAATAATAGCAAAGAAATGTAACCAAGTTAAGCGAGCCGAGAACCCTAGCGATGGGTGACCGCACCAGGAAGTCATGGCGTGGACCGTTGACTAGCCCTAGACTGCGGGAAACCCTGGAAAATATTTTTAGGACTTAAAGAGACCCCTATTGAAGTATAAATATCATTAGAAATATCAAAGAAAAATTAATTAATTAGTACAAAGAAAAGTGAGAAATCGAAAAACGGACAAAACCCGGTGTTACCGAAAAATCGGGAATGTAACCCGAACAGGGGCATTATGGTCATTTGACATCCCGAATTGTCTTTTGACCTAAATGTCCAATAAAAATAAATAATATTACACTTGGAAAATATAATGAAAATTAAATTGGTGGTACCTAAAGTAAATAGCAAAAATTATGGGTTTAATGTGGGATAAATGAAAGTTAAACTTATTATATGATTTAATTTGAGTAAGTGGACCACTATAGAATAAATAAAGAACAAAATGGGCAGGTGTAAGTCCATTACACATTCTGAAATTTCATCTTCTCCCATTTCCCTCAACCATGCCGAATTGAAGAAATGGAAATCCTCCATTGCCGTGTAGCTTAAAGCTTCATCCTCTCCTTTATTTCACTTCTAATCACCTAAGTGGCTTCATTAAGTTTTATCTCCACATCATAAGGAAGAGTTTGATACCAAAATCAAGAAGTTTAGTGAAGGTTTAGCAAGTCCCAACCATAGATAAGTTTGTATTTTTGAATATTACTTTGTTAAACTTTGTATACATGTTATGGGTGTTCGATTTGTGAAGAAAATTTTCAAGTTTGAGGAGTTATTGATATATCCAGTTTGGACAGCCATTGGGGTTGTATGTTAATGAAGTATTCTTACATATATTTGATGTGGATTCATGTTGAGTAGGGTGATTTAATGTCCTAGTAAGTTAATCCCACATGTATATGGTGATTGTGCACTTGAAATGAAGTTGACGAAATTATGGACAATTTGGCATTGTGGAGCATTTCGGTAGCTTTGGGACTCCTTAATGAATGTTTGAATGCATGGAGATATTGGATAAATTGTGATATTGAGGATTGATGAATATGTATGCAAATTGGTTGTGTAAAGTGTATGTAAGAATTAGAAATGTTTATGTGTATATGTGGTTGTATTTGGACTTTGTGAATTAAAGTTTCAATTGGTGTGTTGAGGATATTTGTATTCTGCCCAAAATGACTTTAAGGTAAGGTGGTATATGGTTTTGGTAATGTACCAAAACAGAATTGGTAAGAGAAGTGGACTTGTAGCAAGGCAAATGTGTAATTGATACATGTTTATGCAATGTATTTAAGGGCAGTATGCATTTTACCTTATAACTTTAAATGTGTAACTCCAATTGGTATGAGACCAATTGGAGGTGAAACTAGGCACAAAATGTGCCAACTTTCATGAAGGAAACATACCAAAATTCTGCTTGCAAAGTGACTTGAAAAATGACCAAATTCGGATTAAGTACAATTGAGACCTGAAAATTGACCAATTGGGCAGCAGTTAGTGTTTAGGCCATAACTCACTCAAAACAGGTCCAATTGACCTGAAATTTTAGCCAGTTAAGACCCATACCTACAAGTCTCATGAAGACACCAAAGCCCAAAAATGACCATAAGCAAGTCAAACAGCTTGCACAAGTTCGGGTCCAAAAACTGGCCGAACCAAAGTTGACAAAAATTGACCTAAATTGACCAAATTTGATGCCATTTGACCAGCAATAGTAAAATGACCATAACTTGGTCTACATAACTCAAAATGACCTAAAATCTGCCCCTCGTTCCATCAGACATAGATCTACAAGTTTGTAGTTTTGACCGAAACCCGAAAACCGAGGGAACTTGGTCTTCCGGCTAGGTCAAACTAGTATCCCGGAATTCAGCAAGTTGCAATAAAATGCACTAAACAAGGAAATGAAATTGGTAATATGAACCAATCCTAAAAGACTATCGAATGTGACATATTAGTAACACTAAAACCTAATTTACCTAGAACGCATCGAGGGTCGATATATTAGGTTGATTAAGCAAATAATAGCTTTCAGTGAATTACTTATCAAGTATTATTGACAGAGACAGTTTAATTTAGTACTGAAACACTTCAAATTGTGTTTCTCAGTTAGTAAAGACTCAGGGAAAAGGAAGGAAACACTGAGTCCAGACCAGGAGACAGTTATCAGAGGTTTGTGCACAACAACTATTTCATTTGAATTTTTCAATTGAAATGAATTATGACTATTTATACATTATTGTTTTAAATTGTGGAAATGTGCTTGAATGGATATTTATTGCTTGAAAAGCATTGTAAATGATTTGAAAACTGTGAGAAATTATTTGAATGATATTGATGGATACTTATTGATTGAAAAGTATTGGAAATGGTTTGAAACCACAGCTATCATGTATATTGATTGTATTCCTTGCTAGCTTGTCTAGTGGGACGAATTGAATTCCCTCTCTGGCTGAAGTGTTGAGGTATGTGCCTGTTGAGGACGAATTGGATGAGTACTCATATTTTTGCTAGCTAGCTATGTTATTCCTCATTAGTCATCGACTTTTGGGACGAATTGAATACCTCATTAGCCATCGGCTTTTGGGACGAATTGAACTTTGGAACATGATTAAGCTGTGTGTGATTTATTGATATGTATTGTGAGATTGTGAAATGAAATTAAACTCTTATTGACATATACTATCTTTTGAATTCAACCATGATCTGACTTATTGAAATTTATTGTGATATTGAGAAATGGAGTTTAAATTCTTGTTGACAATTACTGTCTTGAAATTAACTATGGTTTTAAGTATCCCCTATTTGTATGATTTATGAATTGTGATTTAAAGATGTATTTGGTTAATGTTGTGCACCACTGAGACATTGTCTCAGCGATAGCTTTTTATTGATGTCGCAGGTAGACAGACAGACAGGGCAGCAGACTAGGCTGCTAGTACACCCAGCGAGAGATTTTTCGGGTATAACGAGTATACCATATTTTGCATTTTGTACTGTAATGTATGACCACTGTATGTATATATTTTTTTTGGTTTTGAGCAGTTGTAAATTCAAATTGTACCTTGAAGTTGTAAAATAATTATGAATTATTTTGGCTTGTAAAAATTGTATTATATTTCTTGTATCTCAGACTTTGAAAAATCACTGTGGATTTGAGTTGAGAAATATGTTATGTTGAGAAAAATGTTGGAGTTGAGATTTGGAAAAATATTGAAGTGCTTTTTTACAGGTTTTCTGAAGAACTGTTTTATCCAAAATACAGATGGCACTCTGCCAAAATTTTTACAGAAATTCCAAATAATTCAAATGTGTTAGTTCTATCACTTCAGTTCAAAAAGGTTTTTAACACCTGTAAATTGTGCTCACCACTGTAAAAGAAGTTTTTTAAAATCCCTTGTAGTGTATTTAATGGGTTATCAGTAGACGGAGTTGGTAATTCATTAGGTATACTACGGGATCATGTTATGCCTTATAGAAGGGTAGGGTGTGACAATAATCAACCATTGCTTGATGAAATGACAACCAGTCCATTCCCAAGATCACGTCAAACTCATGGAAAGGCAACTAAATCAGGTCTGCTAAGAATTCATACCCCCGAATCCTTAACGGGAAACCCTTATACACTTTGTTCACCACTGCACTGTGGCCTAATGGATTAGTGACCAGAATGTCTTAGTCACTCTACCCTACTAATATCCCTCTTTCTACGGGTAATTTGATGCACATGTATGAATGAGTGGATCCTAGATTCACCAATGCATGTACAGATGTATTGTAGAGGGAAAATGTACCCCTAATGACGTCCGGGGCATCTTGCCCCTCCTAAGCTCTTATGGCATAGGCTTTAGCAGGTGCTCTGACCTCAGGCCTCTCTACTAGCTTAGATGCAGGTCTCTGTGATGGTCCCACTGCTTCTGATTTGCTAGATTTTCTATCCCTTTGTGATGCAGGAGCAGGCCTGTCTACTTGTGTTAGAGCAACTGTAGCAGTTCTGCATGGACAGTTCCTCAACTGATGCTCTGTCGACCCACACCTTAAGCAAGCACTAGTCACTCTCCAACACTCCCCCTTATGCCACTTCAGGCAATGTGGACATGCAGAAGATGCTGGGGTTGGTCCCCTGAACCCCGTCCCTGGAGAGCTGCCCACTGATGGTGTGGACTAACCTCTCTTAGGGGTGAACTATGGCCTGAGCCCCTGGGACTAACCCTGACCTTTTGGTTGATTTGAACTCTGTGCAGGTGGACCTTTGAACTTCTTTCCTGGTGCAGGAGATGAGCTAGACTGAGCTGGGCCCCTCTTTTATTGTCTCTCCCTTCTATTCTGCTCACTTATTCTAACCTTTTCAACTTTTATTGCAGCTTCCACTAACTTGGTGAAGTCTGTAATTCCCAAGGCAGTAATCATGATCTTTATGTTGTCATTTAATCCCTCTTCAAATCTCTTACACCTTTCGGCTTCATTAGGGACTATCTCCCTTCCGTAGTAGCTCAGTCTGACTAATTCCTTTTCATACTCGGCCACTGTCAACTGTCTTTGCCTCAGGTTAATGAATTCTCTTCTTTTCTCTTCTAGGTATACACTACCCACATACTTTTTCTTGAATTTTGAGAGGAAGAAGTCCCAAGTTATTAGTTCTGGCTGCACTTCACTAGACATTGTATCCCATCATTGGTAGGCATCATCTTGCAACAGAGATACAACAGCTTCTAGATTTTGTTCTGGAGTGCAGTGGAGTTGTTTTAGAACTCTTCTTGTTCTGTTCAACTAGTTTTCGGCTGCAATAGAATCATCTTCTCTATTGCCAAAGAAGTCCACTGCTCCAAATTTTCTCAATCTTTCTAAATGTGATTTCTGTTGTGGAGGTGGTGGTGGTGGTGGTGGCATTACCCCAGCCATTTGTTTGAAGAATTCAACCATTTGCTGGAACATGGCCTGTGGAGGTTGAGCAGGCTCTGCTTGAGTTGGCGGAGCAGGTTCTCCCTTACCCCCAGTCTCAGCTGCTGTAGGTGGAGCATGACTCTCCACTTCCTCCTTAACTGCCCTCTGAGATATAGGGTCCATATCCTATTTAACCAAGACAATAAATCTGCATTAGTGCCACCTCGACTCTTACAAATGCAATGCATGGTATGGACTCGATCTAGGCCTAGAAATGCCTAAACCGTGCTCTGATACCACTAAATGTGACACCCCTTACCCGTCTATAGCATAGCCGAGTAAGATATGACATGCAGTGTACCGGAACTCCGTATTTTATTTTAATCCTTTTTATCCTTCCTTATTTATTTTTATCATAGCTATGAAGTACAATTAGTGAAGTATAATTTATTTAAGTCATTTATGGAAAACATCAATTTATTTAAGGTTCCACAAATTTTATAGAAAATTTGGCAGAGTACCGGCTAAAAATGGGGAAAACACTTCCAAAATTTTCAATCAATCAATCCCAAACTCTATATCATTAACAACATCTCAATATTTTTCAACAACATTTCCATTTCTCAATCATTCATTTCATATGATATTTATGTAAAAGTCATTAATAAATACTCACTTTTTCATTCAGAAGCACTATTTCCACTATTTACATCAATACCAAAATACATTACATAAGTCTTAATTACACATGAAAAAATAAAAGTTAATTACAAAATACCCAAAATGAAACCTAGTGTCCTACCAATGCACTGATGTCGGTGAGGTGACACGAAAACTATGCAGAGCTGCAGAAGGTGTCACCCATTCTATGGTCTAATGGGCTCTCTATCGGTCTCTCCAGAACCTACGCATGGTAAAAAGCAATGCGCTAAGCAATAATGCTTAGTGGTACCAATAAAAGAATGATGTCTTATGCAGACAAATTTTCGTTAATTATTAGTAGTCCTATTGATTTTCTACTTGTTATGTTCATTATTTCATTAAATTTATTCACTTTCATTTTTGGTTGCCCAAGTAACCTATACTGAATAACTGGACTAGATAAACGGGTAAACTGGCACTGGGTATCAAGTACCTTAGGCTGTCACACCATCAGTCACATATGTATCTCCCGGTATGCAACAGAACAGCTAATGAGCTGTAATAAATATTAGGCACAAGGACAAGTATCATCACAATGTCAGAATGGCTAAAAGCCATAAAATCATAGAATGGCATAATGCCATGTGCAATACTACTAACTAAACCCTATTGGCATGCCAACCTATCCAAACCAATCTTGCTAGGTGTACTAGAGCATGTTACACTTTTAAATTGTACAATTCTTGAAATTTAAGTTTAGGTATTACTATTCATTTCATTAGTCAACTAAAATGTTGACTTTTGCATAGATAATAGGTACATTAGTTCTAATACTCCCAACATACCACATTTTGCATTCTAAATTTGTTGGTACTGGTTACCAATACCATTTCTAAGCTTAGTGTTAGTTATTCAAAATTTTCAGATTTCAAGCCTCATATTTACTGTTCCATTAGTCATTTATACAGTAGGAATTTGGTAAAATTGTCTTCATGAAAGTTATTCCTTATTTTGTCTAGTTACATTTCCTTTTTTGAATCACTCCATTTGGAGTTTTGTAACTCAAGTTATGGCCTAAACACCATAACTGGCCGGATTGGATAGAATCCAAAATTCTGGGCAAAATTGGTTCTGCCAGATTTGGTAACCTGAGTTTGGTCGGCAATTTGACTAGATTATGGTAATAATTTGGATTTATGTTCTCCATGAAAGTTGTAGGTCTATGTCTCAACTTTTTTCTGGTAAAATTTCAGATCAATTGGACCTTTATACACTGAGTTATGACCACATGAATAAACACTGTTCATTTGGTCATTTTGCCCAGGCAGAATGCAGGTCACTCGGATTAGGGTAATTTTTAGGTCAACTTGGTTGATTTTTTGGGCAAGGTTTCTATAACAAAGTTGTGCCATTATGTGTTTAGTTTCATATCCTATTGGCCTTGCACCAATTGAACCTCTAAAATTCCATTTATAATTGCCTAAACCTGCTGGACTCATGCTCAGTCCTGCTGGACTCATGCTCAGTCCTGCAGGTCAGCCAAGGCAGCTCACCCATACACAAATGCCAAGCCTCAACTCACTTCATTTCCTCATTATACACATTCAAATGGTCACTAATTGACCATTACAAGGTTAATGAACCATTACATGAGCAAACCCTAATATTTTTCAAATGTCCAAGTTTTTAAGTTCCATTTATGCATTACACTTGCCTTACACTTGCACTTAAATGTTCAATCACTCATCTCATGTCAAGGGCAGCTTATAAACCCTTTGCTTCAAGAAAATTCATCAAACCCTAACCATCCCTAAGCTACCAAAATTGCAGGAATGAATATACATAAATTTTATTTTATTTTTCTTACAATTTCCACTTATCTCATGGCATTAAACATGAATTAAACAAGAAAGGGAGGAGATTGGTCACTAACATCAATTGATCTCTCTTCCAAGTTCCCAAATCTCCCTTTTTCCTTCTTTTTTTTGCTAGCTAGATGTTGTTTAAGGTGTGAGGAAGAGGTTTTGTGAAGCAAGATTAAAATCTTATGGCGGTTTATCAAGGAATTTAGTGAGAAAATGTTGATCAACAATGGTGAGAGAAGAGAGAGGAAGAGAGCCAGCTAAAAATGAAGAAGATGTAGCAGATTTTGTGTTTATTTTTACTTCATTTTAGTTATATTTATCTCATTTTAATTGGTTTGTTAATTTCTAATTGGTGGGAAGCTTTTTAATGATGTGATATGTTATAAATCCAATTTAATTCCATTTTCTTTTTACTTTATTTTCTTATTTTCATTTCTCATTTTAAATTACACTTCTAGTAATATTTATTCACAGTTTATGTCATAATAATTATTTACTTAACTGGACAAGTCAGCCAAAAATCACCTCTGAAGGCGAAATGACCAAAATGCCCTCCGTTTGGCTTAACAGACTAAAATTGTCTGTACCGATTGAAAATTTTTTCTAAGCATTTTCTTAGCATTCTAATGCCATAGGAACCTCAATGACCCTTCTCTGGAGTCCCAAAAATTATTTTATGAATTTTCTCTCGGGTTTAGGGCTCCTAGTTGCAAGAACCTTAACTTCCCACTAGGTTACCTATCGCTAGGGCACCGGCTCATTTAACTTAGTTGTATTTTATTTATAAAATTTTTCCTAAATTTTTCTTATTAATATTTGAGTTAATTACGGTTCCTCACTTTAGTTTAAATATTTTTCTGGACGTTCTATCTATCCGGACCCACACTGGTCACCGAAATAATAGAATGTATGGAGTTGCTACAGGGAGGGTGTTACAATACTCACATAACTTAAATGTTAATTAAGTCATTTAGGTGAATTAGTATTTCTATTCCAAGTAATCCATGAACATTTCATGGATTCCAAATTTCTTGCCTTAATTTCCTCTACCAATTTAGTTCTTACACTTTGTGCCTTTGTATTACTATTCACTCAAATTGTTGACTTTTTAATACATAATAAATTTATTGAACCTAAGTTCACCAAGATACCACATTGTGCATTTTATTTTTGTTGGTATTGATTTCCAATACCATTCCAAAGCTTATCTTATGTTATTCAAAATTTTCAGATTTCATACACTAGGTTTACTGTTCCATTGGTCATTTGTACAGTAGGAATTTGATAAAATTGTCTTCATGAAAGTTGTTCCTTATTATATCTAGTTATATTCCATTTTTCGAATCAATCCATTTGGAGTTTTGTAGCTCAAGTTATAGTCATTTTACCATAACTGGCCGGATTGACCTGTACCCAAAATTTCTGGGCAATTTGGTTCTGCCAGATTTGGTGAACTAAGTTTGGTTGGCAATTTGACTAGGTTATGATCAGAATTTGGATTTGTTCTCTTTATGAAAGTTGTAGGCTATGTCTTAGCTTTCTTCTGGTAAAATTTCAGATCAATTGAACTTTTCTACTTTGAGTTATAACCATTTGAACAAACACTGTTCATTTGGTCATTTTCCAGGGACAGCATGTTGGTCACCCAGATTAGGGTAATTTTTAGGTCAACTTGGTTTGATTTTTTGGGCAGGGTTTCTTCACCAAAGTTGTGCCATTATGTGTCTAATTTTACGTACAATTCACCTTGCACCAATTGAACCTATACAACTCCAGTTATAGCTACTCAAACCTGCTGGACTCACAACCAGTCCTACAGGTTACCAAGGGCAGCATGCCTAAGCTCAACTCCAACATCCTTACTCACTTAAATTCCTCCTCACACACATTCAAATGGTCACTAATTAACCATTACATGGTTAATGTACCATTTCATGAGCAAACCTTAATTTTTTTCACAAACCCTAATTTCCAAAGTGTCCATTTTATGCTATCCATGCCATCTAACACATCCAACACACATAATTCAACATCTAACTCAAGTTTTCTCATCACAAACCACTTCTAAACAATTCAATTCATATAAATCAACAAATCTCATCCTTCTCCAATGGCTGCCAATTCTTATACATACTTCAATATAATTGTTTTGCTCAATTCTACAACAAATTCTCATTTAATTTGTCTTCCTAACAAAGATTAAAAAGATAGGGAAGTAAGTATCGGCACTAACCCTTTTTTAGCATAATTTTCCCAAGCAATTCCTTCACTTTCTTAGCTTTTCTTGGCAGCCAAACACTTTCCCAATAGGTAAAATCAAGTTTTTGTAAAGGAGGGTAGGGGTTTTATGGTGAAAAGGTGACGTTTGGCAAGAGAGAGAGAGGAAAGCTCTTCAATGGTGAAGAGAAAAGTGGCTGCCGAGAACAAGAAGAAGAAGAACAGAATTTGTGTTTAATTTTTATCTTATTTTATGTATATTTATCTCTTTTTAAAGTACTTGTTGAAATTTGATTGGTGGAAGGCATTTTAATGACATCATGGTGATGTCATAAGTCCCATTTAATTCATTTTCTTTTTCTTTTCTTTTATACTCATTTTTAATTTAATTTTTAGCAATATTTATTCATATTTTATGTCATAATAATTATTTACTTAACTAGACAAGTCAGCCAAAAATAATCTCTGAAGACGAAATGATCAAAATGCCCTCCATTTGGTTTAACAGACTAAAATTGTCTGTACCAATCGAAAATTTTTCTAAACCTTTTCTTGGCATTCTAATGCCATATGTACCTCAATGACCCTTCTCTGGAGTCCCAAAAATTATTTCACAAATTTTTTTCTTGGGTTTAAGGCTTCTAGTTGTGAAGACCGCAACTTCCCACTAAGTTACCCATCGCTAGGGCACCTGCTCATTTAACTTGGTTGTATTTTATTTCTAAAATTTTTCCTAAATTTTTCTTATTAATATTTGAGTTATTTATGACTCCTCACTCTAGTCTAAATATTTTTTCAGATGTTCTAGCTGTTCGAACCGACATCGGTCACTAGAACAGTAGAATGTACGGAATTGCTACAGTGAGGGTGTTATAGGGGGTCTCTGTCTAGAGAATCTGCCCCTTCTAAACCTTCCACCTCTATCTCTACTAGGTCCCCCAAATTTCTTCTTCTTTCCAGATATACCACTGGGACTTTGCTCTACTGATTTTTCTCCTTTTTCTTTCTCTGATTTCTCAGTCTTCTCAGATTTCTCTTTCACTGGCATTGCTTCTAATTCAATCCTTTCCAACTCAAGTGCCTGAGAGATGAGCTCTAAGAAGTTACTGTGTCTGAATCCCACTACTTACATCCTCAGACTGGGCTTCAAACCGGTCTCAAATCTCTTGCACCTTTCCTTGCTGGTAAACAGGAAACTCCCAACATAATGGCTTAAGAGGGAGAACTGCCTGTCATACTCTGCCACTGATCTGTTGCCTTGCTTCAGACTTAGAAATTCTTGCAGTTTCTGATCCACATATGCATCTGGGACATTTTTCTATCTGAACTTTCTAATGAAGTCATCCCAGGTCAATACCAGCAGTTTAGCCAAGCTATGGGGGATGGTCTTCCACTAGTCATACGCATTCCCTTGCAACAAGGACACTGAATACTCGAATTTTAGTTCATCCGGGCAGTGCAGCTTCTTAAACACTCTATCCGTTCTCTCTAACCATTGTTCTGCCTCTAAAGGGTCCACTGTACCCTTAAACTCTGTAGCCCCATACTTAAGTAGCTTGTCATACTGCCTGGCTGGAGGCTGTGGTTGCATAATAGGTGTCTGAAGTGGAGCTTGGGTAAGCATGCTTCCAGCCATTTATTGGAACATCGCAGCCATCTACTGTGCGAATTGTGCAAGAAACTGCGGTATTTGTGGGGCTGGTGCCACTGACCCACTGACATTTTGGAGAGCTGGGGCTTCTCCTTGGGCTTTAGCCTCTATAGACTGCTCAACATAGTGATCTCCTTCTTCCATATCAGTCTGGAGTTAGGATATCTCCTGAACAAATAACACAAGGAGATTTCCCTCTATTAGTTCATATTCATGATATAATACAATGTATGTAACAAATAAAGACATTGAGCAGTCGTACTTATCAAAGAAAAGACACAAATTCACAAGTTAAAACATACTTAAAAAATTTCGCTCTGATACCACTAAAACATGTCACACCTTACCCCTCTATAAGGCATAACATAATCCCATAGAATACCTAATGAACTACCGAACTTCACCTACTGATAACTAATTAAGTACCCTACAAGGGATTTTAAAAACAATTTTCTTACTTTTTAGAAGTGGTGAGCATTTTCTAATAGGTATTAAAAACATTTAATTAAAGTTTGAAAACTAGTTAAAATTTTTGTCCATTTTTATTTGTTTGCAAATTTTAGAAAAATTTAGGCAGAGTGCCGTCTGTATTTTAATAAAATAGTTCTTCAAATACCTGTAAAAACACTTCCAATAATTTGTTTCATCAATTCAACAACTACCACAACAAACTTCAACATCATTTCTCAAACTCCAAAATTCAAATCAATAATTCACAACTCAATATTTTCGTTCATTTTTTCATTAAAGTAAAAATAAATTACATTTGTCAACCACTCTATATTAGCAAATCCAAAATGATATTATTACAACTTTATACAACTACTCATGACCAGTAATTATATATACATACAGTTACATACACAAATATAAACATTACATTCAGGGTATAAATTTATTCCCGACAAACTTCAGGAAAGGTAGCTCCATGATCCTCAGCATCTCACTCTGCTGCTTTTTTAGTCTCTATATCTGTGATAACAATAACAGCCATCACTGAGTACTATAACTCAGTGGTGCACAATATACTAAAATAACAGTTTATGCATAATTCAAATCACAATTATTCAATTATTTAACTGAACATGAAAAACATATATAAAACATGATTTATAAATTTTTAGTCCAAATAATTTCATTTAGGAAGTCTCAAAACAATTTCATAAAAACACACAGTTATATGATGCCATTCGAAACATATTCATCTCAATTGCCAGAGGCTTATGAGAAATCACAAGGCTAGCTAGCTCAAACTATGGGTACCCATTTCTTCCTCTACTGGCACACACCTCAACATTTTAGCCAGAGAGGGAATCAAAATTTGAAACTATTTCTTCCCACTATTCATGCTAATGAGGTATTCAAATATATGGTCATAATACTATAGTTTCAAAACTATGTTAACAATTTACTAAACATTTATTACCATTTCAAACACATACAAGTAATCTTTCAACAACTTAAGTCAAAAGTATAATACACATTTTGCAATATAAGTAATTCATTTCATACACTTTGCAAATGAATTTTAAAGAATATTAATGTTGTGCACAAACCTTAAGCGAGTCACTACTTGGCCTTGACTCGATGCTTCGGGTTCTTTCTCGGTATTCTTTTCAACTGAAACACACAATTTTACAGTGTTTTAGTACCATAAATTATCATAAGTCCAAAAATAATTTCAAATCTATTTATATCTAACTTTAATATGCTTAACTTGACGTTATTTAAAATTTGTATTTCGGGGTTACTATTCACGATACTATTTAAGTTAATTTGTTGACTTTCTAATGCTTAATAGGTATTGGAATTCTAATTTCACTCACATACCACATTTTGGTTACCTAATTTGATTGTTTTGGTTATTTTCTCAAACTTCAAGTCTCTTAGGCACAAATTTCAAATTTTCAGTTTTGGTGTTTAGTTTTGCACTGTTCCATTGGTCATGTTGCTATGATAATTTGGCTAAGTTTTCTTCATAGAAGTTGTTCCTTATTGTCTTAACTTTATTTCTCTTTTTGAATCACTCCATTTGGCGTTTTTTATCCTAAGTTATAGCCATTTGAACATGGCTGGCCGAATTTGGGATTACCTAGAATTTTGGGCATTTACTGGTTAATGGCAGTTTTTGTGGGTTGATTGCAGGTGAGTTTTTGGGCAGCTTATGGTTAACTTTTGGGTTTGTTGTCTTCATTAAAGTTGTATGGCTATGTCTCAGCTTTCTACTGGTAAAAATTTAGGTCATTTGGACTTCCTAGACCAAGTTATGGTCATTTATGTAACTACTGTTCATTTGGTCATTTTTGTACAGGTTAGTTTCCCAATTCCAGATTTGGCCTAATTGTTCACTAAGTTATGGTCACTTTCTGGGCATGATTCCTAAATGAAAAATGTGCCATTTTGTGTCTAGTTTCATTCTCAATTGGCCTCACACCAATTGGATTAGTAAATTTTCAGTTTTGGTCCCTGAAAGGGACCTAGGTCATGCTGCCTGTAGATTGATCCTCTCCAATCCGAATTTAAACTTGTTTCCAACAATTCATACACACCAAAAATGGTCACAATTGACCATTTCTCAACTCAAATAAGGTCAATAACATCATTTGGCTAATTCACAAATTTTTCTTCAATTTTTCACATGCTCAAAACCCTAACTTCACATAAAGCTCAATCTAATGCAATTTATAGTGTGTATTCATGTTTTACACACCTAATTCACCTCAAATAGCCATTCAAAACCATCAAACTCATTCATAACAAACCCTAACCCTAGCTGGATGAATTTTCTATTTGGTCCCTCAATAATTATTTTTGTTTGATTTCCCTCAAATCTAAATTAATTCAAGTAGATATGCATGAATATAAAGAGAAATCAAAGAATGGATAACTAACCTCTTTGTGTAGCTTTTCTCTCTTCCCAAATTCCACTTCTTTCCTCTTCTTTTTGTTGTCGATAGATGAATCAAGGTTCAAGGATAAGATTTACTTAAGAAACCTTAGGGAAATTATGGCTAGATTAGGGTTTGTGAAGCTTAAGTCAAGCTTCCATGGAGATTTCAACAAAGAAAAATGAGAGAGAGGGCCAAGGGAGTGGGACGGCACGTTATGGAGAAGAAGACACAAAAATGATTTTTGTTTTAATTTAATTTCTTTTTTTTTTAATTGGCCACTTAAGTAGATGATTATCCCATTTTTCAAATTTAAAATTATAGCTTTATTATGTCATGCATTATGTCATGCATGATGATGTCACTTTATTATTTTTATTTTCTTTTTCCTTTATTTTTTTTGTTTCTTTAATTTAATTCCTAATTCTGAAATTTTCTTTTCTCCGATTTTATTGGACAGTTAAGTCAGGAGTCATCTCTAGGGGTGAATTGACCAAATTGCCCTTCGTCGGTTCGATTCAGTTTGCAAGTTATTCGATATTTCTTCCGGATCCCTGACCTAATTATTTGACCTGCTTAATAATTCTTTTTTGTGATTTTCTCTTTTTCACTGTGTTCGCAATATTTCTAAGGACTGCAGCGTCACATTTTACGGTTCGAAATTTGAGTTTAGACTGACCTCATAGTTATTCCCGAGAAGGTCCTCCATCGCTGTGACTCCCGGCTCATTTAACTTTTTGTGTTCTATTTTCTTATTTATACTTTTGGCAATTACTAATTATTTGTGTTCAGGGCTTATCTAGGTGTCTTAGATGTGGTTCTAATTCTCTTAATTGTCCGAACCGACACCGGTCACCGAAACAGCAAAATATAGCAGGTTATACAAATAGGGGTGTTACAACCTTCACATGTCCCTATGGTACCTTTGCATATCAAAGGATGCCATTTGGATTATGTAATGCCCCAGCTACATTTCAGAGATGTATGATGTCCATATTTTCTGATTTCATTGAGGATATTATGGAAGTATTCATGGATGATTTTTCTGTGTATGGTAAATCTTTTGATGAATGCTTATCTAACTTGACTAAAGTTTTGCAGAGATGTAAAGAGTTTAATTTAGTTTTGAATTAGGAAAAGTGTCATTTTATAGTACAAAAAGGAATTATTTTGGGACATCTTGTGTCAAACAGGGGAATTGAGGTGGACAAAGCAAAGGTAGAAATTATTGAGAAAATGCCACCCCCAACATCTGTGAAAGGAGTGAGGAGTTTCCTAGGGCATGCTAGATTTTACAGGAGATTCATGAAGGATTTTTCTAAGATTTCTAAACCTCTTACTAATTTATTGAGCAAAGATGTGGAATTTCATTTTGATATTGATTGTATGAATGCTTTTTACAGGATAAAGGAAGCTTTGATATCTGCTCCTATTATCCAGCCACCTGATTGGTCATTACCTTTTGAGTTGATGTGTGATGCTAGTGACTATGCGATTGGGGCTATTTTAGGACAAAGGAAAGATAAGAAGGTGTATGCAATCTATTGTACAAGTAAGACCTTAGATGATGCTCAAATAAATTATTCTACTATAGAGAAAGAGTTTTTGACGGTGGTATTTATAGTAGATAAATTCAAGTCCTATCTTGTGGGTTCTAAGGTAATAGTATACATAGATCATGCAACTATTAAGTATCTTCCTTAGAAAAAAGAGGCTAAACCTAGGTTGATAAGGTAGGTATTACTCCTTCAAGAGTTTGATTTGGAAATTAAGGACAAGAAAGGAGTAGAAAATGTAGTAGCGGATCATTTATCCAGATTGAGGCAAGAACAAGGAGATAATTTTGGGAAAGAGCTTCAAATAAATGATTATTTTCCTAATAAGCAGTTATTGGAAACCTTTAGTGCAAAGATCCCCTGGTATGGAGATTTTCTGAACTATTTGGTGTGTGGAATCCTTCCATCTGATCTGACATGGCAGCAAAAGAAGAAATTTCCTTTTGCTGTGAGGGATTATGATTGGGAAGAGCCATTTTTGTTTAAGAGGTGTGGAGATGGGCTGATTAGGAGATGTTTAGTTGATGAGGAGATAGGCGATGTCATTAGAGATTGCCACTCTTCACCTTATGGGGGTCATATGAATGTTACAAAGATTGTAGAAAAAGTTCTTCAAGTAGGATTCTTTTTGCCACATATGTTTAGAGATGTAAGAAAGTTTGTAAATGCATGTGATAAGTGTCAAAGGATAGGAAATGTCACACCTTATCCCTTGCAAGGCTCGACATGTTCCCATAGCATACCTTATGAATTACCGAACTCCACATATAGATAACCCATTAGTTATGCTACAAAGGATTTTAAAACAAACCATAACTTTTTATCTTATCAATTCTTTTGTGGAAAACTGCATGAGAATAGTTAAAATTCCATGTAAACATTCATTGGAAATAATGATAGACTAAATATTGCAAAAGTTGCATTTTCATAAGTCTTAAAGTAAAATACAAAATAGTTACAAACTCAAAATGTGATAGCAATGTAATGCTTTTAAATACAAACTGCTCAATGTCCGTACATATATACATATAGGTACAAAATACATCTAAAGGAATCACAAGGGTATACCTAACGTAAATACCCACAAACAATACCAAAATACTGCTTTCAAGTCTCTCACTCGGCAGCCTTCTCCTTTTCCCTTACCTACAACAGCATAAAGAAGCTATCGCTGAGCATATCATTCAGTGGTGCACAACTAATAACTTTAAAACTTAAGGTAAAACACAATTTGTCAAAGCATAATAAATCACATTTTTCTTAAGCATGAAAACTTCACAATAGTTCTAAGTCCATAAAGGCCATTTATTGGAATAACATTTCAAGTGAGAAATCAAACTTCATAAATCACAATTCATAAAGCATTAGTGTTGCCAACATCAACACACAGTTTAGGCCATGACACAAAATTTCACGATCAGTGCCGTGTTGTACACCACGACAAAGCAATCTCAACCTCACTAACCATTATTAATGAGGGAAGGGCTAGCTAGCTAATGAGTACTCATGTAGTCTTACCCCACTAACCGTTATTAATGGGAGACATAATCACTATCAATTATCAATCCCAAGTAGCCGTTACTACTGGAGAGTTTCGAAAGGGACTGTCATGCTAACTGTGGTTTCAAAATAATTTCAAAAAAATTTCCCACTTAACAATCACATTTATAAACTAATAAACACATTTAAATTCATCATAATATTCATATAAAGGTGGCAACACCCAAATTTCTTAAATGCAAGAGAAAAACCATATTTCAGTCAAAGTAAACTTGTTCAAAGCAAACTCATTCAATGTAACACATTCCAAACAATTTACAAGTTTAAAAACGAAGAAAAGGTTAGTTGTGCACAAACCTTCAATGCTCTCCTTTCTCTTTACTCACTATTCCTTGTCCATCCCAACCTCTTTCTCTACTGAAAATACACAATAGAATGTCTCAATACGCATCTCAATTGCTGCCAAGAACTCATTACATGAATATCTAATGCATCCCAAATTAGCTTTGCAAATTTTTGAAAATTTTGGTTATGGACAACTTGGTGTGCCAATCTTTGAGTCCAATTTTTACCTAGTTTCGATCATAATTTGATGAGGTGTTCTTCATGAAAATTGTTCATCTAGGTCTTAACTTTATTTTCCTTTTCGAATCGCCTAATTAGGAGTTGTGTAGCTCAAGTTATGCCCAAAACACGATTACTATTCACGTCACTATTCATGCTACAGATTTAGTTCTGGCAGATTTATCGATCCGACTACGTTCAGCAATTTGATCAAGTTAAGTCCATAATTTGGTCTAATGTTCTTCATATGAAATGTTCTACTATGTCTTAGGTTTCCATCGATTCAAGAATCACCTAAATTGGAATTTTCTAGAGAGAGTTATGGCCATGCAAAGTTTACTGTTCATATGGTAAATCTGCAATTTTGCAGATTCAGTGATTCAAATTTGCTCAGCAATTTGATTGGGTTAAGTCCATAATTTGGCCTCAAGTTCTTCATATGAAATGTTTTACTATGTCTTAGGTTTCTATCAGTTCAAGAATTGCCTAAACCGGAGTTTTCTAGAGAGAGTGGCCATGCAAAGTTTACTGTTCATATGATCAAATTCTGCAGGTTCTAGATTTCTGTCTCCAAGTTCAAGGCTCATTTCGGATAGCTTAAGGTCATTTTTGGCACAAGGTATCTTCATAAAAATTCTAGCCCTATGTCTTAAGTTTTGTTTCCAATTGGTTTCACACCAATTGGAGTTATGTAGCTGAATTTATGGGTTGTCAAACACACTGAACTCAGTGTGCAAATTCTGCCCTAGGTTTAAAATTTTCATTTCTTCAATTATTCCCTCTAACCAATCTCAATTCACATTTAATTCACCCAGAATGACTATAATTTAGTATTGACACATCAATGGCACTTCCTAGCACAAAACCCATAATTTTCAAACACCAAAGTTTACAATTTTCCCTAATCCTATCATTTCATTACTTCCATTCATCAACCCAATGTAAATTCAAACTAAATAAATCTCAAATGATCATAATTTAACACTACACACACCAATTTCACTCTCTAGCACCAAAACCCAATTTTCCCATGAACCCTAATGTCCCATAATTAAATTTATACACATTTCATGCAATTTCTTTGCTCTAATCATGCATACTACTTCAACTAAGCTTGATTTCATCATTATTTTCATTGAAATATATCAAACCCTAATTTTTCTCTAATTTGGCCAAAACCCTAGTTTAGGTTCCATGCATGTTTCCTTTCATTTTCTTATGAAATTTCATCATAATCTAACTTAATTTAAGGTTTGTATAACAAAATGAGCATTAAAGAACTTACCTTTTGATGACTTCCTTCCAACTCCCCAAATCTTCAATTTTCTTCTAATCTCTTGTTTCCCCTTGCTTTTAATCTCTAAATCAAATATTAATTTGATGCTCTCTACCAATTAGATGCAAAACCCATAGAGGAAAAACAAGGAATTGAGTTTTGAGAATGGGTGTCAATGGAGAAAGAAGGAAGAAGAAGAAAGAAAGAAAGAGAGAAGGAGAGAGAGTGGGTGGTAACTAAATGGGAAAGAAAGGGAGGTTTTTGTCTTCTTTTATACTTATTTATTCCTTTGTAATTCATTTAATGAGTTGTCCAAAGCCCATTGGTCCCTTGAATTTTAATTAGGTCAAAAATGAAATTTAAATTCTAGATTTTTGCATCTTTTATTTTCTTTTCACTTTTACTCTAATTTTTCCCTCAATATTTCTTCATAATTCAATATTTATTTTTATTTAATTTAATTTACATTTTGGTCAAAAGTCAACTCTTGAAGTGAATTGACCAAAATGCCCCTCATTGGGTCATAATCCTTATTTTTTTTTTTTTTTGATACCCGTTAAATCCTTAGGTCTTTGGTTCACTTAAATTTTTATTGTGTCTATCTCAATTAATTTTCTATTTATTTTTGGTCCTCAAGGTGTCTTTGAATAGTACTAGTCACGGACCATAAATGGTACTATTCATAACTCGGAGGTTCGGGGTGTTACAGGAAATATCTCAAAAAGAGATGAGATGCCCCTCAAAAACATATTGGAAGTGGAACTATTTGATGTGTGGGGCATTAACTTTATGGGACCCTTTCCATCATCCTTTGGACATAAGTACATCTTGGTTGGAGTAGATTATGTGAGCAAATGGGTTAAAGCTATACCATCTCCAACTAATGATGTTAGAGTTGTGGTTAAATTCCTTAAGAAGTTCATTTTTACAAGATTTGGAACTCCACGTGCCATTATAAGTGATGGAGGTTCTTATTTTTGCAACCATCAATTTGAGATATTATTATAAAAATATAGAGTTAAGCATAAGGTTGTAACACCTTACCATCCACAAACTAGTGGTCAAGTGGAGATTTCAAATAGAGAGTTAAAAAGGATTCTTGAGAAAATGGTGAACAGTTCAAGGAAAGATTAGTCATTAAAGTTAGATGATGCTCTTTGGGCCTATAGGACAGCTTTTAAAACTCCCATTGGCACCACCCCTTTTAGATTGGTTTATGGGAAAGCTTGTCATTTACCTTTGGAGTTGGAGCATAGAGCATATTGGGCTATAAAGACACTAAATTTTGACTTAAAGACTGTCAGAGAAATGAGAATGCTTATGAAAATGCTAAGCATTATAAGGAAAGAACTAAGAGATGGCATGATAAGCACATTAGGAGAAAATAATTTCAAGAGGGAGATGTAGTTCTCTTATATAATTCCAGGTTAAGGTTATTTCCCAGAAAATTGAAGTCAAGATGGTCAGGGCCTTACACTGTTACAAAGGTATATCCATATGGACCTGTAAATATAGGGAATGAAACCTCAGGTACTTTCAAAGTTAATGGCAAAGATTAAAGCACTATATTGTTGGAGAGCCCACATAAAAAGTTGTGGAGGCTTCATGGCTTAGTTCCCCAACCGGGGATATTTAGGTGATTTGGAGTGGAAGGTCAAGCTTAAAACCTTAAACAAACGCTTCTTGGGAGGCAACCCAAGCGTATCCTTTTATAGTTTATTAATTTTCCATTTCATTTCATTTTAGTTTTTACCCTTATTAAACTCAAGGGTCACATTTGTTTACCTTTTGTAAGTCATTCATGAAGATTGGGTGTCACACCCTACCCCTCTGTAAGGTATAACATAATCCCGTAGTATACCTAATGAATTACCAAACTTCATCTACTGATAACCCATTAAATACACTATAACGGATTTTAAACCTTTTTTTACTTTTGACAGGTATTAAAAATTTTTAATTGAAGTAAAAACAAATAACAAATCTGAGTATCAGTGATTTCTGTAAAAATTTTGGCAGAGTTCCATCTGTATTTTTAATAAAGCAGTTCTTCAAAAATCTATAAAAAGCACTTTCAATATTTTTCTCAATCTCAAACTTCAATAACAGTTTAAGACAATAATTTCTCAACATTATCAACTCAATTCAACAATCAATTTTCCAGTGTTTCCAAAAGCTGAGATAAGATAAATATATCACAATATTTTTACAAGCCAAAATAATTTATAATTTTAGTTTACAACTACTCAAGACCATTACAATTTTAGTTTACAACTACTCAAGACCAAGTACAATATATACATACAGTACACATACATTACAATAAAAACTACAAAATATGGTATACTCGATATGCCCGGCGAAATCTCAAAATGTGGTACAAGCAGCCTACTCTACTGCTCTGTCCATCTATCTACCTGCAACAGCAATGAAAAAGCTATTTCTAAGCCAATGTCTCAGTGGTGCACAACATTAAGAAAATACAATTTAAAATCATAAACCATAAATCATATGAATTGTGAATACTTAAAATCATAGTTAAATTCAAAAGACAGAGAATGTCATAAAGAATTTAAACTCTATTTTACAATATCACAATAAATATCAGCTTAATCATGATTCCATAGTCCAATTCATCCCAAAAGCCAATGGCTAGTGAGGAATAACATAGCTAGCTAGCAATAATATGAGTACTCATTCTATTCATCCTCAAGAAGCACACACATCAACACTTAAGTCAGAGAGGTAATTCAAAGTCAATTCATCCCACTACACAAGCTAGCGAGGAATTCAACCAATATAGATGATAGCTATGGTTTCAAACCATTTACAATATTTTTCAAGCAATAAGTATCCATCAAATATCATTCAAACAAAATTTCACTATTTAAACAATAACAGACAATTTGTCATAATTTATTTCAATTGAAAATTCAAAAGAAATAACTATTGTGCACAAACCTCTAAAGTGTAACCTCTTGGCCCTGACTCAGTGTTTCCTCCCCCTTCCCCAAGTCTTTGCTAACTGAAACACACAATTTGAAGTGTTTCAGTACTCATTTAAACTATCTCTAACAATAAGGTTTAATAATTAATTTATTTAATTTTATTATTTTCCTTAGTCAACCTATAATGTTGACCCTCGATGCACTCTAGGTGAATTAGGTTTAATGTTACCAATATATCACATTTTGCGTTTTAATATGCTATCAATATAGTGCAACTTACCATTTTTACAAGTTGGCATGCATTGCCAATTTATTTCAAGCATCATTGTATGCAAATGTCAAGTTCTCAAATTTTTGTGTGTTAGATTGGTCTAGCTTAAAGTCCTATTTCTCTTGGTTTTTAGCTTTTGATCAAAGAAGCAAAATTGTAGCTCTATGTCTTATTGCACTCGGGGAAAAATTCAAGTCATTCTGAGTTATATAGACCAAGATATGGTCAATTTACTAAAGCTTGACAAATTGCACTAAAATGGCAACTTTAGGTTATTTTTAGGTCATTTCTGGTTCTGGCAGTTTTTGTACCCAAACTTGTGCAAGCTATTTGACTTGCTTATGGTCATTTCTGAGTTTTGGTGTCTTCATAAGAGTTGTAGCTCTAGGTAAAATCTATTCATGGTAAAAATTTCAGGTCATTTGGACCTGTTTTGAGTGAATTATGGCCAAAACACTAACTGCTGCCAAAATGGTAAATTTTCAGGCTTTCAAGTCACTAATCTTGGTTTGGTCATTTTTCAAGTTACTTTCTAGACAGAATTTAAGTAGGCTTTCTTCATGAAAGTTGGCACATTTTGTGCCTAGTTTCACCTCCAATTGGCCTCATACCAATTGGAGTCACACACTTAGGGTTATAGGTCCATTTGCACACTGCCCTCTACATGTTTTTTAAACACCAAACCAAACACATGTTTACCAATTACATTTTCACTTCTCATACCATTCTGCATTTGGTACTAACTAAAACCATTCAATTCTCTATGTTATAGGTCAACTTGGATAGAATATAACCACTTCAAAATACACCAAATGCAGTCACAATTCACAAAGTTCAATCCCAATAATATATACACATAAATACTTCTAATTATCACACATACTTCCATTAACAATTTGCCTACCTTATCACTATTATCCACACACATATATGCTGCCATTTTTTTGTACAATATTTCAATAATATTTCATGAACTTAAACACTTCAATCTTTATCATGAGGCTGCCAAAAATTTACACATACACATCCATTTTCATTTTCTCTTTTCAAGCTTACAAATCAAACTTTACACATGGAATTCAACTTCAATACAATTAAACATTTAAATCAACATCCAAACAACCATTTACATGCAAAGACAAGCTGTTCATGATGAAGTTTCATGGCTGTCGAAATGCTCCATCCCCAACAATTCATCAAACCTCAAACTTCTTCCATAAATCAAACAATCACAACCTTAGTTACACTTTTAATGAAACAAGGATTGAAAATAACCACTTACCTCTTTTGGACTTCTTCAAAAATCTACCAAAACTTATCTTTCTTGCACCAAGTATGCTGCCCAAGGTATGGTGGTCAAGTTTAATGAAGGGAGCTAGTGAAAAGATGGCTAAATCAATGGTGGACTCAAGCTTAATGGTGGACGGCAATGGAGGATTCCATGGGAGAAGAAATTCGGCCAAGGTGAGCTTGTGAAGAAGAAGAAAGCAATTGATCCTACACCTGTCCCACTTTACTCTTTAGGTGTCCAAAATATGATTTTAGTGGAGCACTAATGTGGTATATTGATTATTTATTCCAAAGTTTCCAAATTCCCACATTTACCTCATTTCTTTGACTATTTAATTTATAAACCACCATTTTAATTTTCATGATATTTTCAAGGTTTAATATCATTTATTTTTAATTGAAATTTAGGTCAAAATACAACTCGGGGTGTCAATTGACCACAATGCCCCTATTCAGGTTGCATTCCCGATTTTTCGATAACACCGAGTTTTGTCATTTTCTCGATTTCTCGTTTTTCTTTGTACTAATTAATTAATTTTTCTTTGATATTTCTAATGATATTTATACTTTAATAAGTCTTTAATTATGTCTCGAAACTAAATTTTGAGGGTTCCCTGCAGTCCTGAGGTCGGCTATTGCCTGCGCCACAACTTCCCCGTGCGATCACCCATCGCTGCGATGCTGGCTCGTTTGACTTAGTTTCATTTCATTGCCATTATTTTTCCTTTGTTTTTCTTGTATTTTCCTTTCTTGTATTTTATTATTTTATGTCTCCTCACTACTTTTAAATGTAGTTCTAGGCATCCTAGCTGTCTGGACAACACTGGTCACCAGAATAGTAGAACGCACTACCGAACATAGGGGTATTACATTAGGCAAATTGAGACTTATAGTAAAAAGGGAAGAATTGAGAGGGAGCAAGTATAAAGCAAATTCCTGCATTTATCTAGTCCCTGTGAACAGTAATATTTCTAAACTTGTGCTAAATTGCTGATATTGAAATCTACTTGATAGCACATGTTTGATTTTGTGTCTTGTGTAAATTTTGTGAAATGCAACTTGAAGGAGGATCAATTTTGATATTTAGGACTAATGAGAGCTTTATTGAAGTGCAAAAATAGTGTTTGTTGAGTTTTACCTTTTAGTGTATATATAGTTTTTATAGTTTGTTAGAATTTGCATAATTTTGTTTAAGTTACTGTTTAGGTTACTATTCATGCTACTGTTCATGTTGCTGAAGAAGTCAATTTGTAACACCCCTAAGTTCGGTAGTGCGTTCTACTATTCCTGTGACCAGTGTTGTCCGGACAGCTAGGATGCCTAGAACTACACTTAGATATGGATGAGGAGACATAAAATAATGAAATACAAGAATAGAAAATACAAGAAAAATAAGGGAAAAATAATAGCAATAAAATGTAACCAAGTTAAAAGAGCCGAGAACCCTAGCGATGGGTGACCGCACCGGGAAGTTGTGGCGTGGACCGTTGACTAGCCCTGGACCATAGGAAACCCTGAAAAATATTTTTAGGACTTAAATTAAAGACCTATTGAAGTATAAATACCATTAGAAATATCAAAGAAAAATTAATTAATTAGTACAAAGAAAAGTGAGAAATCGAGAAAACGACAAAACTAGGTGTTACCGAAAATTCGGGAATGCAACACGAACAAGGGCATTGTAGTCATTCGACACCCCAAGTTGTCTTTTGACCTAAATGTCCATTAAAAATAAAAGATATTACACTTGGAAAATGTCATGAAAAATTAAATTGGTGGTACATAATGTAAATAGCAAAAATTGGGAGCTTAATGTGAGAAATTGGGAATTTAAGATTAAATAAACATTAAATCACACATAGTGCTCAACTAACTCACCTAAGTGGACCGCTACATCTTCATTTTGGATAGATTTCCATCTTCTTCCTCACCTCTCAAAGACCAGCCGAAATTGAAGAATGAAATTCCTCCATGGTCGCATGGTTTAGAAGCTTCATGCAAGCATGATCCAAGCCTCTTTCCTTGCACTTTCCTTCATTAAAAGTTGTCTATACACCTTGGGCAGTAGATAGGCAGCAAGAAGATCAAGTTTAGTCAAGGTTTTGAAGAGTTTCCAAAGTAGTAAGTATGTGTTTTTTATTATTGCTTCATTAAAGTTTGTGAGGATGTTATGGGTAGTTGAATTGTGGAAAGATTTTTGAGGTTTGATGTCTAAGGGAGATGTGTATTTTTGGCAGCCTTGGAAACTCCATAAGAACAGTTTATCCTTGTATGTAAATGGTAGATTAAAGTGTTGATGAAGTGTTTATGTGCGTAGGAATAAATTGGGTGACGTATACTAAGTATATATTAATGTACACTTGATTTTGGAAGCTTGGAAGTTAATTGAGAGGGATGTATGAATCGGCAACTTGAAGTGTATATCAAAAAAAAATGTTTTTTCATGGTTTGGTTTATGGAATTGTATGGTTGAATTATGGTACTTGTTATGGTAGCATGTAGATGTGTATAAGAGTTTGACTTTGGACATGTAAATGAGCCATATTATGTAGTTAAATTGTGTGTAAATTGGACTTGGTAAATTTTGTACTATAAGGTGCATATTGAGTGTGGTTATAAGCTGCCAAAATGACCAAAAATGTGTTGTAAAATGTGTTTAGGTTATGGTACAAAACATAATTGGCATGAATGTGTAACTTGGTAAGTGTTAAAAGTGTATTTGGTATGTGATAAAGAGTGTTGCAACAGGGCAGTGTGTATTTTGGCCTAGAACCTTAAGTGTGTGGCTTCAATTGGTATAAGACCAATTGGAGGTGAAACTAAGCACAAAAAGTGCCAACTTTCATGAAGGAAGCTTACCAAAATTCTGCTTGGAAGGTAACTTGAAAAATGACTAAATACGGATTAGTGCATTTAAGGCCTGAAAATTGAACATTTGGACAATAGTTAGTATTTTGGCCATAACTCACTCAAAACAGGTCCAATTGACCTGAAATTTTTACCATGAATAGTTGAGATATATATCTACAAGTCTTATGAAGACACCAAAGCCTAGAAATGACCATAAGCAAGTCAAATAGCTTGCACAATTTCGGGTCCAAAAACTAGCCGAACCAAAAGTGACCTAAAATGACCTAAAGTGACCAATTTTGGTACATTCTGATCAGCAATAGTAAAATGACCATAACTTGGTCTAGTAAACTCAGAATGACCTGAAATTTTGCCCCATGTGCAATAAGACATAGATCTACAAGTTTGTAGTTTTGACCAAAACCCGAAAACCGAGGAAACTAGGTCATCCGTCTAGATCAAACTAGTATACCAGAATCTAACAAATTGCAATAAAACGCAAAATAAATGGAAATGAATTTGGTAACATATACCAATACTAAAAGGCTACAAATGTGACATATTGGCAACATTAAAACCTAATTCACCTAGACTGCATCAAGGGTCAACATCTTAGGTTGACTAAGAAAATAATAGAATTCAATGAATTAATTATTAAGCATTATCGTTAGAGACAGTTTAAATGAGTACTGAAACACTTTAAATTGTGTTTCTCAGTTAGCAAATACTCAAGGAAAGGGAAGGAAACACCGAGTTAGAGCCAAGACACAGTTATCAAAGGTTTGTGCACAACAATTATTTCTTTTGAATTTTCAATTGAAATAAATTATGACTATTTGTATATTATTGTTTTAAATTGTGGAAATGTGTTTGAATGGATACTTATTACTTGAAAAGCATTGTAAATGGTTTAAAACTGTGAAAAATTGTTTGAATGATATTTGATGGATACTTAGTGATTGAAAAGCATTGTAAATTGTTTGAAACCACAGCTATCATGTATATTGATTGAATTCCTTGCTAGCTTGTTTAGTGGGATGAATTGAATTCCCTCTCTGGCTGAAGTGTTGAGGTGTGTGCCTATTGAGGACAAATAGAATGAGTACTCATATTTTTGCTAGCTAGCTATGTTATTCCTCATTGGCCATCGGCTTTTGGGACGAATTGAATTCCTCATTAGCCATCGGCTTTTGGGACGAATTGAACTTTGGAACATGATTATGCTGTGTGTGATTTATTGATACGTATTGTGAGATTGTGAAATGGAGTTTAAATTCTTATTGACATTCACTGTCTTTTGAATTTAACCATGTTTTGATTTATTGAGATTTATTGTGACATTGTGAAATGGAGTTTAAATTCTTTATGACATTCATTGTCTTAAATTTAACTATGATTTTAAGTATCCACTATTTATATGACTTATGATCTATGATTTAAAGATGTATTTGGTTAATGTTGTGCACCACTGAGACATTGTCTTAGCAATAGCTTTTCATTGCTGTTGCAGGTAGACAGATTGACAGGGCAGCAAACTAGGCTGCTAGGGCAACACTGAGAGATCATCGGGTATATTGAGTATACCGTATTTTAAATTTTGTATCATAATGTATGTTCACTATATGTATATAGTGTTCTTGATTTTGAGCAGTTGTAAACTAAAATTGTACATTGAAGTTGTAAAATAAATTGTGAATTACTTTGGCTTGTAAAAGTTATACTATAATTCTTTTATCTCAGCCTTTGGAAATATTGAAAAAAATTATTGTGCAATTGAGCTGGCAATTTTTGAGAAACATATTATGTTGATTAAATGTTGGAGTTTGAGATTGAGAAATATATTTGAAGTGCTTTTTTACAGGTTTTTGAAGAACTGTTTTATTCAAAATACAGATGGCACTCTGCCAAAATTTTTACAGAAATTCCTAATAATTCAAATGTGTTAGCTGTTTCCCTTCAGTTCAAAAAATTTTTTAACACCTGTAAATAATGCTCACCACTGTAAAAAGAAGTAAGAAAAGTTTTAAAATCTCTTGTAGTGTATTTAATGGGTTATCAGTAGACGAAGTTGGTAATTCATTAGGTATACTATGGGATCATGTTATGCCTTACAGAGGGGTAAGGTGTGACATGTTTTGGTGGTCTCAGAGCCAGGTTTTTAAATTCTGTTTTCACTTGTAATTTGAATATTCTTTGTTCATAGTACAACTGCTCAATGTCATTGTTTGATACATACAGTACATTACATTATAAATATGCACTAACAGGAGAAAATCTCCTTGTGTTATCTGTTCAAGAGTTCTAAGATCCTCGCATTGACTATGAAAGAGGGTGATCGTTCAATCGATCAATCTATAGAGGCTGCGGTACAAGGGGATGCCCCAGCCCTACACAATGTCAGTGGATCAGCAGCACCAACCCCCTCAGTACCGCAGTTTCCTATAATGTTCCAATAAATGGCTGATAATATGCCTACTCAAGTCCCACTACAGACACCAGTGGTACAACCACAGTCTTCTGCTAGGCAATATGATAAATTGATGAAATATGGGGCTACTGAGTTCAAGGGGACAGTAGATCCTCTGGAGGCAGAATAGTGGTTAGAGAGAATGGATAGGGTGTTCAAGAAGCTACATTGTACAGAGGAGCTCAGGTTTGAATATTCAGTATCTCTGCTACAGGGGGATGCATATGACTAGTGGAAAACCATTCCCCACAATCTGGTAGAACTGTCAGTGCTAACATGGAATGACTTTCTCAGGGAATTCAGACAAAAATATGTCCCTGATGCTTATGTGAACCAGAAACTGCAAGAGTTCCTAAGTCTGAAATAGGGAAGTAGATCAGTGGTTGAATATGAAAGGGAATTTTCTCGCCTAAGCCATTATGCAGTAAGTCTACTTGCTACCAGCAAGGAGAGATGCAAGAGGTTTGAAACCAGCTTAAAGCCCAGTATCAGATTACAAGTGGTCGGATTCAAACATAACAACTTCTCTGAACTTATTTCTCAAGCACTAGAGTTAGAAAGAATTGAATCTGAAGCAGCCCCAGAGAAAAAGAAATCAGAAAAGATAGAGAAAGAGGGAAAATCAGTAGAACAGAGTTCCGATGGTCCTACTGGAAAGAGGAAGAACCATGGGGGACACAGCAGAGGTGGTAAGAAGTCTGGTAGGGGAAGATATTCACGACAGAAACCTCCTCTATCTGGTCAGCAAAGTACCAGAGGTTCCTACCCTCCCCGCCAATGTGAAACTTGTGGAAGAAATCATGGTGGGGTGTGCTACAAGGCTATTGGAGCTTGTTATAATTGTGGAGGCATAGGACACTTTGCCAAGGACTGCACCAGTTGTAACACCCTCCCGGTAGCAACTCCGTACATTCTACTGTTCCGGTGACCAGTGTCGGTCCGGACAGCTAGAACGTCCGGAAAAATATTTAAACTAAAGTGAGGAACCATAATTAACTCAAATATTAATAAGAAAAATTTAGGAAAAATTTTAGAAATAAAATACAACCAAGTTAAATGAGCCGGTGCCCAAGCGATGGGTAACCTGAGGAAGTTGCGATTCGCAACTAGGAGCCCTAGACCCAGGGGAAAAATTATAAAATAATTTTTGGGACTCCAGAGAAGGGCCATTGAGGTTCCTATGGCATTAGAATGCCAAGAAAATATTTAGAAAAAATTTTCAATCGGTACAGACAATTCTGACCCGTTAAGCCAAACGGAGGGCATTTTGGTCATTTCGCCTTCAGAGATGATTTTTGGCCGACTTGTCCAGTTGAGTAAATAATTATTATGACATAAAATATGAATTAAGAGTGATGAAAAATTAATGTAAAGCTAGTAGAAAAGAAAAGAAAAGAAAAATCCATAAAAAGCAAATTATGACATCATTATGATGTCAATTAAAAGTTTCCACCAATTGCATTTAAACAACCATTTAACTAACTAATAAAAGAGATAAATAAAGACCAAAGAAAACAAAAAGTAAACAGCCATCTTCTTCCCAAATCCCAGCGGCACCATAGCCAAGAAACCCTCCATTTTTTTTTCTTCTTCATTCAAGCTTAAAGATCTCTCAAACCTCACCTCAAAACCCTAAGTCACTTTCACTAAAATTTATCCTTACTGTAACACCCCTAAGTTCGGTAGTGCGTTCTGCTGCTCCAGTGACCAGTGTTGTCCGGACAGCTAGGATGCCTAGAACCACACTTCAATGAGAGTGAGGAGACATAAAATAATGAAATAAAAGAAAAGAAAGTACAAGAAAAACAAAGGAAAAATGATTGCAAAGAAATGTGATCAAGTTAAACGAGCCGGGAAACCTAACGATGGGTGACCGCACTGGGAAGTCACGGCGTGGACCGTTGACTGGCCCTGGACTGCGGGGAACCCTGGAAAACATTTTTAGGACATAAATAGAACCTTATTGAAGAATAAATATCATTAGAAAGATCAAAGAAAAATTAAATAATTAGTACAAAGAAAAGTGAGAAATCGAAAAACAGACAAAACCCGGTAATACCGAAAAATCGGGAAAGCCACCCGAACAGGGGCATTATGGTCATTTGACATCCCGAAGTGTCTTTTGACCTAAATGTCCATTAAAAATAAATAATATTACACTTAGAAAATAAAATGAAAAATTAGTTTAGTGGTACCTAATGCAAATAACCAAAAGTGGAGTGAAAATTGTGTAATTAGCACTTTAAGCTTATAATATGATTTAAATGTGGTGAGTGGACCACTAGGGAATTAATTAAGGACTAAAGGGGCAGGTGTACACCCATTATACAATCTGCCATTTCATCTTCAAGCTTGGGAATTGCCATGGCCGTATGAAATTCTCCAAAAACCTCCATGGCCGCAAATTGAAAAAGCTCCATTAACCACCTTCATTTCACCTCCAATCACCTAAGTGGCTTCATTAAAAATGGTCTACACATCACAAGGAAGATATGGATACCAAATTTGAGAAGTTTGGTGAGGGTTTAGCAAGTTACAATTAAAGGTAAGTTTGCATTTTTGAGAATTTCTTTGTTAAAGTTTTTATGCATGTTATGGGTATTGGTTTGGTGAAGGAAAATTTTGAGTTTGAAGGGTTATTGTTGTTGCCATTTTGGACAGCCATGGGTCACGTTTTTGATGAGGTATTTGTGTATATAATTGATGAGAAATAATGTTAATCATGGTGATTTAGTAACCTAGTGATTTAATGCATGTATATATGGTGAATGATGCACTTGGATGGGAATTGGTAACTTGGACAGCACTTTGATGTTGAAGGACAAATTTGGGCAGCCTTGGGGACACTTGAATAAATGTGTATATTCATGGGAGTGTTGGCAGAATTGTGGCATTAAGGAATGAAGGATATGTGTATGAAATTATTGTGTAAAGTGTATGTGAGAATTAGTGGTGTTTAGGTGTGTATGTAATGGTATTGAGATATTGTAAATGTGAATTATATTTGGTGTGTTGAGGGTAATGGTAATCTACCCAAAATAATGTTAATGTAAAGTAGATTATACTGTGGTTAATGCACCAAAACAGATTGGTAGTGAAGTGAACCAAATTGCAAGGTATATGTGTGTTTGAAGTGGGGTGTGAAATGCATATTGAGGGCAGTGTACATTTTAGCCCATAACCTGAAATGTGTAACCTCAATTGGTATGAGACCAATTTGAGGTGAAACTAGGCACAAAATGTGCCAACTTTCATTGAGAAACCATACCAAAATTCTGCTTGCAAGTTGATGTGAAAAATGACCAATTCGGATTAGATACACTTGAGACCTAAAAACTGACCATTTGGGCAGCAGTGAGTATTTAGGCCATAACTCACTCAAAACAGGTCCAATTGACCTGAAATTTTAACCATGAATAGTTAAGACCCATACCTACAAGTCTTATGAAGACACCAAAGCCCAGAAATGACCATAAGCAAGTCAAAAAGCTTGCACAAGTTCGGGTCCAAAAACTGGCCGAACCAGAGTTGACCAAATTGACCTAAAATTGACCTAAAATGGTACCATTTGACCAGCAATAGTATAATGACCATAACTTGGTCTACTTAACTCGGATTGACCTGAAATTTTGCCCCGCGTGCAATAAGACCTAGATCTACAAGTTTGTAGTTTCGACCGAGACCCGAAAACCGAGGGAACTAGATCGTCCGGTTAGGTCAAACCAGTGTTCCGGAATCCAGCAATTTGCATTAAAATGCACTAAGCAAGGAAGTGACTTTGGTAAAACATACCAAATCTAAAACCTTATCGAATGTGACATATTAACGACACTAAAACCTAATTTACCTAAAACGCAATGAGGGTCGGTATATTAGGTGACTAAGTGAATAATTGAGTTCAGTGCATTATTTACCAAACACCATCGATAGAGACAGTTTAATTTAGCACTGAAACACTTCAAATTGTGTTTCTCAGTTAACAAGGACTCAGCAAAAGGGAAAGAAATACTGAGTCAAAACCAGGAGACAAATATCAGAGGTTTGTGCACAACAACTATTTCTTTTGAATTATTTTCAATGGAAATAAATATTGACTATTTGCATATCATTGTTTTAAATTGTGGAAATGTGTTTGGTGGACACTTATTGATTGAAAAACATTGTGAATGGTTTGAAACTGTGAAAAATTGTTTGAATGGTATTTGATGGATACTTATTGATTGAAAAGCACTGTAAATGGTTTTTGTGGAAATTGAAGTGAATTACGAATTGTGTTGCCATTTTGTGAATGAAATTATAACTTTGGAAATTTATTGGATTCTTATGGATCATTTGAATAAAATGTTTGGAATTGTTTTGACTCACAATTGGCATGACACTGATAATATGTTCCTCCTCCATTAATGGGGTGAGTGTGGTTATTCCTCCCTCTTTGACTTACCAGTCTGGGGTGAGTATGATTATGTTCCTCCCTCTTTGACTTCCCAGTCTGAGGTGAGTATGGATGAGTACTCATTATATAGCTAGCTTCCTCCCTCATTGATTTCGATTATTGGGGTGAGTATGTCTTGTCGTGGTGTACAACACGGCATATATGGAAAAATTGTGTCATGACTTAAATTGTGATATTGATTGGCAACACTGTATTCTTCAGTTATTTGATCGAATTGTGTTATTGATTTGCAAAACGATATTATTCAATTATTTGATCGAATTGTGTTATTGATTTGCAAACGATATTATTGATTATTTGATCAAATTGTGTCATTGATTGGAAAAAAACTGTGTTATTCAGTAATTTGATCAAATTGTGTATGAATTGGCAATACGGTATTCTTAAGCTATTTGACTAAATTGTGTTATTATGAATTTTGATAATTTGTGAATTGGAGTTTAAATTCCTTATGACATTCATTGTCTTGAAATCAACTATGGTTTTAAGTATCCACTAATGATATGATTTATGAATTGTGATTTAAAATTGTATTTGGTAAATGTTGTGCACCACTGAGACATTGTCTCAGCGATAGCTTTTCATTCTTTATCGCGGTAGAGAGACAGACAGAGGCGTGAGGCTAAGTCGCTAGTATCGCCATGAGAGATTTTTGGGTATAGTGAGTATACCACATGTGGCATTTTGTCTTGTAATGTATATTCCTTTGTATGTATATTTTGTTCTTGGTTTTGAGCGATTGTAAATTTAAGTTGTACAATAAAGTTGTAAAATAATTATGAGTTATTTGGCTTGTAAAAATTGTGTTATATCTTTGTATCTTAGTCTTTGAAAATCACTGTGGATTTGACTTGAGAAATGTGTTGTGTTGATAAAAATGTTGGAGTTGAGATTTGAAAATATATTGAAGTGCTTTTACAGGTTTTTCAAGAAGCTATTTTGTCCAAAATACAAATGGCACCTTGCCAAAATTTTCTGAATACTCCAAATAAATCAAATGAGTTAGTTGTTTCACTTGATTCACCAAAGTCTTTCACACTGTAAATAGTGCTCACCACTGTAAAAGAAGAAAAGTTTTTAAAATCCCTTGTAGTGTATTTAATGGATTATCGATGACGGAGTTGGTAATTCATTAGGTATACTACTGGGATCATGTTATGCCTTACAGAGGGTAGGGTGTGACATGTTTTAGTGGTATCGAGCAATGGTTTTAAAGTGAATTTGAATTGAATTTGAAATCTTTATGTCGGTAACTACAATTTGCTCAAATGTTTGATACATACAGTACATTACATTATAAATATGCACTAACGGGAGGAAATCTCCTTGTATTATTATACAGAGTTCAGGGGAAATAAATTTTGATGCATTAGTGACTAGTCCTTTAGGATAAGGATTGTGATAACAAGTGAAATTAGTTTTGGAAGAGTTTATCGTGAAAAATATTTGTGACACACCATAAAATTATAAGCTAATTGGCGAGCCTACTTAATGTAAGGCGAGAGGGCGTAAAAAGTAAGATGCGATAATGGAATTGCTCTAGATGAGGGCAAGGAGGTTCTTGTTAGAAATTGCTAATGGATATTGTAATCGAATAAGATTCGAATATCGTGAATTCAAAAAGAATAAAAGATAACAAAGTTTGATCTATTGGGATGTATCGTAGTAAGTATGCAATGTTCTTGATGTTTATCTTTGTAGCTGCAGATTCTGATCGACTTGAGATTATTGTGTAGAGCTACGTACTACGATAGTACACCTAGATAAGAATAGTTGCCAACGGCATCTGTTTTGGTATAGTTATGCCATGACAGAATTTAATTGTTAGAAATAAGTTTGAAAATCCTACTTAGGGATCTAAAACTCAAAAGTTAGAATATCGAAAGGTTCTGATTCATTACAAAAGGAAGTAAGTTATAGAATATTGTGAGATAAAAAGAGTTACGAGTAGAGATTTGAACAGTTGATTCATATGTAACAAAGAAATATTACGAATGTGAGGAAGACTATGGATTAGAATGGTCAGAGGACCAATGACTGATGAATGATTCTAACATGACCTCAAGGGTCATTCAGGAAGCAACGTGAACCGAAATATTAGACAACATAATAGTAAGAGGAGATTGGTGTTATCCAAACAAATCAAACATTGTATTAGATTGTTAAAAGACTTATACAAATTTGAGGAAAAGAAAATTATACGATCATATAGAAAGGAGAAAATAAACGTATGACTATTGTAAGATGACTCTTTGGGTAAAATTTCGTGGACGAAATTTATTTAAGGGGAGAATTGTAACACCCTAAGTTCGGTGAGTGCGTTCTGGCTCCGGTGACCGGTGTTGTCAGGACAGCTAGGATGCCTAGAACCACACTTCAATGAGAGTGAGGAGACATAAAATAATGAAATAAAAGAAAAGAAAGTACAAGAAAAACAAAGGAAAAATGATTGCTAAGAAATGTGATCAAGTTAAGCAGTAGGAAACCTAACGATGGGTGACCTTTGGGAAGTCACGGCGTGGACCGTTGGTCGTACTGGAATGAGGAACCACGGAAAACATTTTTAGGACATAAATAGAACCTTATTGAAGAATAAATATCATTAGAAAGATCAAAGAAAAATTAAATAATTAGTACAAAGAAAAGTGAGAAATCGAAAAACAGACAAAACCGTAATCTGAAAAATCGGAAAGCCACGAGCAGGGCATTATGGTCATTTGACATCCCGAAGTGTCTTTTGACCTAAATGTCCATTAAAAATAAATAATATTACACTTAGAAAATAAAATGAAAAATTAGTTTAGTGGTACCTAATGCAAATAACCAAAAGTGGAGTGAAAATTGTGTAATTAGCACTTTAAGCTTATAATATGATTTAAATGTGGTGAGTGGACCACTAGGGAATTAATTAAGGACTAAAGGGGCAGGTGTACACCCATTATACAATCTGCCATTTCATCTTCAAGCTTGGGAATTGCCATGGCCGTATGAAATTCTCCAAAAACCTCCATGGCCGCAAATTGAAAAAGCTCCATTAACCACCTTCATTTCACCTCCAATCACCTAAGTGGCTTCATTAAAAATGGTCTACACATCACAAGGAAGATATGGATACCAAATTTGAGAAGTTTGGTGAGGGTTTAGCAAGTTACAATTAAAGGTAAGTTTGCATTTTTGAGAATTTCTTTGTTAAAGTTTTTATGCATGTTATGGGTATTGGTTTGGTGAAGGAAAATTTTGAGTTTGAAGGGTTATTGTTGTTGCCATTTTGGACAGCCATGGGTCACGTTTTTGATGAGGTATTTGTGTATATAATTGATGAGAAATAATGTTAATCATGGTGATTTAGTAACCTAGTGATTTAATGCATGTATATATGGTGAATGATGCACTTGGATGGGAATTGGTAACTTGGACAGCACTTTGATGTTGAAGGACAAATTTGGGCAGCCTTGGGGACACTTGAATAAATGTGTATATTCATGGGAGTGTTGGCAGAATTGTGGCATTAAGGAATGAAGGATATGTGTATGAAATTATTGTGTAAAGTGTATGTGAGAATTAGTGGTGTTTAGGTGTGTATGTAATGGTATTGAGATATTGTAAATGTGAATTATATTTGGTGTGTTGAGGGTAATGGTAATCTGCCCAAAATAATGTTAATGTAAAGTAGATTATACTGTGGTTAATGCACCAAAACAGATTGGTAGGAAGTGAACCAAATTGCAAGGTATATGTGTGTTTGAAGTGGGGTGTGAAATGCATATTGAGGGCAGTGTACATTTTAGCCCATAACCTGAAATGTGTAACCTCAATTGGTATGAGACCAATTTGAGGTGAAACTAGGCACAAAATGTGCCAACTTTCATTGAGAAACCATACCAAAATTCTGCTTGCAAGTTGATGTGAAAAATGACCAATTCGGATTAGATACACTTGAGACCTAAAACTGACCATTTGGGCAGCAGTGAGTATTTAGGCCATAACTCACTCAAAACAGGTCCAATTGACCTGAAATTTTAACCATGAATAGTTAAGACCCATACCTACAAGTCTTATGAAGACACCAAAGCCCAGAAATTACCATAAGCAAGTCAAAAGCTTGCACAAGTTCGGGTCCAAAACTGGCCGAACCAGAGTTGACCAAATTGACCTAAAATTGACCTAAAATGGTACCATTTGACCAGCAATAGTATAATGACCATAACTTGGTCTACTTAACTCGGATTGACCTGAAATTTTGCCCGCGTGCAATAAGACCTAGATCTACAAGTTTGTAGTTTCGACCGAGACCCGAAAACCGAGGGAACTAGATCGTCGGTTAGGTCAAACCAGTGTTCGAATCGGCAATTTGCATTAAAATGCACTAAGCAAGGAAGTGACTTTGGTAAAACATACCAAATCTAAAACCTTATCGAATGTGACATATTAACGACACTAAAACCTAATTTACCTAAAACGCAATGAGGGTCGGTATATTAGGTGACTAAGTGAATAATTGAGTTGATGCATTATTTACCAAACACCATCGATAGAGACAGTTTAATTTAGCTGAAACACTTCAAATTGTGTTTCTCGATTAACAAGGACTCGGCAAAGGAAAGAAATCGAGTCAAGACCAGGAGACAAATATCAGAGGTTTGTGCAAAACAAATGTTTATTTTTAATTATTTTCAATGGAAATAAATATTGACTATTTGCATATAATTGTTTTAAATTGTGGAAATTTTTTTGGTGTACACTTATTGATTGAAAAACATTGTGAATGGTTTGAATGTGTGAAAAATTGTTTGAATGGTATTTGATGGATACTTATTGATTGACAAGAACTGTAAATGGATTTTCTGGCAATTGAATTGAATTACTAATTGTGTTGCCATTTTGTGAATGAAATTATAAATTTGGAAATTTATTTGATTCTTACTGATCATTTGAATAAAATGTTTGGAATTGTTTTGACTCACAATTTGCATGACACGATAATATGTTCCTCCTCCATTAATGGGGTGAGTGTGGTTATTCCTCCCTCTTTGACTTACGATGCAGGGTGAGTATGATTATGTTCCTCCCTCTTTGACTTCGATCGAGGTGAGTATGGATGAGTACTCATTATATAGCTAGCTTCCTCCCTCATTGATTTCGATTATTGGGGTGAGTATGTCTTGTCGTGGTGTACAACACGGCATATATGGAAAAAATTGTGTCATGACTTAAATTGTGATATTGATTGGCAACCTTGTATTCTCGGTTATTTGATCGAATGGTGTTATTGATTTGCAAAGCGATATTATTCAATTATTTGATCGAATTGTGTTATTGATTTGCAAAGCGATATTATTGATTATTTGATCAAATTGTGTCATTGATTGGAAAAAAGCGTGTTATTGATAATTTGATCAAATTGTGTATGAATTGGCAATACGGTATTCTTAAGCTATTTGACTAAATTGTGTTATTATGAATTTTGATAATTTGTGAATTGGAGTTTAAATTCCTTATGACATTCATTGTCTTGAAATCAACTATGGTTTTAAGTATCCACTAATGATATGATTTATGAATTGTGATTTAAAATTGTATTTGGTAAATGTTGTGCACCATCTGAGACATTGTCTCGTGATAGCTTTCATTCTTTGTCGCGGTAGAGAGCAGACAGGCGAGGCTAGAGTCGCTAGTATCGCCATGAGAGATTTTTGGGTATAGTGAGTATACCACATGTGGCATTTTGTAATGTATATTCCTTTGTATGTATATTTTGTTCTTGGTTTTGAGCATTTGTAAATTTAAGTTGTACAATAAAGTTGTAAAATAATTATGAGTTATTTGGCTTGTAAAAATTGTGTTATATTTTTGTATCTTAGTCTTTGAAAATCACATGGATTTGACTTGAGAAATGTGTTGTGTTGATAAAAATGTTGGAGTTGAGATTTGAAAATATATTGAAGTGCTTTTCTGAGGTTTTAGAAGAAGCTGTTTTGTCCAAAATACAAATGGCACCTTGCCAAAATTTTCTGAATACTCCAAATAAATCAAATGAGTTAGTTGTTTCACTTGATTCACCAAAGTCTTTCACACTGTAAATAGTGCTCACCACTGTAAAAGAAGAAAAGTTTTTAAAATCCCTTGTAGTGTATTTAATGGATTATCGATGAAGAGTTGGTAATTCATTAGGTATACTCTGGGATCATGTTATGCCTTACGGAGGGTAGGGTGTGACATGTTTTAGTGGTATCGAGCAATGGTTTTAAAGTGAATTTGAATTGTGAATTTGAAATCTTTATGTCGGTAACTACAATTTGCTCAAATGTTTGATACATACAGTACATTACATTATAAATATGCACTAACGGGAGGAAATCTCCTTGTATTATTGTACAGAGGAGTTCAGGAAATAAATTTTGATGCATTAGTGACTAGTCCTTTAGGATAAGGATTGTGATAACAAGTGAAATTAGTTTTGGAAGAGTTTATCGTGAAAAATATTTCTTGACACACCATAAAATTATAAGCTAATTGGCGAGCCTACTTAATGTAAGGCGAGAGGGCGTAAAAGTAAGATCACGATAATGGAATTGCTCTAGATGAGGGCAAGGAGGTTCTTGTTAGAAATTGCTAATGGATATTGTAATCAGAATAAGATTCGAATATCAGTGAATTCAAAAAGAATAAAAGATAACAAAGTTTGATCTATTGGGATGTATCGTAGTAAGTATGCAATGTTCTTGATGTTTATACTGTAAGCTGCAGATTACAGTACTGACTTGAGATTATTGTGTAGAGCTACGTACTACCCGATAGTACACCTAGATAAGAATAGTTGCCAGCGGCATACATTTTAGTATAGTTATGCCATGTGAATTTAATTGTTAGAAATAAGTTTGAAAATCCTACTTAGGGATCTAAAACTCAAAAGTTAGAATATCGAAAGGTTCTGATTCGATTACAAAGGAAGTAAGTTATAGAATATTGTGAGATAAAAAGAGTTACGAGTAGAGATTTGAACAGTTGATTCATATGTAACAAAGAAATATTACGAATGTGAGGAAGACTATGGATTAGAATGGTCAGAGGACCAATGACTGATGAATGATTCTAACATGACCTCAAGGGTCATTCAGGAAGCAACGTGAACCGAAATATTAGACAACATAATAGTAAGAGGAGATTGGTGTTATCCAAACAAATCAAACATTGTATTAGATTGTTAAAAGACTTATACAAATTTGAGGAAAAGAAAATTATACGATCATATAGAAAGGAGAAAATAAGCGTATGACTATTGTAAGATGACTCTCGGGTAAAATTTCGTGGGCGAAATTTATTTAAGGGGGAGAATTGTAACACCCTAAGTTCGGTAGTGCGTTCTGCTGCTCCAGTGACCAGTGTTGTCCGGACAGCTAGGATGCCTAGAACCACACTTCAATGAGAGTGAGGAGACATAAAATAATGAAATAAAAGAAAAGAAAGTACAAGAAAAACAAAGGAAAAATGATTGCAAAGAAATGTGCTCAAGTTAAGCAGTAGGAAACCTAACGATGGGTGACCACCTTTGGGAAGTCACGGCGTGGACCGTTGGTACTCGACTGCGGGAACCACGGAAAACATTTTTAGGACATAAATAGAACCTTATTGAAGAATAAATATCATTAGAAAGATCAAAGAAAAATTAAATAATTAGTACAAAGAAAAGTGAGAAATCGAAAAGCAGACAAAACCAGTATCTGAAAAATCGGAAAGCCACGAGCAGGGCATGATGGTCATTGGACATCCCGAAGTGTCTTATGACCTAACTGTCCATTAAAAATAAATAATATTACACTTAGAAAATAAAATGAAAAATTAGTTTAGTGGTACCTAATGCAAATAACCAAAAGTGGAGTGAAAATTGTGTAATTAGCACTTTAATCTTATAATATGATTTAAATGTGGTGAGTGGACCACTAGGGAATTAATTAAGTACTAAAGGGGCAGGTGTACACCCATTATACAATCTGCCATTTCATCTTCAAGCTTGGGAATTGCCATGGCGTATGAAATTCTCCAAAAACCTCCATGGCATAAATTGAAAAAGCTCCATTAACCACCTTCATTTCACCTCCAATCACCTAAGTGGCTTCATTAAAAATGGTCTACACATCACAAGGAAGATATGGATACCAAATTTGAGAAGTTTGGTGAGGGTTTAGCAAGTTACAATTAAAGGTAAGTTTGCATTTTTGAGAATTTCTTTGTTAAAGTTTTTATGCATGTTATGGGTATTGGTTTGGTGAAGGAAAATTTTGAGTTTGAAGGGTTATTGTTGTTGCCATTTTGGACAGCCATGGGTCACGTTTTTGATGAGGTATTTGTGTATATAATTGATGAGAAATAATGTTAATCATGGTGATTTAGTAACCTAGTGATTTAATGCATGTATATATGGTGAATGATGCACTTGGATGGGAATTGGTAACTTGGACAGCACTTTGATGTTGAAGGACAAATTTGGGCAGCCTTGGGGACACTTGAATAAATGTGTATATTCATGGGAGTGTTGGCAGAATTGTGGCATTAAGGAATGAAGGATATGTGTATGAAATTATTGTGTAAAGTGTATGTGAGAATTAGTGGTGTTTAGGTGTGTATGTAATGGTATTGAGATATTGTAAATGTGAATTATATTTGGTGTGTTGAGGGTAATGGTAATCTGCCCAAAATAATGTTAATGTAAAGTAGATTATACTGTGGTTAATGCACCAAAACAGATTGGTAGGGAAGTGAACCAAATTGCAAGGTATATGTGTGTTTGAAGTGGGGTGTGAAATGCATATTGAGGGCAGTGTACATTTTAGCCCATAACCTGAAATGTGTAACCTCAATTGGTATGAGACCAATTTGAGGTGAAACTAGGCACAAAATGTGCCAACTTTCATTGAGAAACCATACCAAAATTCTGCTTGCAAGTTGATGTGAAAAATGACCAATTCGGATTAGATACACTTGAGACCTAAAACTGACCATTTGGGCAGCAGTGAGTATTTAGGCCATAACTCACTCAAAACAGGTCCAATTGACCTGAAATTTTAACCATGAATAGTTAAGACCCATACCTACAAGTCTTATGAAGACACCAAAGCCCAGAAATTACCATAAGCAAGTCAAAAGCTTGCACAAGTTCAGGTCCAAAACTGGACGAACCCCACTTGACCAAATTGAAATCAAATTTACCTAAAGTGGTACCATAAGACCAGCAATACTATAATGACCATAACTTGGTCTACTTAACTCGGATTGACCTGAAATTTTGCCCGCGTGCAATAAGACCTAGATCTACAAGTTTGTAGTTTCGACCGAGACCCGAAAACCGAGGGAACTAGATCGTCCGGTTAGGTCAAACCAGTGTTCCGGAATCCAGCAATTTGCATTAAAATGCACTAAGCAAGGAAGTGACTTTGGTAAAACATACCAAATCTAAAACCTTATCGAATGTGACATATTAACGACACTAAAACCTAATTTACCTAAAAGCGCAATGAGGGTCGGTATATTAGGTGACTAAGTGAATAATTGAGTTCAGTGCATTATTTACCAAACACCATCGATAGAGACAGTTTAATTTAGCACTGAAACACTTCAAATTGTGTTTCTCAGTTAACAAGGACTCAGCAAAAGGGAAAGAAATACTGAGTCAAAACCAGGAGACAAATATCAGAGGTTTGTGCACAACAACTATTTCTTTTGAATTATTTTCAATGGAAATAAATATTGACTATTTGCATATCATTGTTTTAAATTGTGGAAATGTGTTTGGTGGACACTTATTGATTGAAAAACATTGTGAATGGTTTGAAACTGTGAAAAATTGTTTGAATGGTATTTGATGGATACTTATTGATTGAAAAGCACTGTAAATGGTTTTTGTGGAAATTGAAGTGAATTACGAATTGTGTTGCCATTTTGTGAATGAAATTATAACTTTGGAAATTTATTGGATTCTTATGGATCATTTGAATAAAATGTTTGGAATTGTTTTGACTCACAATTGGCATGACACTGATAATATGTTCCTCCTCCATTAATGGGGTGAGTGTGGTTATTCCTCCCTCTTTGACTTACCAGTCTGGGGTGAGTATGATTATGTTCCTCCCTCTTTGACTTCCCAGTCTGAGGTGAGTATGGATGAGTACTCATTATATAGCTAGCTTCCTCCCTCATTGATTTCGATTATTGGGGTGAGTATGTCTTGTCGTGGTGTACAACACGGCATATATGGAAAAATTGTGTCATGACTTAAATTGTGATATTGATTGGCAACACTGTATTCTCGATTATTTGATCGAATGGTGTTATTGATTTGCAAAGCGATATTATTCAATTATTTGATCGAATTGTGTTATTGATTTGCAAAGCGATATTTTTCAGTTATTTGATGAATTTGTTTCATTGTTTGGAAAAAAGCGTATTTATTGATAATTTGATCAAATTGTGTATGAATTGTATACGGTATTCTTAAGCTATTTGACTAAATTGTGTTATTATGAATTTTGATAATTTGTGAATTGGAGTTTAAATTCCTTATGACATTCATTGTCTTGAAATCAACTATGGTTTTAAGTATCCACTAATGATATGATTTATGAATTGTGATTTAAAATTGTATTTGGTAAATGTTGTGCACCATGAGACATTGTCTCGTGATAGCTTTCATTCTTTATCGCGGTAGAGAGACAGAGCAGGCGTGAGCTAGGTCGCTAGTATCGCCAATGAGAGATTTTTGGGTATAGTGAGTATACCACATGTGGCATTTTGTCTTGTAATGTATATTCCTTTGTATGTATATTTTGTTCTTGGTTTTGAGCGTTGTAAATTTAAGTTGTACAATAAAGTTGTAAAATAATTATGAGTTATTTGGCTTGTAAAAATTGTGTTATATTTTTGTATCTTAGTCTTTGAAAATCACATGGATTTGACTTGAGAAATGTGTTGTGTTGATAAAAATGTTGGAGTTGAGATTTGAAAATATATTGAAGTGCTTTTCTGAGTTTTAGAAGAACTGTTTTGTCAAAATACAAATGGCACCTTGCCAAAATTTTCTGAGATACTCCAAATAAATCAAATGAGTTAGTTGTTTCACTTGATTCACCAAAGTCTTTCACACTGTAAATAGTGCTCACCACTGTAAAAAGAAGAAAAGTTTTAAAATCCCTTGTAGTGTATTTAATGGATTATCGTGAAGCGGAGTTGGTAATTCATTAGGTATACTACGGGATCATGTTATGCCTTACAGAGGGTAGGGTGTGACATGTTTTAGTGGTATCGAGCAATGGTTTTAAAGTGAATTTCAATCGTGAATTTGAAATCTTTATGTCGGTAACTACAATTTGCTCAAATGTTTGATACATACAGTACATTACATTATAAATATGCACTAACGGGAGGAAATCTCCTTGTATTATTGTACAGGAGTTCAGGGAAATAAATTTTGATGCATTAGTGACTAGTCCTTTAGGATAAGGATTGTGATAACAAGTGAAATTAGTTTTGGAAGAGTTTATCGGCGAAAAATATTTGCTGACACACCATAAAATTATAAGCTAATTGGCGAGCCTACTTAATGTAAGGCGAGAGGACGTAAAAGTAAGATGCAGTAATGGAATTGCTCTAGATGAGGGCAAGGAGGTTACTGTTAGAAATTGCTAATGGATATTGTAATCAGAATAAGATTCGAATATCAGTGAATTCAAAAAGAATAAAAGATAACAAAGTTTGATCTATTGGGATGTATCGTAGTAAGTATGCAATGTTCTTGATGTTTATCTTTGTCTGCAGATTCTGATCGACTTGAGATTATTGTGTAGAGCTACGTACTACCCGATAGTACACCTAGATAAGAATAGTTGCCAACGGCATCTGTTTTGGTATAGTTATGCCATGACAGAATTTAATTGTTAGAAATAAGTTTGAAAATCCTACTTAGGGATCTAAAACTCAAAAGTTAGAATATCGAAAGGTTACAGTTCAGTACAAAAGGAAGTAAGTTATAGAATATTGACAGATAAAAAGAGTTACGGAAGTAGAGATTTGAACAGTTGATTCATATGTAACAAAGAAATATTACGAATGTGAGGAAGACTATGGATTAGAATGGTCAGAGGACCAATGACTGATGAATGATTCTAACATGACCTCAAGGGTCATTCAGGAAGCAACGTGAACCGAAATATTAGACAACATAATAGTAAGAGGAGATTGGTGTTATCCAAACAAATCAAACATTGTATTAGATTGTTAAAAGACTTATACAAATTTGAGGAAAAGAAAATTATACGATCATATAGAAAGGAGAAAATAAACGTATGACTATTGTAAGATGACTACTGGGTAAAATTTCGTGGACGAAATTTATTTAAGGGGGGGAGAATTGTAACACCCCTAAGTTCGGTAGTGCGTTCTGCTGCTCCAGTGACCAGTGTTGTCCGGACAGCTAGGATGCCTAGAACCACACTTCAATGAGAGTGAGGAGACATAAAATAATGAAATAAAAGAAAAGAAAGTACAAGAAAAACAAAGGAAAAATGATTGCAAAGAAATGTGATCAAGTTAAGCAGTAGGAAACCTAACGATGGGTGACCACCTGGAAGTCACGGCGTGGACCGTTGATCTGACTGGGGAACCACGGAAAACATTTTTAGGACATAAATAGAACCTTATTGAAGAATAAATATCATTAGAAAGATCAAAGAAAAATTAAATAATTAGTACAAAGAAAAGTGAGAAATCGAAAAACAGACAAAACCCGGTAATACCGAAAAATCGGGAAAGCCACCCGAACAGGGGCATTATGGTCATTTGACATCCCGAAGTGTCTTTTGACCTAAATGTCCATTAAAAATAAATAATATTACACTTAGAAAATAAAATGAAAAATTAGTTTAGTGGTACCTAATGCAAATAACCAAAAGTGGAGTGAAAATTGTGTAATTAGCACTTTAAGCTTATAATATGATTTAAATGTGGTGAGTGGACCACTAGGGAATTAATTAAGGACTAAAGGGGCAGGTGTACACCCATTATACAATCTGCCATTTCATCTTCAAGCTTGGGAATTGCCATGTCCGTATGATATTCTCCAAAATCCTCCATGGCCAAATTGAAAAAGCTCCATTAACCACCTTCATTTCACCTCCAATCACCTAAGTGGCTTCATTAAAAATGGTCTACACATCACAAGGAAGATATGGATACCAAATTTGAGAAGTTTGGTGAGGGTTTAGCAAGTTACAATTAAAGGTAAGTTTGCATTTTTGAGAATTTCTTTGTTAAAGTTTTTATGCATGTTATGGGTATTGGTTTGGTGAAGGAAAATTTTGAGTTTGAAGGGTTATTGTTGTTGCCATTTTGGACAGCCATGGGTCACGTTTTTGATGAGGTATTTGTGTATATAATTGATGAGAAATAATGTTAATCATGGTGATTTAGTAACCTAGTGATTTAATGCATGTATATATGGTGAATGATGCACTTGGATGGGAATTGGTAACTTGGACAGCACTTTGATGTTGAAGGACAAATTTGGGCAGCCTTGGGGACACTTGAATAAATGTGTATATTCATGGGAGTGTTGGCAGAATTGTGGCATTAAGGAATGAAGGATATGTGTATGAAATTATTGTGTAAAGTGTATGTGAGAATTAGTGGTGTTTAGGTGTGTATGTAATGGTATTGAGATATTGTAAATGTGAATTATATTTGGTGTGTTGAGGGTAATGGTAATCTGCCCAAAATAATGTTAATGTAAAGTAGATTATACTGTGGTTAATGCACCAAAACAGATTGGTAGGGAAGTGAACCAAATTGCAAGGTATATGTGTGTTTGAAGTGGGGTGTGAAATGCATATTGAGGGCAGTGTACATTTTAGCCCATAACCTGAAATGTGTAACCTCAATTGGTATGAGACCAATTTGAGGTGAAACTAGGCACAAAATGTGCCAACTTTCATTGAGAAACCATACCAAAATTCTGCTTGCAAGTTGATGTGAAAAATGACCAATTCGGATTAGATACACTTGAGACCTAAAAACTGACCATTTGGGCAGCAGTGAGTATTTAGGCCATAACTCACTCAAAACAGGTCCAATTGACCTGAAATTTTAACCATGAATAGTTAAGACCCATACCTACAAGTCTTATGAAGACACCAAAGCCCAGAAATTACCATAAGCAAGTCAAAAATCTTGCACAAGTTCGGGTCCAAAAACTGGCCGAACCAGAGTTGACCAAATTGACCTAAAATTGACCTAAAATGGTACCATTTGACCAGCAATAGTATAATGACCATAACTTGGTCTACTTAACTCGGATTGACCTGAAATTTTGCCCCGCGTGCAATAAGACCTAGATCTACAAGTTTGTAGTTTCGACCGAGACCCGAAAACCGAGGGAACTAGATCGTCCGGTTAGGTCAAACCAGTGTTCCGGAATCCAGCAATTTGCATTAAAATGCACTAAGCAAGGAAGTGACTTTGGTAAAACATACCAAATCTAAAACCTTATCGAATGTGACATATTAACGACACTAAAACCTAATTTACCTAAAACGCAATGAGGGTCGGTATATTAGGTGACTAAGTGAATAATTGAGTTCAGTGCATTATTTACCAAACACCATCGATAGAGACAGTTTAATTTAGCACTGAAACACTTCAAATTGTGTTTCTCAGTTAACAAGGACTCAGCAAAAGGGAAAGAAATACTGAGTCAAAACCAGGAGACAAATATCAGAGGTTTGTGCACAACAACTATTTCTTTTGAATTATTTTCAATGGAAATAAATATTGACTATTTGCATATCATTGTTTTAAATTGTGGAAATGTGTTTGGTGGACACTTATTGATTGAAAAACATTGTGAATGGTTTGAAACTGTGAAAAATTGTTTGAATGGTATTTGATGGATACTTATTGATTGAAAAGCACTGTAAATGGATTTTGTGGAAATTGAAGTGAATTACGAATTGTGTTGCCATTTTGTGAATGAAATTATAACTTTGGAAATTTATTGGATTCTTATGGATCATTTGAATAAAATGTTTGGAATTGTTTTGACTCACAATTGGCATGACACTGATAATATGTTCCTCCTCCATTAATGGGGTGAGTGTGGTTATTCCTCCCTCTTTGACTTACCAGTCTGGGGTGAGTATGATTATGTTCCTCCTCTTTGACTTCGACCGAGGTGAGTATGGATGAGTACTCATTATATAGCTAGCTTCCTCCTCATTGATTTCGATTATTGGGGTGAGTATGTCTTGTCGTGGTGTACAACACGGCATATATGGAAAAAATTGTGTCATGACTTAAATTGTGATATTGATTGGCAACCTTTGTATTCTCCATTATTTGATCGAATGGTGTTATTGATTTGCAAAGCGATATTATTCAATTATTTGATCGAATTGTGTTATTGATTTGCAAAACGATATTATTCGATTATTTGATCAAATTGTGTCATTGATTGGAAAAAAGCATGTTATTCAAGAATTTGATCAAATTGTGTATGAATTGGCAATACGGTATTCTTAAGCTATTTGACTAAATTGTGTTATTATGAATTTTGATAATTTGTGAATTGGAGTTTAAATTCCTTATGACATTCATTGTCTTGAAATCAACTATGGTTTTAAGTATCCACTAATGATATGATTTATGAATTGTGATTTAAAATTGTATTTGGTAAATGTTGTGCACCATCGAGACATTGTCTCGTGATAGCTTTCATTCTTTGTCGCAGTAGAGAGACAGAGCAGAGGCTAGGTCGCTAGTATCGCCAATGAGAGATTTTTGGGTATAGTGAGTATACCACATGTGGCATTTTATCTTGTAATGTATATTCACTGTATGTATATTTTGTTCTTGGTTTTGAGCGATTTGTAAATTTAAGTTGTACAATAAAGTTGTAAAATAATTATGAGTTATTTGGCTTGTAAAAATTGTGTTATATTTTTGTATCTTAGTCTTTGAAAATCACTGTGGATTTGACTTGAGAAATGTGTTGTGTTGATAAAAATGTTGGAGTTGAGATTTGAAAATATATTGAAGTGCTTTTCTGAGTTTTCAAGAACTGTTTTGTCCAAAATACAAATGGCACCTTGCCAAAATTTTACAGAATACTCCAAATAAATCAAATGAGTTAGTTGTTTCACTTGATTCACCAAAGTCTTTCACACTGTAAATAGTGCTCACCATCGTAAAAGAAGAAAAGTTTTAAAATCCCTTGTAGTGTATTTAATGGATTATCGATGAAGCGGAGTTGGTAATTCATTAGGTATACTACGGGATCATGTTATGCCTTACAGAGGGTAGGGTGTGACATGTTTTAGTGGTATCAGAGCAATGGTTTTAAAGTGAATTTCGAACTGTGAATTTGAAATCTTTATGTCGGTAACTACAACTGCTCAAATGTTTGATACATACAGTACATTACATTATAAATATGCACTAACGGGAGGAAATCTCCTTGTATTATTGTACAGGAGTTCAGGGAAATAAATTTTGATGCATTAGTGACTAGTCCTTTAGGATAAGGATTGTGATAACAAGTGAAATTAGTTTTGGAAGAGTTTATCGGCGAAAAATATTTGCTGACACACCATAAAATTATAAGCTAATTGGCGAGCCTACTTAATGTAAGGCGAGAGGACGTAAAAGTAAGATGCAGTAATGGAATTGCTCTAGATGAGGGCAAGGAGGTTACTGTTAGAAATTGCTAATGGATATTGTAATCAGAATAAGATTCGAATATCAGTGAATTCAAAAAGAATAAAAGATAACAAAGTTTGATCTATTGGGATGTATCGTAGTAAGTATGCAATGTTCTTGATGTTTATCTTTGTAGCTGCAGATTCTGATCGACTTGAGATTATTGTGTAGAGCTACGTCTACCCGATAGTACACCTAGATAAGAATAGTTGCCAACGGCATACATTTTGGTATAGTTATGCCATGACAGAATTTAATTGTTAGAAATAAGTTTGAAAATCCTACTTAGGGATCTAAAACTCAAAAGTTAGAATATCGAAAGGTTCTGATTCGGTACAAAAGGAAGTAAGTTATAGAATATTGTGAGATAAAAAGAGTTACTAAGTAGAGATTTGAGCAGTTGATTCATATGTAACAAAGAAATATTACGAATGTGAGGAAGACTATGGATTAGAATGGTGGAGGACCAATGACTGATGAATGATTCTAACATGACCTCAAGGGTCATTCAGGAAGCAACGTGAACCGAAATATTAGACAACATAATAGTAAGAGGAGATTGGTGTTATCCAAACAAATCAAACATTGTATTAGATTGTTAAAAGACTTATACAAATTTGAGGAAAAGAAAATTATACGATCATATAGAAAGGAGAAAATAAACGTATGACTATTGTAAGATGACTACTGGGTAAAATTTCGTGGACGAAATTTATTTAAGGGGGGGAGAATTGTAACACCCCTAAGTTCGGTAGTGCGTTCTGCTGCTCCAGTGACCAGTGTTGTCCGGACAGCTAGGATGCCTAGAACCACACTTCAATGAGAGTGAGGAGACATAAAATAATGAAATAAAAGAAAAGAAAGTACAAGAAAAACAAAGGAAAAATGATTGCAAAGAAATGTGATCAAGTTAAGCAATGAAACCTAACGATGGGTGATCGACTTTGGAAGTCACGGCGTGGACCGTTGATCTGCCTGATGCGGGAAACACTGGAAAACATTTTTAGGACATAAATAGAACCTTATTGAAGAATAAATATCATTAGAAAGATCAAAGAAAAATTAAATAATTAGTACAAAGAAAAGTGAGAAATCGAAAAACAGACAAAACCGGTATACTAGAAAAATCGGAAAGCCACGAACAGGGGCATTATGGTCATTTGACATCCCGAAGTGTCTTTTGACCTAAATGTCCATTAAAAATAAATAATATTACACTTAGAAAATAAAATGAAAAATTAGTTTAGTGGTACCTAATGCAAATAACCAAAAGTGGAGTGAAAATTGTGTAATTAGCACTTTAAGCTTATAATATGATTTAAATGTGGTGAGTGGACCACTAGGGAATTAATTAAGGACTAAAGGGGCAGGTGTACACCCATTATACAATCTGCCATTTCATCTTCAAGCTTTGGAATTGCCATGGCGTATGAAATTCTCCAAAAACCTCCATGGCCGCAAATTGAAAAAGCTCCATTAACCACCTTCATTTCACCTCCAATCACCTAAGTGGCTTCATTAAAAATGGTCTACACATCACAAGGAAGATATGGATACCAAATTTGAGAAGTTTGGTGAGGGTTTAGCAAGTTACAATTAAAGGTAAGTTTGCATTTTTGAGAATTTCTTTGTTAAAGTTTTTATGCATGTTATGGGTATTGGTTTGGTGAAGGAAAATTTTGAGTTTGAAGGGTTATTGTTGTTGCCATTTTGGACAGCCATGGGTCACGTTTTTGATGAGGTATTTGTGTATATAATTGATGAGAAATAATGTTAATCATGGTGATTTAGTAACCTAGTGATTTAATGCATGTATATATGGTGAATGATGCACTTGGATGGGAATTGGTAACTTGACAGCACTTTGATGTTGAAGGACAAATTTGGGCAGCCTTGGGGACACTTGAATAAATGTGTATATTCATGGGAGTGTTGGCAGAATTGTGGCATTAAGGAATGAAGGATATGTGTATGAAATTATTGTGTAAAGTGTATGTGAGAATTAGTGGTGTTTAGGTGTGTATGTAATGGTATTGAGATATTGTAAATGTGAATTATATTTGGTGTGTTGAGGGTAATGGTAATCTGCCCAAAATAATGTTAATGTAAAGTAGATTATACTGTGGTTAATGCACCAAAACAGATTGGTAGGGAAGTGAACCAAATTGCAAGGTATATGTGTGTTTGAAGTGGGGTGTGAAATGCATATTGAGGGCAGTGTACATTTTAGCCCATAACCTGAAATGTGTAACCTCAATTGGTATGAGACCAATTTGAGGTGAAACTAGGCACAAAATGTGCCAACTTTCATTGAGAAACCATACCAAAATTCTGCTTGCAAGTTGATGTGAAAAATGACCAATTCGGATTAGATACACTTGAGACCTAAAAACTGACCATTTGGGCAGCAGTGAGTATTTAGGCCATAACTCACTCAAAACAGGTCCAATTGACCTGAAATTTTAACCATGAATAGTTAAGACCCATACCTACAAGTCTTATGAAGACACCAAAGCCCAGAAATGACCATAAGCAAGTCAAAAAGCTTGCACAAGTTCGGGTCCAAAAACTGGCCGAACCAGAGTTGACCAAATTGACCTAAAATTGACCTAAAATGGTACCATTTGACCAGCAATAGTATAATGACCATAACTTGGTCTACTTAACTCGGATTGACCTGAAATTTTGCCCCGCGTGCAATAAGACCTAGATCTACAAGTTTGTAGTTTCGACCGAGACCAAAACTGAGGGAACTAGATCGTCCGTTAGGTCAAACCAGTTGTTCGGAATCCAAAGAATTTGCATTAAAATGCACTAAGCAAGGAAGTGACTTTGGTAAAACATACCAAATCTAAAACCTTATCGAATGTGACATATTAACGACACTAAAACCTAATTTACCTAAAACGCAATGAGGGTCGGTATATTAGGTGACTAAGTGAATAATTGAGTTCAGTGCATTATTTACCAAACACCATCGATAGAGACAGTTTAATTTAGCACTGAAACACTTCAAATTGTGTTTCTCAGTTAACAAGGACTCAGCAAAAGGGAAAGAAATACTGAGTCAAAACCAGGAGACAAATATCAGAGGTTTGTGCACAACAACTATTTCTTTTGAATTATTTTCAATGGAAATAAATATTGACTATTTGCATATCATTGTTTTAAATTGTGGAAATGTGTTTGGTGGACACTTATTGATTGAAAAACATTGTGAATGGTTTGAAATCGTGAAAAATTGTTTGAATGGTATTTGATGGATACTTATTGATTGAAAAGCAATCAGAAATGGTTTTTGTGGAAATTGAAGTGAATTACGAATTGTGTTGCCATTTTGTGAATGAAATTATAACTTTGGAAATTTATTGGATTCTTATGGATCATTTGAATAAAATGTTTGGAATTGTTTTGACTCACAATTGGCATGACACTGATAATATGTTCCTCCTCCATTAATGGGGTGAGTGTGGTTATTCCTCCCTCTTTGACTTACCAGTCTGGGGTGAGTATGATTATGTTCCTCCCTCTTTGACTTCCCAGTCTGAGGTGAGTATGGATGAGTACTCATTATATAGCTAGCTTCCTCCCTCATTGATTTCGATTATTGGGGTGAGTATGTCTTGTCGTGGTGTACAACACGGCATATATGGAAAAATTGTCATGACTTAAATTGTGATATTGATTGGCAACACTGTATTCTCCAGTTATTTGATCGAATGGTGTTATTGATTTGCAAAACGATATTATTCAATTATTTGATCGAATTGTGTTATTGATTTGCAAAACGATATTATTCAGTTATTTGATCAAATTGTGTCATTGATTGGAAAAAAACTGTGTTATTCAGTAATTTGATCAAATTGTGTATGAATTGGCAATACGGTATTCTTAAGCTATTTGACTAAATTGTGTTATTATGAATTTTGATAATTTGTGAATTGGAGTTTAAATTCCTTATGACATTCATTGTCTTGAAATCAACTATGGTTTTAAGTATCCACTAATGATATGATTTATGAATTGTGATTTAAAATTGTATTTGGTAAATGTTGTGCACCACTGAGACATTGTCTCAAATGATAGCTTTCATTGCCGCCGCAGTAGAGAGACAGACAGTGGCAAAGAGCTAGGTCGCTAGTATCGCCAAATGAGAGATTTTGGGTATAGTGAGTATACCACATGTGGCATTTTGTAATCAGTAATGTATATTCACTGTATGTATATTTTGTTCTTGGTTTTGAGATTGTAAATTTAAGTTGTACAATAAAGTTGTAAAATAATTATGAGTTATTTGGCTTGTAAAAATTGTGTTATATTTTTGTATCTTAGTCTTTGAAAATCACTGTGGATTTGACTTGAGAAATGTGTTGTGTTGATAAAAATGTTGGAGTTGAGATTTGAAAATATATTGAAGTGCTTTTTACAGGTTTTCTGAAGAACTGTTTTGTCCAAAATACAAATGGCACCTTGCCAAAATTTTTACAGATACTCCAAATAAATCAAATGAGTTAGTTGTTTCACTTCAGTTCACCAAAGTCTTTCACACCTGTAAATAGTGCTCACCACTGTAAAAGAAGAAAAGTTTTTAAAATCCCTTGTAGTGTATTTAATGGATTATCAGTAGACGGAGTTGGTAATTCATTAGGTATACTACGGGATCATGTTATGCCTTACAGAGGGGTAGGGTGTGACACTTACATCTTGCATAACCTTTTGGCAGCCAAGAAAAGGGAAGGAAGTGAAGTTTAAGCTTGGAAAATTCTGCCCTACAAGAGGTTAGTGCACATATATACTTAGAACTCTTTATTTCCATGTTAAAGACTTAAAAAGGAGTAAGAATTTGAAAGTCAAATGAATGAAATTTATGTTTATGTTTACCATGAATTTCGACAGCCCTAAGGAAGGAGCATGATTGAGTGTCTTGATGGACTTGGAGTGAACTAGAGATCATATTTAAAGTATGTAAATATAAGGATAATGGATTAGTTAGTTAACTAAGGCAATATGGGTGAACTTTGAATTTGGGCTAGGGTTTGGGAGTGAAAATTTGACTTGGCTTATGAAATTATTAAAGAACATTCTAATGGTCAATTAGTGACCATTTGAGGTAAGTTAACCATAATTTAGACTGAAATATAGCATGGAAAAGTGAAATGGTAGGCTGCCTAGGGACAGCAGCAAGGAAGCTGTGAATCCAGCCTGTTTGGACTGCCATATCTTTGGCTGTGTATGTTCAATTGGTGTTTGGCCAATTGTACATGAAACTAGACTTATAATAGCACAATTTTTCTGAAGAAACCATGCCCAAAAGACCAAAGCAAGTGGACCAAAAGTTGGCCCCAATCCGGATACCCTGCAAGCAAATTCTGCAGAATGACCAAATGAATAGTAATTGTTCATTTGGCCATAACTCACCGTAGAATGGTCCATTTGAAATGAAATTTTTACAGAAACAAGATGGGATATAGACAAACAACTTTCATGAAGAAACCTACCCCAAATTATGACCAGAACCTATTCAACAAGGTAGTGGCAGTCACTGTTCATTGTACTGTAGATTTGGTAAATTCTGCATATTGGAAATCCGGCCAGCTGTGGTTTTTGGACCATATCTAGAGCTACAAAACTCCAAATGGAGTGATTCAAAAAACGAAATTCAACTAGACAAAATAAGGAACAACTTTCATGTTTACCATTTCCTCAAATTTCTAAAGTAACAGTCCCTAATGGAACAGTAAACTTATGGTACAAAAACTGAAAATTCTGCCCCTTAGTGCTAAGCTTGGAAATGGATTTGGTGATTAATTCCAACAAGTTTTAAATGCAAAATGTGATACATTGGGAGTGTTAAAACCAATGCACCTATTTTCTATCCAAAAGTCAACATTTTTGTTGACTAATGAAGTGAATAGTGACACCAAAACTTGAAATTCACAAATTGAAGAATTTTAAAGTATCAAATGCCCTAATATACCTAACAAGATTGGTTTGGATAGTTTGGCATGCCAATAGGTTCGATTAGTCAGATCGCACATGGCATTATGCCATTCAGTGATTTTATGGCTTTTAGCCATTTTGATATTGTGTTGAGACTTGGCCTCGTGCCTAATATTATTCTGACTTGTTAGCTGTTCTGTTGCACACCGGGAGATACATATGTGACCGATGGTGTGACGGCCCGAGGTACTTGATACCCAGTGCCAGTTTACCCGTTTATCCAGTTCAGTCGTCCAGTATAGGTTACTTGGGCAGCCAAATGAATGAAAATGGACAAAGTTAAAGAAATAAATGAATATAACAAATACAAAACAAATAAGACATATACATTCAATACATATTTATTTTCTGCTATTTTCTTTTATTTTATTATTGCACCACTAAGCATCATTGCTTAGCGCGTTGCTTTTGCCACGTGTAGGTTCTGTAGATACTGATTGTGAGCCCAGTAGACCACAGACTGGGTGAGTTCATCCTGCAGCTCTGCATAGTGTCCGTGTCACCTCACCCTCCACAGTGCATTGGTAGGACACTAGATTTCATTTTGATATTTTGTAACTAATTTTTATTTTCTCATATGTAATCGAACTTATGAAATGTATTTTGATGTTCATGTAAATAATGAGAATTGTGTTTGTGAATGGAAAAGTGAATGTTTATCTGTGATTTATACATGATTATCACATGAGACGAGTGATTGAGAAATGAAATCGAAAAATGTTGAAATTTTGATATTGGAGTTTGGGATTGATTGAATATGAATATTGGAAGTGTTTTTCACAGGTTCCGAAGAACTGTTTTCTCCATTTTTAGCCGGTACTCTGCCGGATTTTCTTTAAAATCTTCGGAACCTCAATAAATTATAATTTTGAAAAAAAAAATGGCTCAAAGATATTATATTTCACAAGTTATATTCAAAAGCATGATAAAAGTTAATTAAGGTATAATAGAGTGTGCCGGTACACCGTGTGACATTGCTTACTCGGGTATACTGTACACGGGTAAGGGTTGTCACACCAGTACTCGCAGAGTTGGACCACCTCCTACTACTGCTGAAGGGTCAGTTCAGAGCCCTGTCACTAGAGGTTCACAACTACCTAGTAGAGGTAGAGGCAAAGGTAGAGGTAGCCCAGCAGGTAGCCAAGGCACAGTGAAACTCAGAGCAAGACAGTGCTCCAGTCAGAGTTTATGCAATGAGATAGAGAGAAGAGGCCGAGACATCCGATGTTGTGGCTGGTACTCTCAACTTTTAATCAGAATGTGTTTGTGTTATTTTATCCGGGTTCTACCCATTCTTATGTGATGCTAGCATCATTGATTGCATTGCTATTCCATGTACAAAAATGGACTTTGAGGTGCTAGTAACAAGTCCGTTAGGACAAGAGGTCAGGGTTAATAGAATGTATAGGGATTGTCCTTTGGTGATCCAAGGACACACTTTTCTATCTGATTTCATTGAAATGCCCTTCAGAGATTATATCATCTTGGGCATGGATTGGTTAGCCAGGCATCACGCTATGATTGACTGTAGGTTGAAGACAATCACTTTTGGTCTCCCTCAGTACAAATGATGTGGTGATACATGGGGAGAGGTAGCTATTGCCATCAAACATCATTTCAGCTACACTAACCAGAAAAATGATCAGAAAGGGGTGTGAAGCATATTTGGCACATGTGGTAGACATCCAAGTGGGGAGTCCAGCATTGAAGGACATCTCTACAGTATATGACTTTCTTGATGTGTTTCTTGATGAATTGCTAGGATTACCTTTAGAAAGAGAGGTGCAATTTGAAATTAATGTTATGCCTGGTGTGGATCCAATCTCCATAACACCATACAAAATGGCACCAGCAGAGTTGAAGGAGTTGAAGATATAGTTGCAAGAACTACTTGAAAAGGGCTTCATCCGCCCTAGTGTGTCACCTTGGGGAGTGCCAGTATTGTTTGTTAAGAAGAAAGATGATACTCTCCGCTTATGTATTGACTATCGGCAGTTGAATAAGGTGACAATAAAGAATAGATATCCATTGCCTCGCATTGATGATCTGTTTGATCAGTTGAAAGGTGCAGCTGTATTTTCCAAAATTGATTTGCGATCTGGTTATTATCAGTTGAAAGTGCAAGAGCAAAGTATTCCAAAAACTGCTTTCAGAACTCGGTATGGCCACTATGAGTTTCTGGTAATGCCATTCGGGTTAACAAATGTTCCAGCTGCTTTTATGGATCTGATGAACACTATCTTTAGACTATATCTCGACCAATTTGTGGTAGAGTTTATTGATGATATTTTGATATATTCGAGGAATGTAGAGGAGCATGACAAACATCTGCAGATTGTACTGCAGACCTTAAGGGAGAAACAGTTATACGCCAAATTGTCGAAATGTGAATTTTGGCTGAAAGAAATCTCCTTTTTGGGACATGTTGTGTTAGCTGAAGGGATCAAGGTAGATTCCAGCAAGGTAGAAGCTATCCTTAATTGGAAGCCACCCAGGAATATCACAGAAATTCGCAGTTTTCTGGGTTTAGCTGTATATTACCGTCGATTTGTGAAAGGGTTTTCTATGTTATCCTCTCCACTGACCAAGCTACTTCGGAAAGATGTAAAATTTTAGTGGATAGATAAATGCTAGCAGAGTTTTGATGAGTTGAAGAGGTGTTTGACTGAAGCTCCAGTCCTTACTTTACCTACTCCGGGTAAAGAATACACAGTTTATAGTGATGCTTCTCACAATGGGTTAGGCTGTGTACTGATGTAAGATCGGAATGTTATTGCTTATGCATCACGCCAGCTGAAACCGCATGAGAGGAACTACCCAACACATGATTTGGAGCTAGCAGCTATTGTTTTTGCTCTGAAGATCTGGAGATACTATTTGTATGGGGAGAAATGCTACATTTACACAGATCACAAGAGCTTGAAGTACTTAGGCACCCCGAAGGAATTGAATTTGAGGCAGAGGAGATGGTTAGAACTAATTAAAGACTATGATTGCTTAATAGACTATCAGCCAGGGAAAGCAAATGTGGTGGCTGACGCCTTAAGTCGCAAGACTATGGCAAGTCTCAGAGTTTCTCCTTTGTCCACGGTACATGAATTGAAAGCACAGCATGCCAGTTTAGAGATTGATGATGAGGGACAGACAGTAGTTGCATGGTATGTACAGCCAGTGTTGATTGATCAGATCAGAATGACTGCTCAGAGTGATGATAAATATTAGAAGCTACTAAAAGAAGTCCAGCAGGGCAAGAAGCCTAAATTTTCTATGAGAGATGATGGTTTATTACTACATTAGGGCAGAATGTGCATTCCTAATGATGTGGAATTGAGACAGATCATTATGAAGGAAGCACATGAGTCTCCTTTTGCTATGCACCCTAGTGGAACTAAAATGTACAGAGGGCTGAAAGAGCATTACTGGTGGATGGGTATAAAGAGGGATATAGCTAAATTTGTTTCCAAATGCCTAACTTGTCAGCAAGTAAAGGCAGAACATCAAGTTCCAGCTGGTTTGTTACATCCTTTGCCAATACCAGAGTGGAAATGGGAACGGATAACTATGAATTTTGTTACGGGACTTCCGAGGACACATAATAGTCATGATGCATTATGGGTTATAGTTGACAGACTGACCAATTCTGCTCACTTTTTGCTAGTTCGGATGGACTATAGCCTGGAGAGATTGGCCAGATTGTACATATATGAAATTATAAGACTGCATGGAGTGCCAGTATCGATTGTATCTGACAGAGATCCTAGGTTCACTTCTAGATTCTGGGGTACTCTACAAAGAGCCCTAGGAACTATATTGAACTTTAGCACAGCATTCCACCCACAGACAGATGGCCAATCTGAGAGGGTAATTCAGATATTGGAGGATATGCTACGGGCTTGTGTGATTGAGTTTGAAGGTAGTTGGGATACACACTTGCCTTTGATTGAGTTTGCTTATAACAATAGCTACCAATCAAGCATTGGGATGCCTCCATATGAAGCTTTATATGGCAGAAAGTGCAGAACTCCCTTATGTTGGGATGAAGTAGGTGAAAGAAAAATGACTGGGCCAGAAATTGTTCAGCAAACAGAGGAAAAGATCAAATTGATTAGAGATCGACTCAAGGCTGCATCAGACCGTCAGAAGTCCTATGTTGATCTGAAGAGAAAAGATATTGAATATGCAGTGGGTGATAAAGTATTCCTCAAAGTTTTTCCTTGGAAGAAGATTATGAGATTTGGCAGAAAGGGGAAACTGAGTCCTCGTTTCATCGGACCATATGAGGTTCTGGAAAGAGTGGGTCCTTTGGCATATCGGTTGGCATTACCTCCAAAGCTAGAAAGGATACACAGTGTCTTCCATGTGTCCATGTTAAGAAGGTACAGATCTGACCCATCTCATGTACTATCAGTTAAAGAGATTGAGGTAAATCTAGACCTCTCATATGAGAAAGAACCCATAGAAATTTTGGCTTATGAGGTGAAGCAGCTGAGGAATAAACAGATACACCTGGTTAAAGTGCTGTGGAACCATCATTCAGGCCAGGAAGCTACTTGGAAACGTGAAGAGGATATGAGGAGACAACACCCATAGCTATTCAGAGACTAATGCCAGGTAAAATTTCGAGACAAAATTTATTTTAAGGGGAGAAAATTGTAACACCCTTAAGTTCGGTAGTGCATTCTACTGTTCCTGTGATCAGTGTTGTCCGGACAGTTAGGATGCCTAGAACTACACTTAGATATGGATAAGGAGACATAAAATAATGAAATACAAGAAAAGAAAATACAAGAAAAACAAGGGGAAAATAATAGCAATGAAATGTAACCAAGTTAAACGAGCCGAGAACCCTAGCGATGGGTGACCGCATCGGAAAGTTGCGGTGTGGACCGTTGATTAGCCCTAGACCGCGGGGAACCCTGAAAAATATTTTTAGGACTTAAATAAAAGACCTATTGAAGTATAAATACCATTAGAAATATTAAAGAAAAATTAATTAATTTGTACAAAGAAAAGTGAGAAATCGAGAAAACGACAAAACTCGGTGTTACCGAAAATTTGGGAATGCAACCCGAAAAGGGGCATTGTGGTCATTTGACACCCCGAGTTGTCTTTTGACCTAAAATTCCATTAAAAATAAATGATATTACACTTGGAAAATGTCATGAAAAATTAAATTGGTGGTACATAATGTAAATAGCAAAAATTGGGAGCTTAATGTGAGAAATTAGAAATTTGAGATTAAATAAACATTAAATCACACATAGTGCTCCACTAACTCACCTAAGTGGATAGGCAGCAAGAAGATCAAGTTTAGTCAAGGTTTTGAAGAGTTTCCAAAGTAGTAAGTATGTGTTTTTTATTATTGCTTCATTAAAGTTTGTGAGGATGTTATGGGTAGTGGAAACTCCCAATTTTTGAGGTTTGATGTTTAAGGGAGATGTGTATTTTTGGCAGCCATGGAAACTCCATAAGAACAGTTTATCCTTGTATGTAAATGGTAGATTAAAGTGTTGATGAAGTATTTATGTGCGTAGGAATAAATTGGGTGATGTATACTAAGTATATGTTAATGTATACTTGATTTTGGAAGCTTGGAAGTTAATTGAGAGGGATGTATGAATCGGCAACTTGAAGTGTATATCAAAAAAAATGTTATTTCATGGTTTGGTTTATGGAATTGTATGGTTGAATTATGGTACTTGTTATGGTAGCTTGTAGATGTGTAGAAGAGTTTGACTTTGGACATGTAATTGAGCCATATTATGTAGTTAAATTGTGTGTAAATTGGACTTGGTAAATTCTGTACTATAAGGTGCATATTGAGTGTGGTTATAAGCTGCCAAAATGACAAAAAATGTGTTGTAAAATGTGTTTAGGTTATGGTACAAAACAAAATTGGCATGAATGTGTAACTTGGTAAGTGTTAAAAGTGTATTTGGTATGTGATGAAGAGTATTGCAATAGGGCAGTGTGCATTTTGGCCTAGATCCTTAAGTGTGTGGCTCCAATTGGTATGAGACCAATTGGAGGTGAAACTAGGCACAAAAAGTGCCAACTTTCATGAAGGAAGCTTACCAAAATTCTGCTTGGAATGTAACTTGAAAAATGACCAAATCCGGATTAGTGCATTTAAGGCCTGAAAATTGACCATTTGGGTAGTAGTTAGTGTTTTGGCCATAACTCACTCAAAATAAGTCCAATTGACCTGAAATTTTTACCATGCATAGTTGAGACATATATCTACAAGTCTTATGAACACACCAAAGCCCAGAAATGACCATAAGAAAGTCAAATAGCATGCACAATTTTGGGTCTAAAAACTGGCCGAACCAAAAGTGACCTAAAATGACCTAAAGTGACCAATTTTGGAACATTCTAACCAGCAATAGTAAAATGACCATAACTTTGTCTAGTAAACTCAGAATGACCTGAAATTTTTCCCCGCGTGCAATAAGACATAGATCTACAAGTTTGTAGTTTTGACCGAAACCTGAAAACTGAGGGAACTAGGTCATCTGGCTAAGTTAAACTAATATACTGGAATCCGACAAATTGCAATAAAACGCAAAATACATGGAAATGAATTTGGTAACATGTACCAATATTAAAAGGCTACAAATGTGACATATTGGCAACATTAAAACCTAATTCACCTAGACTACATCGAGGGTCAACATCTTAGGTTGACTAAGGAAATAATAGAATTCAATAAATTAATTATTAAGCATTATCGTTAGAGACAATTTAAATGAGTACTGAAACACTTCAAATTATGTTTCTCAGTTAGCAAAGACTCAGGAAAAGGGAAGAAAACACTGAGTCACAGCCAAGAGACAGTTATCAGAGGTTTGTGCACAACAGTTATTTCTTTTGAATTTTCAATTGAAATAAATTATGACTATTTGCATATTATTATTTTAAATTGTGAAAATGTGTTTGAATGGATACTTATTGCTTGAAAAGCATTGTAAATGGTTTAAAACTGTGAAAATTTGTTTGAATGATATTTGATGGATACTTATTGATTGAAAAGCATTGTAAATGGTTTGAAACCACAGCTATCATGTATATTGATTGAATTCCTCGCTAGCTTGTCTAGTGGGATGAATTGAATTCCCTCTCTGGCTGAAGTGTTGAGGTGTGTGCCTGTTGAGGACAAATAGAATGAGTACTCATATTTTTGCTAGCTAGCTATGTTATTCCTCATTAGCCATCGGCTTTTGGGACAAATTGAATTCCTCATTAGCCATCGGCTTTTGGGACGAATTGAACTTTGGAACATGATTAAGCTGTGTGTGATTTATTGATATGTATTGTGAGATTGTGAAATAGAGTTTAAATTCTTATTGACATTCACTGTCTTTTGAATTTAACCATGTTTTGATTTATTGAGATTTATTGTAATTGTGAAATGGAGTTTAAATTCTTTATGACATTCATTGTCTTGAATTTAACTATGGTTTTAAGTATCCACTATTTATATGACTTATGATATGTGATTTAAAGTTGTATTTGGTTAATGTTGTGCACCACTGAGACATTGTCTCAGCGATATCTTTTCATTGCTGTCGCAGGTAGACAGATTGACAGCGCAACAGACTAGGCTGCTAGGGCAACACTAAGAGATCATCGGGTATATTGAGTATACAGTATTTTGCATTTTATATTGTAATGTATATTCACTGTATGTATATAGTGTTCTTGGTTTTGAGCAGTTGTAAACTAAAATTGTACATTAAAGTTGTAAAATAAATTGTGAATTACTTTGGCTTGTAAAAGTTGTACTATATTTCTTTTATCTCAGCCTTTGGAAATATTGAAAAAAATTATTGTGCAATTGAGCTGGCAATTTTTGAGAAACATATTATGTTGATTAAATGTTGGAGTTTGAGATTGAGAAATATATTTGAAGTGTTTTTTTACAGGTTTTTGAAGAACTGTTTTATTCAAAATATAGATGGCACTCTGCCAAAATTTTTACAGAAATTCCTAATAATTCCAATGTGTTAGTTATTTCCCTTCAGTTCAAAAAATTTTTTAACACTTGTAAATAGTGCTCACCACTGTAAAAAGAAGTAAGAAAAGTTTTAAAATCCCTTGTAGTGTATTTAATGGGTTATCAGTAGACGAAGTTGGTACTACGGGATCATGTTATGCCTTACAGAGGGGTAGGGTGTGACAAAATTTTTATGTCTTTTCTGCAATTTTTGAATGCTTGAAATTTGTCTCAAATGTTGCTAAAAATGTATTTTGGGTATAAGCTTAGGAATAAGACCATTTTATTAAGTTTGCAAGGGTAATCTACAATTTGTGCCTAATTTGAGCTATGTCTTTCAATTCCCACATTCTTATATCATGCTTGATAATTTTTTGAGGGATGATGCACTTAAATTCTTCAATTTTATGATGTTTATGTGTATTTGATAATTACTGAGGGTCATGATAGTATTCCATAGCATTTAGACTATTTTTGGTAAGTGAAATCACAATTTTTCCCAAAACCTGCTGAAATTTGCTGATGATGTTGTTTACCCTAGGCTGTACCCTATGCAAATCTTGCTTAACCTTAAACAAATTTGTGTAGACCCTAAGCATTACCCAGAATCTTTAGTTCAGAAATTTCCACATGTTTACCCTAAGATATGCCCTACGCAAGTCATGCTTAACCTTCAACAATTTGTGACGACCCCAAGCATTACCCCTAGCCAACAGTTGTTTGCCCTAAATTTTAAAAGTCCTAAACTTTCGCAATTTTTTTTTATTCCATTGTCTCTCCTAAAAAACTAGAGCACACTACCACACTCTCCACCATACCTTCAAGCACTTCTTGGAAAGTTAAAGGGATTGTTTCTTCCTATTTAATGGTAGAACTAAGGTTTGGTCTACCCACAAACCCTGAAAATCCAAGAAATTTACTAAATCGAAAATGGAACACCCATCTTCACCTTCCGCTAACCCCAGCCCACCACCACCATAATCACCACCAAGCCCACCACCACCACCACATTCACCACCACTACCCCAAGACTAAACACCCTCCCTCATTTCGCTGACACCTCTCACACCATAACATGAAGCCGCCATAGAACCCCCATCCTAGCCCCTGCCATTGAAACCCCTATTGAAACACCCATTACTAAACCCAAGTTCAAGAACCAATGCCTTAGCCTGCACTAACTCAAGCCAAACCTAAAACCAAAACAAAAATAGCTGCGGGTAGAACCAAGAAAGCTTCTGTTGCGAAAAAAAAGGGTCATCCCCTATTCCTATGGACTTAAAATCTTCACCTAGGGTTTCCTTAGAACCAGTCAGTAAGAGAATAAGGTCAGCATCATCAATTTCATCACTAGTTGCCCCAATCTCTGTATTTCAGTCACCCTTGACATCTTCTCAGCCTGCTAGTGCCTCAACAGCACCTTCAGCATCTACAGATGACATAGAGGAGGTAACTTCTCCATTACCTTGGGCTTTCAAAGACATAGATATGAAAAATGCATTTGAGAATTTAGCCTCCAAGCCCATTTCTGCAAATAAATATATGGATGAGCAAATTTTAAGAGAATTAGGAATTTATGACTCTGTGTTTGCTTATTTAGATACTGTGAATTGGACTGAGTTTGCTAGGATTAGGGAACCAGTGTATAAAGAATTAACTTTGGAGTTTTTGAGTTCCCTAAGGTTGAATTTCAAACCTACTATCCCTGGCCATAGAGATGTAATTTACTTCAGATGTACTGTTATAGATAGAGAGTTAGATATGGGCTCTATGAGTGCAATTTTTAGTTTTCAGGATGTTGGATATAAAAACATTGAGTGGCAACAAACCATCTATGATCCTGTTAAATTTTAGAAGAAAATTGCTCCTTATGGAGGTTGTTATAGGCAGAGGACAGCAAAGGTAACCAGGATAGTGGATCATGTGTTAAAATATCTTCATAGATTTATCTCTTACACTGTCTTAGGTAGAGGGCACAACAATAGCATTGTGGGTGCTGGAGACTTATTTTTCTTATGGTGTATGAAGGAGAGAAAACCAGTTAGCTCAGCCTACTTCTTAGCAACTCATTGGCACCAAACTGTCACAAGGCACACCACAGGTAGCATAGTTTTTGGAGGTTATAAAACTGTCATAGCTAATTCATTTAGCTTTGATGCTAGTTTATATACAAACTTATGCCAGTTTCTGGTGAGACATTTTTAGACAGCACAATGTTACTTCACATGGATCTTTGTGAGAAGAAAGGGCACACTTATGTATTGTTATAACAGCATAGTGATGCTAGTGGTTCTGCAGCACCAAGTGCTTATACACCAGCAGAACTTGTGCAGGCACCTCAAGTAGCTACTGAACAACAGTTTTCATCAGAAATTCTATCCCTTTTAAGATCCTTAGAATCCAAAGTAGCCAGCTTCACTGCCCAACCATCTGTTCCTCAAATTGAAACCATAGAAATTCTTGAAACCTTGAAGGAGTTAGAAGTTAAAATTGATGTTTTGAGTCAGCAGCAGGTCAAACTGTAGAAGAATGTAGAAAAGAGGCTTAAAAAGAGATTTTCATCTCTTAAAAAAAAGCAAATGTAGTAGGAAATTCAAATGTTGGAGCTCTACAACAAATTGGCCCAATCTTTCAACAATTTATATCATTGGGGCCAAGACATGCTCCAGCAATTGAAGGACCTCACAGAAAACTTAGAGACTGCCTCTAAAGCTTTAGATTACCATGAAGCTCCTATAAAACGTGAAGCAGACCTTGATGCAGCAACCCCTGTGCCACCAGCAAACCCATCAACAGCAACAAAGCCTTGACAGCAGTAGTAGTAGTAGCAGCTATTTTTTTAGTTTAACAGTAGCTTAGGCTTTGTTTCAGACTTAGTTTTTATTTCTATGTTTGTTTATGTCTTGGATTTTATTTTTTAATTTGTCTGCTAAATTTCAAACTTTGGTAACAATTGTAATTTTTTTTATTTTATGGTTGTGCTTGCACTTTACACATTTCAAATTTTATTTTATTTTATCTTATTTTACAATTGTGCATATAGTTATTTTATGAATGCTCTTATTTCATTACACCTTTTCAATTTTTTTTTTTTTTGCTCTTTATCTTTTAATTCAGTTCCAATTTTGTAGATATTGATGAGTGACACAGTTTACCTTCAATAAAATCTGTTTAATTTCATCATGAGGTACTGGATCACTTATGATTCTTTATATTTTTAGCATGTTCCTAGTGCTCCTTATGCACACCTTTTTTAATCCTAAGCAGCAGGTTAAGCAACTTCTTAAGCATTGTAAATTCATACATTTGGGATACTTTTTCACATTTTTCTCTCGAAAGCTTCATTGTTAATATCATTTTGAGCTTAATTTTGAAATTTTTGAACTTATATTGATTTAATCCCCATTTGTATATATTTTATTAATTGGTTGGTTCACATAATTTTGCCCATCTTTGCATTCATTTTAGATATTGAGGACAATGTCTCATTTGAGTTTGGGGTTAAGGGCAAAATTTTTGCAAATTTTTTAAAATTTTTTAGCATTTTCATTCATTCATTTATTACATTTCATTCATTCATACATAGTTAATCCATACACTTATACCACACATATGTCTATACTCATACACATACACTTGCATATAGTTTTCATATAGGTTACACTTAGTTTTAATTTGATTTATGCATTCATTTCAGAATCATGCATATTATAAAAATAAATTTTTACCTTGTCCTTAGAGGATTGAGAATTGCTTTGAAGAGCAATTGAGCTTGCTTTCAGAAGGGTTTGATAGATTGAAAGTTTTGGATAAGTGCAAGGTTATTAGATTCTTATCTTAGTTTATACCCTTTTAGCCAAGAGCCACCCAATCAATTGCATTGAATTTGAGTACCTAGAGAAAACTCTAGGGTAAGAAGAAGCTAATTGATGTCTCACCAATCCTAGAACAATCGTTCTAAACCTTTTAAGGCGAAATCATAGCATGCACTTGAGAAAGAAATGATCTAGGCATTCTTTGGATTTTAAACCCACATTTTAGCCTTAGTCAACCTGTCACACCTTATCCCTGGTAAGGCATGACATGTTCCCTTAGCATACCTAATGAATTACCGAACTCCACCTACCGATAACCCATTAGTTATGCTACAAAGGATTTTAAAACAAATCATAACTTTTTATCTTATCAATTCTTTTGCGAAAAACTGCATGAGAATAGTTAAAATTCCATGTAAACATTCATTGGAAATAATGACAGAATAAATATTGCAAAAGTTACATTTTCGTAAGTCTCAAAGTAAAATACAAAATAGTTACAACTCAAAATGTGATAGCAATGCAATGCTTTTAAATAAACTGCTCAATGTCCATACATCCATACATATAGGTACAAAATACATCAAAAGGAAATTACAGGGGTATACCTATGATATATACCCACAATCAAAACCAAAATGCTACTTCTAAGTCTCTCACTCAGCAGCCTTCTCCTTTCCCTTTCCTGCGACAACATAAAAAAGCTATTGCTGAGTATATCACTCAGTGGTACACAACTAATAATTTTAAAACTTAAAATAAAGTAAAACTTGTCATGGCATAATAAATCACATCCTTCTTAAGCATGAAAACATCACAATAGTTCTAAGTTCATAAGAGCCATTTATTGGAATAACATTTCAAATGAGAAATCACACTTCATAAATCATAATTCACAAAGCATTAGTGTTGCCAACATCAACACACAGTTCAGGCCATGACACAAAATTTCATGATCAATGTCGTGTTGTACACCATGACAAAGCAATCTCAGCCTCACTAATCGTTGTTAATGAGGGAAGTGCTAGCTAGCTAATGAGTACTCATGTAGTCTTACCCCACTAGCCGTTATTAATGGGAGACATAATTAATATCCATTATTAACCCCAAATAGTCGTTACTACTGAGGAAGTTCCGAAAGGGACTGTCATGCTAACTGTGGTTTCAAAACAGTTTTCAAAGGTTTTCTACTCAACAATCACATTTATAAACCAATAAACACATTCAAATCTTTATAATATCCATATAGAAGTGGCAACACCCAAATTTCTTAAATGCAAGAGAAAAACTACATTTCAGTCAAAGTAAACTTGTTCAAAGCAAACTCATTCAAATAAACACATTCCAAACAATTTACAAGTTTAAAAATGAAGAAAAGGCTAGTTGTGCACAAACCTTTAATGCTCTCCTTTCTCTTTACTCACTATTCCTTATCCGTCCCAACCCCTTTCTCTACTGAAAATACACAAATATAATATCTCAATATGCATCTCAATTGCTACCAAGAACTCATTACATGAATGTCTAATGCATCCCAAATTAGCCTTGTAAATTTTAGAGAGTTTTGGTTTTGGACAGCTTGGTGCCCCAATCTTTGAACCCAATTTTTACCTAGTTTCGATCATAATTTGGTGAGGTGTTCTTTATGAAAATTGTTCATTTGGGTCTTTACTTTGTTTTCCTTTTTGAATTGCCTAAGTCAGAGCTGTGTAGCTCTAGTTATGACCAAAACACGATTACTGTTTATGTTACTGTTTACCCTGTAGTTTTAGTTCTAGTAGATTTAACGATCTAATTTCGTTCAGCAATTTGATCAAGTTAGGTCCATAATTTAGTCTAATATTTTTCATACGAAATGTTCTACTATGTCTTAGGTTTCCATCGATTCAAGAATTGCCTAAATTGAAGTTTTCTAGAGAGAGTTATGGCCATGCAAAATTTACTGTTCATATGGTCAATCTGTAGATTTCCAGATTTTCTGCAGATTTGGTAATTCAAGTTTGCATAGCAATTTGATTGGGTTAAGTCCATAATTTAGCCTTAAGTTCTTCATATGAAATGTTCTACTATGTTTTAAGTTTCTATCGGTTCAAGAATCACCTAAATTAGAGTTTTCCAGAGAGAGTTATGGCCATGCAAAATTTACTGTTCTTGTACCTAATTCTGCAGGTTCTAGAATTTTGTCTCCAAGTTCAAGCCAAGTTTTAGGCAATTGTTGGGCAGTTTCTGGGTTGGGTCTCTTCATGAAAATTCTAGTCCTATGTCTTAAGTTTCATTTCTAATTGGTTTCACACTAATTAAAGTTGTGTAGCTTAATTTATGGTCTGTCAAACACACTAAACTCAGTGTGCAAATTTTGCCCTAGGTTCAAATTTTCATTTCTTCCATTATTCCCACTAACCAACCTCAATTCACATTTAATTCACCCAAAATGACTATAATTTAGCATTGACACATCAATGGCACTTCCTAGCACAAACCCCACAATTTTCAAACACTAAAGTTTGCAATTTTCCCTAATCCTACCATTTCATTACCTCCATTCATCAACCCAATGTTAATTCAAACTAAATAAACCTCAAATGATCGTAATTTAACACTACACACCCCAATTTCACTCTCTAGCGCCAAAGCTTCAATTTTCCCATGAACCCTAATCTCCCATAATTAAATTTATACACATTTCATGCAATTTCTTTGCCCCAATCATGTATACTACTTCAACTAAGCTTAATCTCATCATCAATTTCATTCAAAGACATCAAACCCTAACTTTTTTCCAATTTGGCCAAAACCCTAGTTAAGATTTCATACATATTTTCTTTCATTTTCTTATGAAATTTCATCATAATCTAACTTAATTTAAGATTTGTATAGCTAAATGAGCATTAAAGAACTTACCTCTTGATGACTTCTTTCCAACTCCTCAAATCTTCAATTTTCTTCTAATCTCTTATTTCCCCTTGCTTTTAATCTCTCAATCAAAGATCTCTTTGATGTTTACTATAAGTTAGATGGAAAACTCATGAAAGATAAGTAAGGGATTGAGCTTGGAGGATGGGTGTCTATGGAGGAGGAAGAAAGAAGAAGAAAGAAATAATGAAAGAGGGAGAGGGGAGGTGGGGCAGCATGAATGGGAGAGGAAGGGAGGGTTTTGTCTTCTTTTATACCGATTTTATGTCTTTTAATTAACAATTGAATTTAATTATCAAAAGCCCATAAGTCATAATTTTAAATTTTGTCTTAATGAAAATGAAAATTTAAGTTTTCACTTCTTAAATTTCCCCTTACACATTTTTACTTGAATTTCTCCTCAAAAATTTATTCATAATTCAATTTATTATTTTCATTTACTTACATTGACATTTTGGTCAAAAATCAACTCTTAAAGAAAATTGACCAAAATGCCCCTTATCGAGTCATAATCCCTCTTTTATAATATACCCGGTGAGTCCTTATATTTTTGGGTCACTTAAATTTTTATTGTGTCTATCTCAATTTAATTTTCTATTTATTTTTGGTCCTCAAGGTGTCTCTAAATAGTACTAGTCACAGACCAAAAATGGTACTATTCATAACTTGGAGGTTCGGGATGTTACAATTCTCCCCTCCTTAAAAATAAATTTTGTCCTCGAAATTTACCTATTCTCAGTCTCTGAATAACTGTGGGTGTTGTCTCGAATGATGGTTCAACAGCACTTTGGCTAGAAGTATCTGTTTATTCCTCAACTGTTTTACCTCATATGCCAAGATCTTTATGGGCTCTTCATCATATGTCAGGTCTGGATTCACTTCAATCTCCTCTACTAACAAAATGTGAGAGGGGTCTGATCTGTACCTCCTCAACATGGAGACATGGAAGACATTGTGAATCTTTTCCAACTCCAAAGGCAATGCAAGTCTATATGCCAATGGATCCACTCTTTCTAGAACCTCATACGGCCCAATGAAGCGAGGACTTAGTTTCCCCTTTCTACCAAACCTCATGATCCTCTTCCATGGGGAAACTTTCAGGAACACCTAGTCACCCACACTATACCGAATATCTCATCTCTTTAGGTCAATGTAGGACTTCTGTCCATCTGTTGCAACTTTGAGTCTGTCTCTAATGAGCTTAACCTTTTCTTCTGTCTGCTGCACTAATTCTGGGCCAATCAACTTCCTCTTGCCCACTTCATCCTAACATAAGGGAGTTCTACACTTTCTGCCATAAAGTGCTTCATATGGAGGCATCTTGATGCTTGACTGATAACTGTTGTTGTAGGCAAGTTCAATTAAAGGCAAATGTGTGTCCCAACTCCCTTCAAACTCAATCACACAAGTCCGAAGCATATCCTCCAAAATTTGAATGATCCTTTCAGATTGGTCATCTGTCTATGGATAGAATGTTGTACTAAAGTTCAATCTAATCCTTAGGGTTTTTTGGAGACTACCCTAAAATCTAGAAGTGAACCTTGGGTCTCTGTCTGACACAATAGACACTGGCACTCCATGTAACCTCACCACATCATTAATGTACAGTTTGGCCAATCTTTCCAGGCTGTAATCCATCCTCATTGGCAAAAAGTGTGCAGACTTAGTTAATCTATCAACAATAACCCAAACTACATCATGATTCTTTTGTATACGTGGAAGTCCTGTCACGAAATCCATAGTGATTCTTTCCCATTTCCACTCGGGAATTGGCAATGGCTGTAGCAACCTTGCAGGGACTTGGTGTTCTGCCTTTACTTGCTGACAAGTTAGGCATTTGGCAATATATTCTACAGTGTCTTTCTTCATTCCTCTCCACCAATAGTGTTCTTTCACATTTCTGTACATTTTGGTTCCACCAGGATACATTGCAAAAGGTGAATCATGTGCTTCCTTTAAAATGGTTTGCCTCAGTTCAACATTCTCAGGAATGCACATTCTGCCCTTATATAACAACAAGCCCTCATCATTTACTGATAATTCTGGTTTCTTGCCATCTCGAGCCTCTTCCATCAACTTCACATACTTATCATCCTTCTGTGCAACTGCTTTAATTTGTTCTACCAGCATTGGCTTCACTTGCCAAGTAGCTACCATCTGCCCATCTTCATTAATCTCCAAATTAGCATGCAATGCCCTTAACTCATGCACCATGGACAATGGAGAAACTCTCAAACCAGCCATAGTCTTGTGACTTAAAGCATCAGCTACAACATTAGCTTTTCCAGGCTGATAGTCTATCAAACAATCATAATCTTTTATCAGCTCTAACCATCTCCTCTGCCTCAAATTTAACTCCTTTTGTGTGCACAAGTACTTCAAACTTTTATGATTTGTGCATATATAACATCTCTTCCCATACAAGTAATGTCTCCAGATTTTTAAGGCAAAGACAATGGCTGCCAGCTCCAAGGTATGTGTAGGATAATTCCTCTCATGCAGTTTAAGCTTGCTTGAAGTATTGGCAATGACATTCCTATCTTGCATCAACACACAGCCTAATCCGTTATGAGAAGCGCCACTATAAATGGTATACTCCTTACCCAAAGTGGGCAAGGTTAAGACTGGAGCTTCAGTTAAACGCCTCTTTAACTCATCAAAACTTCGCTGGCACCGATCAGTCCACTGAAATTTTACATCCTTCCTAAGTAGCTTGGTTAGTGGAGATGCTAGCATGGAGAATCCCTTCACAAACCTTCGGTAATACCCGGCTAAACCAAGGAAACTTTGAACTTCTGTGACATTTCTAGGTGGCTTCCAATTAAGAATGGCTTCTACTTTACTAGGATCCACCTGGATACCCTCTGCAGATACAATATGCCCTAAAAATGTAATCTTCTTTAGCCAAAACTCACATTTCGATAGTTTGGCATACAACTGCTTCTCCCTCAAAGTCTGCAATACTAACCTCAAGTGCTTGTCATGTTCCTTTGCATTCTTTGAATACACCAAAATATCATCAATGAACACCACAACAAACTGGTCCAAATATAGCCTGAAGATAGTGTTCATCAGGCCTATAAAAGCAGCTAGAGCATTAGTCAACCCGAATGGCATTACCAAGAACTCATAATGGCCATACCGAGTCCTAAAGGCAGTTTTAGGAATACTTTGCTCCTGCACCCTCAACTGGTAGTAGTTTAATCTCAAGTCAATTTTGGAGAATACAGTTGCATCCTCCAACTGATCAAACAAATCATCGATCCGTGGCAGATGATATCTATTCTTTATGGTCACCTTATTCAACTGTCTATAGTCTATGCATAGGCAGAGAGTACCATCCTTTTTCTTCACAAATAATACTAGTGCTCCCCAAGGCGACACGCTAGGGTGGATGAAACCCTTATCTAACAATTCCTGCAATTACACCTTCAACTTTTTCAACTCAGTAGGTGCCATCCTATAAGGAGTGATGGAGATTGGCTCCACACCAGGCATAGTCTCAATTTCAAACTGCACCTCTCTTTCCGGAGGCAATCTCGGCAATTCTTCTGGAAAGACATCCAAAAAATCCAATACCATTGGAATATCTTTAAGATTTGGACTCCCCACCTGGGTGTCTATCACATGAGCTAGATAAGCTTCACATCCCTTTCTAATCATCTTTCTAGCAAGTGCAGCTGAAATGATGTTAGATGGCAATAACTGCCTCTCCCTGTGTGTAACACCCTCCCTGTAGCAACTCCGTACATTCTACTGTTTCGGTGACCAGTGTTGGTCCGGACAGCTAGAACGATCGGAAAAATATTTAAACTAAAGTGAGGGACCATAATTAACTCAAATATTAATAAGAAAAATTTAGTAAAAATTTTAGAAATAAAATACAACTAAGTCAAATGAGCTGGTGCCCAAGCGATGGGTAACCCAGAGGGAAGTTGCGGTTCTCGCAACTAGGAGCCCTAGACCCGGGGAAAAATTCATAAAATAATTTTTGGGACTCCAGAAAAGGGTCATTGAGGTTCCTATGGCATTTGAATGCCAAGAAAATATTTAGAAAAATTTTTCAATCGGTACAGACAATTTTGACCCGTTAAGCCAAACGGATGGCATTTTGGTCATTTCGCCTTCAGAGGTATTTTTGGCCGACTTGTCCAGTTGAGTAAATAATTATTATGACATAAAATATGAATTAATATTGATGAAAAACTAATTTAAAGGTAGTAGAAAAGAAAAGAAAATAAAAATCAATATAATGCAAATAATGACATCATTATGAGGTCATTTAAAAGTTCCCACCAATCACAATTAAACAACCATTTAATTAACTAATAAAAGAGACAAAAAAAAAAGACCAAAGAAATTAAAAAGCAAACAGCCATCTTCTTCCCCAAGTTCCAGCCGCACCATAGCCAAGGAAATCCTCCATTTTTCTTCTTCATTCAAGCTTGAAAATCTCTCAAACCTCACCCCAAAACCCTAAGTCACCTTCACTAAAACTTATCCACACACTCTAAGGAAGCTCTAGGCAGCCTAGAAAAGGAAAGAAAGTGAAGTCAAGCTTGGGAAAATTCTGCCCTATAAGAGGTTAGTGCCTATTATGCATACATCTCTCTTTTTCCATGTTAGAAACCTAAAATAAGTAAGAATTTGTAAATTAAGTGGATAAAATCTATGTGTATGTATATCCTAGAATTCGGCAGCCCTAAGGAAGGAACAAGATTGAGTGTTTTTGATGGACTTGGAGTGAACTAGAGATCATGTTTAAAGTATATAAATATAAGGATAATGAATTAGTTAGTTAACTAAGGTAACTTGTGTGAACCTTGAATTTGAGCTAGGGTTTGGGAGTGAAATTTGGACTTGGCTTATGAAATGATGAGTGAACATTCTAATGGTCAATTAATGACCATTTGAGGTAAGTTGACCATAATTTGAAGTGAACTAGAGTGTTACAAACTGAAATGGTATCTTTGCCTAGTGAGGCGGCGGTGAGGCTGTGATTCCAGCCCACTTGGACAGCCATAACTTTGGCTGTGTAGGTTCAATTGGTGTTTGGACAATTGGACATGAAACTAGACATAAAATGGCACAATTTTTCTGAAGAAACTATGCCCAAAAGACCAAAGCAAGTGGACCCAAAATTAGCCCCAATCCGGATACCCTGAAATCAGATTCTGCAGAATGACTGTTCATTTGGCCATAACTCATTGTAGAATGGCCCAATTGACCTGAAATTTTTACAAAAACAAGATAAGATATATACAAACAACTTTCATGAAGAACCCTACCCCAAATTATGACCATAACCTATCCAACAAGGCAGTGGCGATCCTTTGTTCCTTTGCTGTAGATATGATCAATTCTGCAGTTTTGCAATCCGGCCAGCTGTGGTTTTTGGACCATAACTGGAGCTAAAAAACTCCAAATGGAGTGATTCAAAAAAGGAAATTCAACTAGACAAAATAAGGAACAACTTTCATGTGTACCATTTCCTCAAATTCCCACTGTAACAGTCACTAATGGAACAGTAAATTTAGGGTACAAAAACTGAAAATTCTGCTCCCTTAGTTCTAAGCTTAAAAATGGTATTGGTGATTAATTCCAACAAGTTTTGAATGCAAAATGTGGTACATTGGGGGTGTTAAAACCAATGTACCTATTTTCTATCTAAAAGTCAACATTTTTGTTGATCAATGAGGTGAATAGTGACACCAAAACTTGAAATTCAAAAATTGAAGAATTCAAAAGTAACAAATGCCCTAGTATACCTAACAAGATTGGTTTGGATAGTTTGGCATGCCAATAGGGTTCAGTTAGCAGTACTGCACATGGCATTATGCCATTCTGTGATTTTATGGCTTTTATCCATTCTGACCTTGTGTTGATATTTGGACTTGTGCCTATTGTCATTACAGCTTATTAGCTGTTCTGTTGCACACCAGGAGATGCATACGTGACCGATGGTGTGATGGCCCGAGGTACTAGATACCCAGCGCCAGTATACCCGTTTATCCAGTCCAGTCGTCCAGTATAGGTTACTTGGGCAACCAAAAGAATGAAAGTGGATAAAGTTAACAAAATAAATGATTATAACAAGTATAAAACTAGTAAAACATCAATACATTCAATACATTTTTATTTTCTGTTATTTCCTTTTATTTTATTATTGCACCACTAAGCATTATTGCTTAGCGCATTGCTTTTGCCACGCGTAGGTTTTGGAGATACTGATCGAGAGCCCAGTAGACCGCAGACTAGGTGAGACCATCCTGCAGCTCTGCATAGTGTCCGTGTCACCTCACCATCTTCAGTGCATTGGTAGGATACTAGGTTTCATTTTGGTATTTTGTAACTAACTTTTATTTTCTTTTGTGTAAATGAAACTTATGTAATGTATTTTGATGTTCATGTAAATAATGAAAATTGTGATTATGAATGGAAAATTTTGAGTATTTACTTATTGCTTATATATGAGTACCATGAGAAATGAATTATTGAGAAATGGAGATGTTGTTGAAAGTAAAAATTATATTGAGATTTTGATATTGGAGTTTGAGAATGATTGAATATGATTATTGGAAGTATTTTTCACAGGTTCCGAAGAACTGTTTTCTCCATTTTTAGCCGGTACTCTGCCGGATTTTCTATAAAATTTTCGAAACCTCAAATAAATTATAATTTTAATAAATGACTTAAATGAATTATATTTCACAAGTTATATTCAAAACTATGATAAAAATTAATTAAGGAAGAATAAAAATAATTAAGATAAAATGCAGTATTCCGGTACACCGTGTGACATAGCTTACTAGTATATACTGTAGACGGGTAAGGGGTGTCACATTTAGTGGTATCAAAGCACGGTTTAGGCGTTTCTGGGCCTAGATTGAGTCCATACCATGCATTGCATTTGTCATAGTCGAGGTGACACTAATGCAGATCTGTTTATCTTTGTTATTTTGAATAGGATATGGACCCTACATCTCAGAGAGCAGTTGAGGAAGAAGTGGAGAGTCATGCTCCACTGCGTGGTGAGGCGGGGTAGGGAGAACCTACTCCGCCGACTCAAGCGAGCACCTTTCGGCCTCCACAGGCCATGTTCCAGCAAATGGCCGAATTCTTCAAACAAATGGCCGGGGTAATGCCAGCACCACCACCACCACCTCCACAACCAAAATCACATCTAGAAAATTTGAGAAAGTTTGGAGCAGTGGACTTCTTTGGCAAGAGAGAAGATGATTCTGTTGTAGCCGAGAATTGGTTGAACAGAACAGGCAGAGTTTTAAAACAACTCCACTGCACCCCAGAGCAAAATTTAGAGGCTGTTATATCTCTGTTGCAAGATGATGCATATGAATGGTGGGACACGGTATCCAGTGAAGTGCAGCCAGAATTTATAACTTGGGACTTCTTCCTCTCTGAATTTAAGAAGAAATATGTGGGTAGTGTATACCTGGAAGAGAGAAGAAGAGAGTTCATTAATCGAGCGAGAGACGGTGTCGATGGTAGAGTATGAAAAGGAATTTGTCCGATTAAGCCGCTATGGAAGGGAGATAGTCCCTAATGAGACCAAAAGGTGTAAGAGATTTGAAGAAGGATTAAATGATAATATAAAGATCATGATCACTGCCTTGGGAATCACCGACTTCACCAAGTTAGTGGAAGCTGCAATAAAGGTCGAAAAGGTTAGAATAAGTGAGCAGACCAAAAGAGAGAGACAACAAAAGAGGGGCCCAGGTCCGTCTAGTTCATCTCCTGCATTTGGGAAGAAGTTCAAGGGTTCACCTGCACAGAGTTCAGGTCAGCCACAAGGTCGTGGTCTCGGGGCCTGAGCCATAGTTTACCCCTAGGAGAGGTCAGTCCACACCATCAGTGGGCAGCTCTCCAGGGATGGGGTTCAGGGGACCAGCCCCAACATCTTCTGCGTGTCCACATTGTTTGAAATGGCATAAGGGGGAGTGTTGGAGAGTGACTGGTGCCTGCTTAAGGTGTGGGTCAACAAAGCATCAGTTGAGGAACTGTCCACGCAGAACCACTACAGTTGCTCCAACGCAAGCGAGCATGCACTGCTCTGCACCACAAAGGGGTAGAAATCGGCAAATGAGGCGGTGGGATCATCTCGAGGCTGCATCGAGGCAGAGAGGCTCGATAACGGACCACTGCGAGCTTATGCCATGAGAGCTCAGGAGGAGCAAGATGCCCCAGACGTCATCAGGGGTACGTTCTCCCTCTACAATACATCTGTGCATGCATTGGTGGATCCAAGATCCACTCATTCATACATCTGCATCAACCTACCCGTAGAAAGGGGGATACTAGTAGGGGAGAGTGACCAAGACATTCTGGTCACTAATCCGTTGGGCCACAGTGCAGTGGTGAACAAAGTGTACAAGGGTTGCCCGTTAAGGATTCAGGGGTATGAATTCTGAAGGAGCGGAAGCGTGAAAAACACAAGTTTATACCATTGAATTCAAAAATTTTCACCTAGGGTCACATGCACCATGCAAGATTTATTTTTATCTATTTGATTTCAATGATAAACAACATATTAAAACTCTTTTAATATGTTTTTGGATCTGTATTTGCCATTTAAGATTTTAAAATTAATCAGATTAATTTTAGAACCCTAGATTAAATCAAGAACGATTACACTAACCTCTTGATGTCTTTGGCGTGTCTGCGCCTTTGAGATTCGTCTTGAGGACACGGATGTTGTCCCTCTAGCTTGTCCACACCAAGAACACCTATGGCAGCCCTTGAATAGCTTCTAAAGCCTTTTCTATTAATTAGAAATTCAAGTTCTGCCTTTTAAGAGATTAGAGATGTAAACAGGACACTAGAAACAATTTCTAGTGTTCTTAATTCAAGAGATTGATGGCTAATCTCTTTGAATTGATGAGAGATGAAGAGAAATAGCTGGAGAGGCTCAAAGTGGCGTGACAATTGAGAGGAGAGGCTGCTGGTTATGTTTTCTTTTCATAACCACACTTAAATAGCTAGGTTAACACATTAAACCCTAGCCACATGTCACCTTTTGATTAGCTCTAGGTTTAAGTGACCCAATCACATTGTGCCAAGTGTCAAACCTATATTTAATCTTGATTTTAATCATCTTACATGATTAAAAAAAAACATTTGGCAAGCTTATGTGTTATGCCATGTGTCACCATCTCATGGTGCCATGTGTCACACTGTGAAATGACCAAAATGCCCCTGTGTCTTAATTTTGAGTTCTTAACCCAAAATAATTATTTTCTTCTTCTAATTAATTTATATCAAATATAAATTAATTAATTAATCTCTATTAATTAATTTCTCATCAATTAAATTCATATTTAAACACTTTAAATATAAATTTAATTTATACTACACATCCAATAATCTAGATTTGGTTTCAAGTCATGCTAGGGACTTTGTAATTTAATTGCAAACCAAATCTATTTAATCAATCAATTAAACTCTTTAATTAATTAATTAAATTATATTTAAATAGGTGATAACTTGTGTATGTGTGTGACTTACTAGGCTCATCACTAATTGGCAATGAGACATGATATCAACTCTTAATATCATCAGAACTCTTTCTTACCATAAATGATTTCTCTAAATCATTTTATGAACCTCATAGACCATGGTTAACACCTAGCATAGCATGCCATGGCCACCCAATTAGTAATAAGATTTACCTTAAATGAACCTATAATCATATGTTACCATGCACTAGAATCTCTCTGTTACAAAATCCCAACTCAAGCTGGAGTCATGGTTTATGTCAAACTCCATTTGCTATGAATATTATGTTCTCTTTTAATTCCAGTTCTTCATTAAAAGATTTTTCTCATCAGAAACTCTTTTCTGAATAAATCTATCTGTCCTGGCCAGGAACTTGAAAGATCAAGAATAATTAAATGAACATAGGATTTTATCTCTATTTACTTAGAGGAACAGATTCCTTCTTGATCAACACCTACCTCCATATATAACTAGCAGGAGCCAACACATGCCCATATACCCATACATAGTACAAGTATGAAAGCGATCAAACTCAAACTACCTATATACAAGATAAGCGTGCTATCTCGTGTATAAAGATTATATGCACTGATATGATTTATGACAAAACATTGACAAGAGTAAACTCCATGTGCTTGTCATAAGTGTCACTGGTTCGGCCTACTTATCATTTATAAGTGCCTATCATGTTTGTTATATGGCATGAGACTCACCATTCCATCTTATTTATATCTCATATAAATAACTTGGGAACAAACATGAATACAATCTTTCTGGATAAGTCATGTCCTCATTATGAAGTATCCTCGATTGTGAACCTATTTATGATACTTTGTGCTAGAAATATTGTCACTCATATTCTTAACAACTTAAGAATAATATTTCTAACAAAATATCAATGGACCTTTTCTATTACACATAAATATATTATGTAAATGGAAAAGTGGAAATGCCTTTTATTATTAAAAATATGTACAAGATACATACTAAATGATATGCTCTAGGGCATACTACTAACAAATTCTCGGCAGATCTAATTGGGTTGCCCTTTCACGAGTTTGACGTGATTTTGGGAATGGACTGGTTGTCACGTCATCAGGCAATAGTTGATTGTAAACTGAAGAAGATTTCTTTGAAAACTCCTGAGGGTAATGAGATCACTATTGTGGGTGAAAGGACAGATTTCCTGTCCAATGTTATCTCAGCCACAGTTGCAAGAAGAATGATGAGAAAAGGCTATGAAGCCTACCTAGCACATGTGGTGGATACTAGGCAGGCTAAGCCAGATCTGTGTGACATACCCACAGTAAAAGACTTCCCAGATGTATTCCCTGAAGAATTGCCTGGTTTGCCACCAGAAAGGGAAGTCGAGTTTGCTATTGAGACACTGCCGGGTACATCACCCATTTCCATTGCTCCTTATAGGATGGCACCCACTGAATTGAGGGAGTTGAAAACTCAGTTGCAAGAGTTGCTTGATAAGGGGTTCATACGCCCCAGTGTGTCACCATTGGGAGCTCCAGTGCTGTTTGTGAAAAAGAAGGATGGGACTTTGAGGCTATGCATTGATTACCGACAGTTGAATAAAGTGACAGTGAAGAATAAATATCCGTTGCCTAGAATTGATGATCTGTTTGATCAGTTGAAGGGAGCAGGAGTATTTTCTAAGATTGATCTCAGATCAGGGTATCATCAGTTGAGGGTGAAGGATGCAGATGTGCCAAAGACTGCATTCAGGACCCGATATGGGCATTATCAGTTTCTGGTGATGCCCTTTGGCCTAACAAATGCACCAGCAGCATTCATGGACCTTATGAACCGTATCTTTCATCCATACCTAGATCGGTTCGTAGTGGTCTTTATTGATGATATTTAGGTGTATTCCAAGACCAGGGAAGAACATGATGAGCATTTGAGGATTGTTCTGCAAACCCTGAGAGAAAAGAAGCTGTATGCTAAGTTGTCCAAGTGTGACTTCTGGTTGAATGAGATTGCATTCCTTGGACACATAGTGTCAGCTGATGGGATTAGGGTGGATCCCAAGAAAATAGAAGCAGTGATGGAATGGAAGCCTCCCAGGAATACAACTGAGGTCAGAAGCTTCTTGGGGCTAGCTGGGTATTACAGGAGATTTGTGAAGGGATTTTCCTTAATAGCTGCTCCAATGACCAAGTTGTTACACAAGAACGTCAGATTTGACTGGAATGACAAGTGTCAAACCAGTTTTGAAAAGTTGAAGGCTATGTTGACAGAGGCACCAGTGTTAACACAGCCAGTGTTAGGAAAGGACTTTATGGTCTATAGTGATGCCTCTCATAATGGGTTAGGGTGTGTATTGATGCAAGAGGGGAAGGTGGTCGCTTATGCTTCCAGGCAGCTAAGGCCACATGAACAGAATTACCCTACCCATGATCTAGAGCTTGCAGCAATTATCTTCGCACTGAAGATATGGAGGCATTACTTGTATGGTGAAAAGTACTACATTTACACAGACCACAAGAGTCTAAAATATTTGCCAACCCAGAAGGAGCTCAACCTTAAACAGAGACGATGGATTGAGTTCCTGAAGGACTATGATTGTGTAATTGACTACCATCCTGGGAAGGAAAATGTAGTTGCTGATGCTTTGAGCAGAAAATCCATCACAGCTTTGAGGTCATTGAATGCCCGTCTATCTTTGGGTCGAGATGGAGCTATTTTGGCTGAGTTGCAAGTGAGACCAAACCTGCTACAGCAGATTTTAGATGGGCAAAAGGTAGATGAAAAGTTAATGGCTATTATGAGCAAAATCTCAGAGGGAAAAGCAACTGACTATGAAGTGAAAACAGATGGGTGTCTGTACTACAAAGGAAGACTGTGTGTACCAAATGATGGGAAATTGAAGGCCAGTATTCTAAAAGAGGCACACACCAGTGTGTATGCTATGCACCCAGGAAGTACAAAAATGTATCATGATCTAAAACTTCAGTATTGGTGGCCTGGTATGAAGAAGGACATAGCTGACTATGTGACTAAATGCTTGACATGTCAGCAAGTCAAGGCAGAACATCAAGTTCCATCAGGTTTGCTACAGCCTATACGCATACTTGAATGGAAATGGGATCGGGTCACCATGGATTTTGTAAGTGGTCTACCTCTCACCCAGAAGAAACATGATGCAGTATGGGTGATAGTGGATAGATTGACAAAGTCAACACACTTTCTGCCAGTTAGGACTGACTACTCACTTGAGAAGTTAGCAGAATTGTATATTAGTGAGATAGTTAGACTGTATGGAATTCCACTTTCCATCATATCTGATCGAGACCCAAGGTTTACATCGAGATTTTGGAAGAAGTTGCATGAGTCCTTGGGTACACAACTCCACTTCAGCACAGCTTTCCATCCTTATACGAATGGGCAATCAGAAAGAGTAATCCAGGTAAACAATTGAACCAATTGAATTAATACAAATATTGAACTAAAATGATAATAATAACGTGAAATATATGTCAGGTCCTTGAGGATATGCTGAGGAGTTGTGTCATTGAGTTTGAGGGAAGTTGGGATAGATACCTCTAATGGCAGAATTTGCATACAACAATAGCTACCAAGCTAGCATCCAAATGGCCCCGTATGAAGCACTGTATGGGAGGAAATGTAGAACTCGGTGTCTTTGGGACTGAATTGGCGAACAAAGCGGTGGGGCGGATCTGGTGAAACGGACTGAGGAGAAAGTTAAACTAATCAAAGCCAATCTGAAGGTTGCCTCAGACAGATAGAAATCTTATGCCGACCTGAAGAGAAAAGAAATAGAATATGCGGTTGGCGACAAAGTGTTCCTCAAGGTGTCACCGTGGAAGAAGGTATTGAGGTTTGGAAGAAAAGGTAAGTTAAGCCCTAGGTTCATTGGCCCATATGAAGTCATTGAACGTATGGGTCCAGTGGCCTATAGGCTAGCTTTACCACCAGAGCTGGACAAGATCCACAATGTGTTTCACGTATCTATGCTAAGAAGATACCACTCAGATCCTTCACATGTCATCTCCAGGGAAGAAATTGAAATACAACCGGATTTGACATATGAAGAAAAAAACATAAGGATCCTGGCTCGAGAAGTGAAAGAGTTGAGAAATAAGCAGATTCCATTAGTGAAAGTGCTTTGGAGGCACCACAACACCGAGGAGGCAACTTGGGAAAGTGAAGAAACGATGAGGCAACAGTTCCCTCAACTGTTTGCATCAGGTAAATTTCGAGGACGAAATTTAAATTAGAGGGGAAGAGTTGTAACACCCTCCCTGTAGCAACTCTATACATTCTACTGTTCTGGTGACCAGTGTTGGTCCGGACAGCTAGAACGATTGGAAAAATATTTAAACTAAAGTGAGGGACCATAATTAACTCAAATATTAATAAGAAAAATTTAGTAAAAATTTTAGAAATAAAATACAACTAAGTCAAATGAGCCGGTGCCCAAGCGATGGGTAACCAGAGGAATTTGCGGTTCTATAACTAGGAGCCCTAGACCCGGGGAAAAATTCATAAAATAATTTTTGGGACTCCAGAAAAGGGTCATTGAGGTTCCTATGGCATTAGAATGCCAAGAAAATATTTAGAAAAATTTTTCAATCGGTACAGACAATTTTGACCCGTTAAGCCAAACGGAGGGCATTTTGGTCATTTCGCCTTCAGAGGTGATTTTTTGCCGACTTGTCCAGTTGAGTAAATAATTATTATGACATAAAATATGAATTAATGTTGATGAAAAACTAATTTAAAGTTAGTAGAAAAGAAAAGAAAAGAAAAATCAATATAATGCAAATAATGACATCATTATGAGGTCATTTAAAAGTTCCCACCAATCACAATTAAACAACCATTTAATTAACTAATAAAAGAGACAAAAAAAAGACCAAAGAAATTAAAAAGCAAACAGCCATCTTCTTCCCCAAATTCCAGCCGCACCATAGCCAAGGAAATCCTCCATTTTTCTTCTTCATTCAAGCTTGAAAATCTCTCAAACCTCACCCCAAAATCCTAAGTCACCTTCACTAAAACTTATCCACACACTCTAAGGAAGCTTTAGGCAGCCTAGAAAAGGAAAGAAAGTGAAGTCAAGCTTGGGAAAATTCTGCCCTATAAGAGGTTAGTGCCTATTATGCATACATCTCTCTTTTTCCATGTTAGAAACCTAAAATAAGTAAGAATTTGTAAATTAAGTGGATAAAATCTATGTGTATGTATATCCTAGAATTTGGCAGCCCTAAGGAAGGAACAAGATTGAGTGTTTTTGATGGACTTGGAGTGAACTAGAGATCATGTTTAAAGTATATAAATATAAGGATAATGAATTAGTTAGTTAACTAAGGTAACTTGTGTGAACCTTGAATTTGAGCTAGGGTTTGGGAATGAAATTTGGACTTGGCTTATGAAATGATGAGTGAACATTCTAATGGTCAATTAGTGACCATTTGAGGTAAGTTGACCATAATTTGAAGTGAACTAGAGTGTTACAAACTGAAATGGTATGCTGCCTAGTGAGGGCAGCAGGTGAGGCTGTGATTCTAGCCCACTTGGACAGCCATAACTTTGGCTGTGTAGATTCAATTGGTGTTTGGCCAATTTGACATGAAACTAGACATAAAATGGCACAATTTTTCTGAAGAAACCATGCCCAAAAGACCAAAGCAAGTGGACCAAAAATTAGCCCCAATCCGGATACCCTGAAATCAGATTCTGCAGAATGACCAAATGAACAGTAACTGTTGATTTGGCCATAACTCACTGTAGAATAGCCCAATTGACCTGAAATTTTTACAGCAACAAGATAAGATATATACAAACAACTTTCATGAAGAACCCTACCCCAAATTATGACCATAACCTATCCAACAAGGCAGTGCCAGTCACTGTTTACTGCACTATAGATATGGTCAATTCTGCAGTTTTGCAATCCTGCTAGCTGTGGTTTTTGGACCATAACTGGAGCTAAAAAACTCTAAATGGAGTGATTCAAAAAAAGAAATTCAACTAGACAAAATAAGGAACAACTTTCATGTGTACCATTTCCTCAAATTCCCACTGTAACAGTCACTAATGGAACAGTAAATTTAGGGTACAAAAACTGAAAATTCTGCTCCCTTAGTTCTAAGCTTAAAAATGGTATTGGTGATTAATTCCAACAAGTTTTGAATGCAAAATGTGGTACATTGGGGGCGTTAAAACCAATGTACCTATTTTATATCCAAAAGTCAACATTTTTGTTGACCAATGAGGTGAATAGTGATACCAAAACTTGAAATTCAAAAATTGAAGAATTCAAAAGTATCAAATGCCCTAGTATACCTAACAAGATTGGTTTGGATAGTTTGGCATGCCAATAGGGTTCAGTTAGCAGTACTGCACATAGCATTATGCCATTCTGTGATTTTATGGCTTTTAGCCATTCTGACCTTGTGTTGATATTTGGCCTTGTGCCTATTGTCATTACAACTTATTAGCTGTTCTGTTGCACACCGGGAGATGCATACATGACCGATGGTGTGACGGCCCGAGGTACTAGATACCCAGCGCCAGTATACCCGTTTATCCAGTCCAGTCGTCCAGTATAGGTTACTTGGGCAACCAAAAGAATGAAAGTGGATAAAGTTAACGAAATAAATGATTATAACAAGTATAAAACCAGTAAAACATTGATACATTCAATACATATTTATTTTCTGTTATTTCCTTTTATTTTATTATTGCACCACTAAGCATTATTGCTTAACGCGTTGCTTTTGCCACACATAGGTTCTGGAGATACTTATCGAGAGCCCAGTAGACCGCAGACTGGGTGAGACCATCCTGCAGCTCTGCATAGTGTCCGTGTCACCTCACCATCTTCAGTGCATTGGTAGGACACTCGGTTTCATTTTGGTATTTTGTAACTAACTTTTATTTTCTTTTGTGTAAATGAAACTTATGTAATGTATTTTGATGTTCATGTAAATAATGAAAATTGTGATTATGAATGGAAAAATTTGAGTATTTACTTATTGCTTATATATGAGTACCATGAGAAATGAATTATTGAGAAATGGAGATGTTGTTGAAAATAAAAATTATATTGAGATTTTGATATTAGAGTTTGAGAATGATTGAATTTGATTATTGAAAGTGTTTTTCACAGGTTCCGAAGAACTGTTTTCTCCATTTTTAGCCGGTACTCTGCCGGATTTTCTATAAAATTTTCGAAACCTCAAATAAATTATAATTTTAATAAATGACTTAAATGAATTATATTTCATAAGTTATATTCAAAACTATGATAAAAATTAATTAAGGAAGAATAAAAATAATTAAGATAAAATGGAGTGTTCCGGTACACCGTGTGACATAGCTTTCTAGTATATACTGTAGATGGGTAAGGGGTGTCACGCTGTGTATCACTATGTTTGCATACTCGGGAAGACTAAAAGTGACTGTCTTCAGTCTACAGTCGATCATGGCATGATGCCTAGCTAACCAATCCATGCTCAAGATGATATCATAATCTCAGAAGGGCATTTCAATTAAGTCTGACAGGAATGTATGTCCTTGAATCACCAAAGGATAATCTTCATATAATTTGTTCACCCTAACCTCTTGTCCTAAATGACTAGTCACTAGCACATCATAATCCAATTTCACACAAGGAATAGCAACAGAGCATGCAATACTAGCACTAGTATAAGAATGTGTAGATCCAGGGTCAAACATCACATATACATCTCTATCAGAGATAGAGAAAGTACCAGCCAAAACATCTAATGTCTCAGCTTCCTCCCTCTGGTGCATGGTGTACACCCTGGCTGATGCACCAGTCTGCTCTAGTTGGCTCGCTGTGGCCCTGGCTGCCAAAAGTGTTACCTCTACCCCTGCCTCGGCCTCTACTAGCTATCTATTGTCCTCTAGAAGCAGAACCTTGAACAGATCCCTCAGTGGTGGTAGGTGGCCCAGACTTGCGAGCACTAGTGCAATCTCTAGCAAAATGCTTACTTCCCCTACAGTTGTAATAGGCTCCTATGGCCTTATAACATACTCCTCCATGAGTCCTGCCATAAGTCTCACAAGCACGGGTAGGAAAGGAAACCCTAAATGTCTGCTGTCTGGATCTAGGTGGCCTCTGCCCTAAGAATCTTCCCCTACTAGATCCTCTGTTACTTGGTCCCCCAAAGCTCTTTCTTTTACTTGGATTGCTACTTGAACTTTGACCTGAAGTCTTCCCACTTTTCTCTTTTTCTTTTGTTCCCTTTTTAACAGCCCCTTCTAACTCAATCCTCTTTAATTCTAGGGCTTGGGATATCAGCTCTGAGAAGTTCTCATGTCGGAACCCAACCACTTACATTTGTAAGATAAGCCTTAATCTGGCTTCAAAGTGCTTGCATCTGTCTCTGCTAGTGGTGAGTAAACTCCCAGCATAGTGACTCAGGCGAGAGAACTCCCTCTTGTACTCTGCCACAGTCCTATCACCCTGCTTCAGACTTAGGAACTCTTGTAGCTTCATATCCATATACGTGTTTAGAACATACTTCTGTCTAAACTCCCTTAGAAAATCTTCCCAAGTCAAAACTAGAGGCTCTACTGGCTATGGGGAATGGTCTTTCACCATTCATAAGCGTCCCCTTACAACAAAGAAATGGAGTATTCAAACTTCAGATCATCTGTGCAGTGTAATTTCTTGAATACTCTATCCATTCTCTCAAGCCATTGTTCTGCTTCCAATGGGTTCATTGTACCCTTGAACTCTATCGCCCCATACTTCATTAACTTTTCATACTGTCTGCCTGGAGGTGATGGTTGCACTAGAGGTGCTTGCACAGGAGCTTGGACTAGAATATTGCCAGCCATTTGTTGAAATAGTGCAGCCATCTGCTGAGCGAACTGAGCAGGAAACTGCATAGGCGGGATGGGTGCAGCTGAGCCACTGGCATTCTGAGGAGCTGGGGCCTCCCCCTGTTCCTCAGCTGCTATGAATTGTTTTACCATGTGATCCCCCTCTTCCATACTGAAACACAAAGAATTCTACTTCCTGGACAACCAACACAAGGAGATTTTCCTCAATTGGTCCATATTTATGATGTAATGCACTATATGCATCAATTAAAGACAGTTGAGCAGTTGTACTTATCAAAATTTTTTAAACATGCAATTTCAAAACTTGTATAAAAACCAAAGCTCTAATACCACTAAAACATGTCACACCTTATCCCTGGTAAGGCATGATATATTCCCGTAGCATACCTAATGAATTACCAAACTCCACCTAGCGATAACCCATTAGTTATGCTACAAAGGATTTTAAAACAAATCATACCTTTTTATCTTATCAATTCTTTTGTGGAAAACTGCATGAGAATAGTTAAAATTCTATGTAAACATTCATTGGAAATAATAATAGACTAAATATTGCAAAAGTTACATTTTCATAAGTCTCAAAGTAAAATACAAAATAGTTACAAACTCAAAATGTGATAGCAATGCAATGCTTTTAAATACAAACTGCTCAATGTCCATACATCCATATATATAGGTACAAAATACATCAAAAGGAACTTACAGGGGTATACCAACGATATATACCCACAATCAAAACCAAAATGCTGCTTCCAAGTCTCTCACTCAGCAACCTTCTCCTTTCCCTTTCCTGCGACAGCATAAATAAGCTATTGCTGAGTATATCACTCAGTGGTGCACAACTAATAATTTTAAAACTTAAATAAAAGTAAAACTTATCAAGGCATAATAAATCACATCCTTCTTAAGCATGAAAACCTCACAATAGTTCTAAGTTCATAAGAGCCATTTATTGGAATAACATTTCAAATGAGAAATCACACTTCATAAATCACTATTCACAAAGCATTAGTGTGCCAACATCAACACACAGTTCAGGCCATGACACAAAATTTCATGATTAGTGCCGTGTTGTACACCACGATAAAGCAATCTCAACCTCACTAACCGTTATTAATGAGGGAAGGGCTAGCTAGCTAATGAGTACTCATGTAGTCTTACCCCACTAACTGTTATTAATGGGAGACATAATCAATATCTATTATCAACCCCAAGTAGTCGTTACTACTGGGGAAGTTCCAAAAGGGACTGTCATGCTAACTATGGTTTCAAAACAGTTTTCAAAAGTTTTCAACTCAACAATCACATTTATAAATCAATAAACACATTCAAATCATCATAATATCCATATAGAAGTGGCAACACCCAAATTTCTTAAATGCAAGAGAAAAACTATATTTCCGTCAAAGTAAACTTGTTCAAAGCAAACTCGTTCAAAGCAAACTCATTCAAATAAACACATTCCAAACAATTTACAAGTTTAAAAATGAAGAAAAGGTTAGTTGTGCACAAACCTTCAATGCTCTCCTTTCTCTTTACTCACTATTACTTGTCTGTCCTGTTAGTAGTATGTCCTAGAGCATATCAATTAGTATGTATCTTGTACTTGTTTTATTAATAAAAGGCATTTTCACTTTTTCATTTACATAATATATTTATGTGTAATAGAAAATGTCCATTGATATTTTTTTAGAAATACTATTCTTAAGTTGTTAAGAATATGAGTGATAGTATTTATAGCACAAAGTATCATAAATTGGTTCACAATCGAGGATACTTCACAATAAGGACATGACTTATCCAGTAAGATTGTATTCATGTTTGTTCCCAAGCTGTTTATATAAGATGCAAATAAGATAGAATGGTGAGTCTCATGTCATATAACAAACATGATAGGCACTTATACATGATAAGTAAGCCGAACCAGTGACATTTATGACAAGCACATGGAGTTTTCTCTTGTGAATGTATTGTCATAAATCATATCAGTGCATATAATCTTTAGGCCTGAGATAGCACAGTTATCTTGTATATAGGTGGCTTGAGTTTGATACTGCTTTCATACTTATATTGTGTATGGGTATATGGGCATGTGTTGGCTCCTACTAGTTATACATGGAGGTAGGTGTTGATCAAGATGAAATCTGTTCCTCTAAGTAAATAAGGATAAAATCCTATATTCATTTAATTGTTCTTGATGTTTTAAGTTCCTGGCCAGGACAAATAGATTTAATCAGAAAAGAGTTTCTGATGAGAAAATCTTTTTAATCAAGAACTGGAATTAAAAGAGAACATAATATTCATAGCAAATGGGGTTGACATAAACCATGACTCTAGCTCGAATTGGGATTTTATAACAGAGAGATTCTAGTGCATGGTAACATATGATTATAGGTTCATTTAAAGTAAACGTTATTACTAATTAGGTGGCCATGGCATGCTATGCTAGGTGTTAACCATGGTCTATGAGGTGCATAAAATGATTTAGAGAAATAATTTATGGTAAGAAAGAGTTCTGATGACATTAAGAGTTGATATCATGTCTTATTGCCAAGTAGTGATGAGCCTAGTAAGTCACACACATACACAAGTAATCACTAAATTAAATATGATTTAATTAATTAATTAAAGAGTTTAATTGATTAATTAAATAGGTTTGGTTTGCAATTAGATTGTAAAGTCCCTAACATGGCTTGAAACTAAATCTAGGTTATTCGATGTATAGTATAAGTTAAATTTATATTTAAAGTGTTTAAATATGAATTTAATTAATAAGAATTAATTAATAAAGATTAATTAATTAATTTATATTTGATATAAATTGATTAGAAGAAGAGAAATGATTATTTTGGATTGAGAACTCAAAATTAAGACACAGGGGTATTTTGGTCATTTCACAGAGTGACATGTGGCACCATGAGATGGTGACACATGGCTTGCCATATGTCTTTTAATCATGTAAGATGATCAAAGTCAAGTTAAATATAGGTTTGACACTTGGCACAATGTGATTGGGTCAATTAAACCTAGAGCCAATGAGAAGGTGACATGTGGCAAGGGTTTAAGTGGTGACCTAGCTATATAAGTGTAAGGATGAAAGAACAAAAACTACAAGCTGTTGTATTCTCTTGGTGCCGCCACCCTTGGAGTGTTCTTCTTCTCATCTTCTTCATCTCTCATCAATTCAAAGAGATTAGCCAACAATCTATTGAATTAAAAATACTAGAAATTGTTTCTAGTGTCCTGTTTACATCTGTAATCTCTCAAAAGGCAAAGCCTGATTTTCTAATTGATTGGAAAAGCTTTAGAAGCTGTTCAGGGGGCTGCCATTGGTGATCTTGGTGTGGACAAGCTAGAGGGACAACATCTGGTGTCCTAGGCGCATCCCAAAGGTGCCAAACACACTGCAGTGCATCAAAAAGGTTATTGCACTTGTTCTTGATCTAATCTAGGGTTCTAATGAATTAATCTGTTAATTCTAAAATCTTAAATGGCAAATATAGATCTAAAAAAAAACATATTAAAAGAGTTTTAATACGTTGTTTATCATTGAAATCAAATAGATAAAAATGAATCTTGCATGATGCATGTGACCCTAGATGAATAATTTTTGAATTCAATGATCTAAACTTATGTTTTTCATGCTTCCGCTCCTTTAATTGGCATCAGAGCCACTATATTGCCATTTAGATTGTTGATTATATGATTTAATTGTGTGATTTGATCATGAGATGATTAAATCATTACTGGTTGCAATGACAAAGGTGGCGGCTTGATGAATAACACCATGGTGCGCATGGTTTAATTAATTCAACCATGCGCATGGCTGTTTGGTTTTGTTTGTGGGCTTGGTTGAGGCCCATGACTAATTAAAGTGTTTAATTAGGAGTTTTAATCATACAATTAAATTTTGATTCAAATCTGAATTTTTAAATTTGTTTGAATGTGATTCAAATCTGAATTTTTAAATTTATTTGAATGTGATTCAAATCTAAATTTTTAAATTTGTTTGAATCATATTCAAATCTGGATTTTTAAGTTGAATATGAGATATTCAATTTAATTTAAGTATGTATATTTTATTTAATTGTTAAATAGTGATATGCATGATGGATGATCATGGACTATAAAAGACCAATGTGATTGGATTTATTTCTTTTATGTTTCTTTGGGCTGTAAATTAATTAATGTATTTTAATTTATTTTGGGAATATATTATAAAGGTTGTAATATTTTTGGGTTGTAATTTCATTATTTAGTTCTTGTAAATTCGCCTTGGTATGCCAAGGATTACTATGTAATTGGATTGCAAGAAGATCAAGGAGGTCAAGAGCATTGGTGGGACCAGTGGGAGGAATTCAAGATCAAGTGTCGATTACGTACTCCTTCAGCAACTCTTGTAATATGAATGAATAAAATGCACCTAGGAATGCCTTGATTCAATTCTTGGTGGCTCAGAATTGAATCCCTTAGAAAGTCCATGATCACACCATATTTATTATCCATGAATGCATGAGATGTATGGGAATGTATGCAAGTATATGATATATGCATGCTAATTGGATAATGTGCAAAGTGAGACCTTAATAGTATTTAGGACGATCACAAAATCATCCAAACAAATGATTAAGTTGGAAATGCTATAATTAAAGTAATTATAACATGGGCCCTCCATTGGAGCAATTATTTTAAGAAATTTTAAATAGTTGCATATGATGTAATTAATTTAAGAGATTTTCTTAAGAATAATTATTAACCATGAGATGTTGTAAATATGTAAATGATTTAGTGGCGAATATTGGATGTACCTGAGGACATTAAAATTATTTGCATAATTACTGGCTCAGTGGGATCAACTTAACTAATGCAAGATAAGTCAATAATGGATGTGCCTGAGATTTTGAGCATTAGGGGCTAGGTAAAGGATTGAACCTCGCATGAGATGTGATGGGCAAGGAGTTGCTCACTTATAGTTTATTGTAATTCCAATAATAGATGTACCTGAGGATGATCAATAGAATTATAAGAATTCAATCACCCACTAGAAATCCATCCAACTAGGATTTCCATTTTCTACTTTGGAAGTGTAGGATTCACTAAGTTAGTGGGAGGACCAATTTGATTAAAAGACCATAATCATTTTAGTTAATTACATGATACATTTACTAATTAATCTGGTTATTTTCTGCAGTTAATTTTCTAATAATGAGCATAGAATAACCACCACCATCCAATATCCTTGCAAGCATACTTGATCGAAATAGGTTGACAGGACCTAATCTATCTGATTGGCTAAGAAATTTGAAACTTGTCCTGAACCTTGAACATATAGGATATGTTCTAGATTCAAATGTTCCTGGTCCCTTAGCTCCAAAGGCCACTCAAGAGGAACATGAAACTTTGGATAAGTGGAACGAGCATGATAGGAGAGCCAAGTGTTATACACTTGCTTCTATGAGTAATGAATTACATAAGCAGCATGAGAACATACAAAGTGCGAGTGAGATCCTTCTTCACCTACAAGAGTTGTATGGTGAGCACAGCAGGAATGCTGGGTGTGAGATATCTAGGCAGCTATTTCGAAAGAGGATGTCTGAGGGACAGAATGATGGGGATCATGTCCACAAGATGATTCGGCTGATTGAGCAGCTAGAACATCTTGACTTTAACATGGATTTTCAACTGCAGATAGATTTGATCCTTCAGTACCTTCCTGAGTCATTTGGGAATTTTATAACAAATTTCCATATGACTAAGTAGGAATGCACCTTGGCTGGTTTACTCAACATGCTAGTTATTGCCCAAAAGAATATACCGGGCAATAAAGGAAAAGAGGTAGCTTTGATTGCATCTTCTTCTGCTGGAAAGTCCAACAAGAAGAAGGGCAATAAGAAAAAGAAATCAGACTCCTGGTCCTTCTAAGAAAATAGCTAAATAGAAAGGGAAGACTAAAGCTGATGGAGGCAAAGGAAAGTGTTTCCACTGCCAGAAGGATGAGCATTGGAAAAGGAACTGCCTATAGTATCTTGCTTCTCTGAAGCACAAGAAAGATACACCTTCAGAAGGTATGTCCATATCTTGTTATTTAGATTCTGATGATACTCATAGTTCATCTACAGCTTGGGTTTTAGATACTAGTGTCAGTTCTCACATTTCTTATGATATGCAGGAACTAGCAAATAGTAGCAGCTTACGTTCTCAAGATGTTAGACTCCGGATTAGTGATGGCTCAACTGTTGAAGCTTTAGCCATAGGATTTAAATCTTTTTACATGTCTGGACATGTTTTGTGTTTGGATAATATTTTATATGTACCTGATGCTTTTAAGAACATCATTTCTATATCTAGTTTGACTAGAAATGGCTATGAATTTCAGTTCACAGATGATGTTTGCAATATTTATTTTGGCAATAAATATGTTGGTTTGGGTTATATGAATGATGGTCTTTATTATTTGGATAATAATGACAAACACAAAATAAATGTAAGTGATCTAAATGAATGCAATGCCATGGTGAAAATCAACTCAAGTTCAAAATATATTTGGCACTTAAGGTTAGGTCATATTGCAGAAGATAGGATTGCTAAACTGAAGAAAATGGAGATTCTATCCTCATTGGGTTCTAAACCTACTCCAACCTGTGAATCCTGCCTTTAGGGCAAAATGACTAGATCACCCTTTATTGGATAAGGGCTAAGAGCTGAAAATATTTTGGAGCTAATACATAGTGATGTATGTGGTCCATTAAAGAAATGGCTAGAGATAGTTTTCATTATTTTATTACCTTTACTGATGATAAATCAAGGTTTGGGTATTTGTGCTTGATGAAATACAAACATGAATCCTTTGAAAAGTTCAAAAAATTTAAATCTGAAGTAGAAAATCAAACAGGAAAAAGTATTAAAGCTCTTCTATTAGATCGTGGAGGTGAATACTTGAGTACTAAATTTGATGAATACTTGAGAGAGCATGGCATTGTTTCCCAGCTGACTCCTCCAGGAACACCACAGCTGAATGGTGTATCTGAAAGGAGAAATCGTACCCTATTGGATATGGTACGTAGTATGATGAGCTATACTGATATGCCAATCTCCTTTTGGGGATTTGCATTAGAATCAGCTTTGTATATTCTGAATAGGATTCCAACAAAATTAGTATCTTCCACACCTTATGAGATATGGTATGGAAGAAAATCAAGTCTTAAGCATGTTAAGATTTGGGGTTGTCCAGCTTATATTAAAAAGCTAAACACTAATAAATTGGAAACCAGATCAGAAAAGGGTCGATTTGTTGGATATCCAAAAGATAGTTTTGGATATTATTTTTGTTTGCCTACATCACAAAAGGTTGTGATAAGTAGAGATGCCACATTTCTTGAACAACAGTTTGTTCAAGAATGAGGTAAAGGAAGGCAAATAGAGTTAGAATTAGAGAATTCTGACCAACCAATAGATTAGATGGATATAGATCCATCTAGTCAACCTACACCTATTGATGAAACATTTATAATTGTTCTTCGTAGATCAACTAGGGTTTCTCACCCACCAGTTAGATATGGTATCCTTCATGAAGAAGAATAAGAGTTGTCTACTCATGAAGAAGTAGATCATGGGGATGATCCACTTAACTATGAAGAAGCTATATCAGATATAGACTCTTCAAAATGGATTAATGCTATAAAATCCGAGATTGATTTCATCTATAAGAAATAAGTTTGGGATCTTGTTGACCCACCTGAAGGTATTGTACCTATAGGGAATAAATGGGTTTTCAAGAAGAAAATTGGTTCTGATGGAAAGGTAGAGACCTATAAGGGAAGGCTAGTAGCAAAAGGGTTTCGCCAAAGGTAAGGAATCGACTATGAGGAGACTTTCTCTCCTGTTGCCATGCTTAAATCAATTAGGATTCTATTAGCAATAGCTGCATACTATGATTATGAGATTTGGTAGATGGATGTCAAAACAGCTTTTCTCAATGGATATATTGAAGAAAACATTTTCATGGAACAACCTAGGGATTTTGAATCCCAAGATGGTTCCAAAGTATGCAAGCTAAAGCGATCCATTTATGGGTTCAAGCAAGCTTCGAGGAGTTGGAACATCCGTTTTGATAAAGCCATTAAGTCATTTGGTTTTATCAAAAATGAGGATGAGCCATGTGTATATAATAAGGTCAGTGACAGTGCTATCACTTTCCTTGTCTTATATGTGGATGATATTCTATTGATGGGTAATGACATAGGTATGTTGACAACTGTAAAGGAATGGTCGTCAAATACATTCTCCATGAAAGACTTAGGGGAGGCAACCTATATTCTTGGGATTCACATCTATAGAGATAGAGCAAAAAGAATAATTGGTTTATCCTAAAGTCTATACTTGGAAAAAGGTGTTAAAGAGGTTTAACATGATTGATTTCAAGAGAGGATTGTTACCAGTGAGACATGATATCCACTTTTCTAAAGAGATGTCTCCAAAGACACCTGAAGAAAGAGATAAAATGGCCAGGATTCCATATGCTTAAAGTTTGATGTATGCAATGTTATGTACTACGCCGAATATCGCATATGCTGTTAGTTTGACTAGCAGATATCAATCCAATCCAGGTTTGGAACACTGGATAGCTATCAAGAATATCCTTAAGTACTTTAGAAGAACTAAGGATTTATTCTTGATTTATGGAGGTAGAGACTTGCAATTGGATGGTTATACTGATTCTGATTTCCAATCAGATATCGATGATAGAAAGTCTACCTCTAGATATGTGTTTATTTGTAATGGAGGTACAGTCAGTTGGAAGAGTTCCAAACAGAGTACGACTGCAGATTCTACTATTGAGGCTGAGTATATTGCTACATCAGATGCTGCAAAGGAAGCTGCTTGGATAAAGAAGTTCGTGACAGAACTTGCAGTAATTCCTTCCATTGAGTCAGCAATTCCACTTCACTATGACAGCAATGGAGTAGTCATACAGACTAAGGAACCCTGGTCTCACCAGAAATCCAAACACATAGAAAGGCGCTACCAGATTATTAGAGAAATAGTTGGGTGAGGCAATGCAGCCATACAAAAAATAGCATTAGCTGAAAATCCAGCTGATCCATTCACTAAGCCTATGTCACAAACTCAGCTAGATTGACATCTTGAGAAGATGGTTCTAAGATATTATAATGAATGGCTCTAGTGCTAATGGGAAATTATTAGTAGTATGTCCTAGAGCATATCATTTCGTATGTATCTTATACATGTTTTATTAATAAAAAGCATTTTCACTTTTCTATTTACATAATATATTTATGTGTATTAGAAAAGGTCCATTGATATTTTGTTAGAAATACTATTCTTAAGTTGTTAAGAATATGAGTGACAGTATTTCTAGCACAAAGTATCATAAATTGGTTCATAATCGAGGATACTATAACACCCATTACCCGTCTACAGAATAGCCGAGCAAGGCGTGCTACACGGCGTGCCGGAGCACCTAATCTGTGAATATCACATTTTCTAAACTCAATTTGATTTTAAGAAGTGTTTATGTGCTATTTGTAGCATACTGGTTCTATTTTCACACTTTAATAAAGTCAGTGTTTTAAAATAGTAATAAAAATTTGGCAAGGTGCCGTCTGTATTTTGGACAAACTGCCCTTCCAAACCTGTTGAAAACAGTTCAATATGATAATATCAAAATCTCAAATATTTCACAGTCTCTATTTCTCAGTAAAGTCAATAGACTTTTACAGTCATTAAACAGTTCCATAATACAGTCCATAATAATTTAAATATGTACAGAAAATTTCCATGTTATTTAATATGTACAAAATATTACAAACTTTAGAGCTTTCATAACATTACTAAATACAGGGCTGAATTTCAAATATACAACAAAAGTACAAAATACAAGATATCCTAAGTCCTACCATGTATGCAATGCAGTGCAGATGACTCTGGACTCCTGTGCAGATCTGATGTCTCACTCGGTCGTAGGCCTGCTGGGCTCCCCAGCTGTGTCTCCAATACCTACGCGTTACAAAAGCAAAGCGCTAAGCAATTTTGCTTAGTGGTGCCAAATATAAAGAAATATACACTAAAATAAAATAAATAAAGTGTTTACGAATTTTTGGTTATGCTGTATGTCAGTAGACTGGATTTATGTATTTGAATTTTTAATAGTACTTGGATTATTGCCCGTGTAGCCTATACACTGACCAGACTGGATAAATGGATATACTAGCACTGGGTACCTAGTACCTCAGACCGTCACACCATCGGTCACAAAGTGTCTCCCGGTGTGCAAATAGCGTGGCTAAAAAGCCATATAGTCAATATGGCGATAAGCCAAAAATAAATACACAATATGTATAGCCGTAGGCTATTAAAGTCATAGTGCGGCATAATAAGCCGTAAAAACACAGTATGGCATGAAGCCATTTACAGAACAGCTGTCAGAATCCTATTGGCATGCCAACCTATCCATACTAGTCAACTAGGAAAACTAGGGCACATTATAAATTAATTGTTTAATTCTTCAATCTTTGGAGTTTACTAACTATTATATAATTCACAAGTCAATGCATATGTTGACCTTTTTAGGTAATATGGATAAGTTATTTCTAGTATCAATATGTCAAAATTTATATCTCAATATGCTGCCAATATAGTGCAATTTACCATTTTTACAAGTTGGCGTTCATTGCTAAAATGCTTCAAGCATCACTGTATGCAAAATGTCAAATTCTCAATTTTTGTGTGCTAGATTGGTCTAGCTTAAAGTCCTATTTCCCTTGGTTTTTAGCTTCTGGTCAAAGAAGCAAAATTGTAGCTCTATGTCTTATTGCACGCGGGGAAAAATTTCAGGTCATTCCAAGTTGTGTAGACCAAGATATGGTCAATTTGCTAAAGCTGGACAGATTGCACCTTTAGTGCAAAAGTTGGTCAATTTTAGGTCAGTTTTGGTTCGGCAGTTTTTGTACCCGAACTTGTGCAAGCCATTTGACTTGGTTCTGGCCATTTCTGGGCTTGGGTGTCTTCATAAGACTTGTAGATATAGGTCTTGACTATTCATGGTCAAAATTTTAGGTCAATTGGACCTGTTTTGAGTGATTTATGGCCTAAATACTAACTGCTGCCCAAATGGTCAGTTTTCAGGCCTTAAATGCACTAATCCGGATTTGGTCATTTTTAAGGTCAGTTTCTAGGCAGAATTTTGGAAACCTTTCTACATGAAAGTTGGCCTATTTGGTGTCTAGTTTCACCCCCAATTGGCCTCATACCAATTGGGTTCACAGTTTGGTACTTATGGCCTAATTTAGGTACTGCCTTCAATACACAACCTGCACAAAGCTCATACACTCCCAATTTAATGTTCCTTCTCGTCCTCATTACTACAATATTCAATCAACAACACTTCCATACATATATTGTACACAATTTCAGCAACAATTCTGGGCAGAATATTCAAGTGCTCAATGCACACAATTCATCATTAAGTTCAACATTCACTTCCACCAAAATTCAACATACTTCAATGTCAATATTACACATACACTTCAATATAATCATACTTCAATGTCACTTATACTTGCTGCCCACAATTTAACATTAGCATATATCATTAATAACTACATGTTCACACACAAATTCATGCTATTAGGGGCTGCCAAACATGGCAGTTTGCTCAAGGCATCAAGGTTCCATTTCACACCTTTAATCTAAACACTACATGCACATACTTAAATACAAACTTACTACAATTTTCATTTGAATTAATCAACCTTCATTTTCATTCATTAGAAGTAAAAATAACTCAAGCTCAACAAGGGTTGATGGCTGCCGAAAATGGACAAGTCCATTTCTCACTATTTCTTTCATTTCTCTTCACCAAAACACTCACCTCAACCTAAACACAAGCTTTACTAAAGCAAGGGAGAGGTTTTGGACACTTACAACTTTTGGAGCTTATCAAAACTTCACCAAATCTGGTTTCTCTTGTTGCCAATATCTTCCCCAAGGTGAATAGGCAAGTTATAATGAAGAAAGCAAGTGAAAATGAGGGCTTGATGATGGAGAGAGAAAGCTTCATGCATGGTGGCCATGGAGGACTTTGAGAGGATCAATTCGGCAAGCTTCTCCCAAGGTTGAAGATGACCCAATTCTGCCCACTAAGGTTTATTTTATGTAGTTTATAATATAGTTAGTGGAGCACTAATGAGTTGTTTAATGTTTAATTATATTAAGTTTCCTTTATTTACACATTTACCTCCTTTCTTTCACAATTTACATAATGTATCCTAATTTAATCTTTCATGTCATTTCTAAAGTGTAATATCATTTATTTTTAATAGACATTGAGGTCAAAAGGCAACACTATGTGTCAAATGACCAAAATACCCCACTTCGGGTTACATTCCCGATTTTTTGGTAACACCGATTTTTGTCTATTTCTCCATTTTTCATTTTTCTTTGTACTAATCTATTTTTTTTTATATATTTCTAGTGTCAATTACATTTTAATAAACCTTTATTTATGTCTCAAAATTAAATTCAGAGGGTTCCCCGTGGTCCTGGGGTCGGCAACGGCCTTCCCAGTGCGGTCACCCATCGCTGTGGTGCCGGCTCGTTTAACTTAGCATCATTTTCTCTCTTTTATTTTTGTTTGATTTTTCTTGTATTTTCTTTTTATTTATTTCATCATTATATGTCTGTTCACTATCACCGAAGTGTAGTTCCAGACATACTGACTTGCCTGGACTGTTATTTGACTACTGGAGCAATAGAACGTACAAAATAAGTACAGTGGGGATGTTACAGATACTTCACTATAAGGACATGATTTATCCAAAAAGATTGTAATCATGTTTGTTCCCAAGTTATTTATATGAGATGTAAATAATATGGAATGGTGAGTCTCATACCATAGAACAAACATGATAGCCACTTATACATGATAAGTAGGTCGAACCAGTGACACTTATGACAAGCACATGGAGTTTACTCTTGTTAATGCATTGTCATAAATCATATCATCACTTATAATCTTTAGACCTGAGATAGCACAATTATCTTGTATATAGGTGGTTTGAGTTTGATACTGCTTTCATACTTGTACTATGTATGGGTATATGGGCATCTGTTGGCTCCTACTAGTTATATATGGAGGTAGGTGTTGATCAAAATGGAATCTGTTATCCTAAGTAAATAGGGATAAAATCCTATGTTTATTTAATTGTTCTTGATGTTTCAAGTTCCTGGCCAGGACAGATAGATTTAATCAGAAAAGAGTTTCTGATGAGAAAATCTTTTTAATCAAGAACTGAAATTAAAAGAGAACATAATATTCATAGCAAATGGGGTTTGACATAAACCATGACTCCAGTTCAAATTGGAATTTTGTAACAAAGAGATTCTAGTGCATGGTAACATATGATTATAGGTTCATTTAAGATAAACTTTATTACTAATTGGGTGGCTATGGCATGCTATGCTAGGTATTAACCATAGTCTATGAGGTGCATAAAATAATTTAGATAAATCATTTATGGTAAGAGAGAGTTCTGATGATATTAAGAGTTGATATCATGTCTCATTGCCAATTAGTGATGAGCCTAGTAAGTCACACACATACACAAGTAATCACCAAATTAAATATGATTTAATTAATTAATTAAAGAGTTTAATTGATTAATTAAATAGGTTTGGTTTGCAATTAGATTGCAAAGTCCCTAGCATGGCTTGAAACCAAATCTAGGTTATTAGGTGTATAGTATAAGTTAAATTTATATTTAAAGTGTTTAAATATGAATTTAATTAATGAGAAATTAATTAATAGAAATTAATTAATTAATTAATTTATATTTGATATAAATTGATTAGAAGAAGAGAAATAATTATTTTGAGTTGAGATCTCAAAATTAAGACACAGGGGTATTTTGGTCATTTCATAGGGTGACATGTGACACCATGAGATGGTGACACATACTCATGGTGCCACATGGCTTGCCATTTGTCTTTTAATCATGTAAGATGATCAAAGTCAAGATTAAATATAGGTTTGACACTTAGCACAATGTGATTGGGTCAATTAAACCTAGAGCCAATCAAAAGGTGACATGTGGCAAGGGTTTTAAGTGGTGATCTAGCTAAATAAGTGTAAGGATGAAAGAAAAAAAAAACAAGCTGTTGTATTCTCTTGGTGTCGCCACCCTTGGAGTGTTCTTCTTCTCATCTTCTTCATCTCTCATCAATTCAAAGAGATTAGCCAACAGTCTCTTGAATTAAAAATACTAGAAATTGTTTCTAGTGTCCTATTTACGTCTGTAATCTCTCAAAAGGTAAAACTTGATTTTCTAACTGATTAGAAAAGCTTTAGAAGTTGTTCAAGGGGCTACCATTGGTGATCTTGGTGTGGACAAGCTAGAGGAACAACATCTGGTGTCCTAGGCGCATCCCAAAGGTGGCAAACACACTGCAGTGCATTAAAAAGATTAGTGCACTTGTTCTTGATCTAATCTAGGGTTCTAATGAATTAATATATTAATTGTAAAATCTTAAATAGTAAATATAGATAAAAAAAAACATATTAAAAGAGTTTTAATATGTTGTTTATCATTAAAATCAAATAGATAAAAATGAATCTTGCATGATACATGTGACCCTTGATAAAAAATTTTTGAATTCAATGATCTAAGTTTATGTTTTTCATGTGTCTGCTCCTTCAAGTCCCAACCTCTTTCTCTACTAAAAATACACAAATAGAATGTCTCAATACGCATCTCAATTTCTGCCAAGAAATTATTACATGAATGTCTAATGCATCCCAAATTAGCTTTGCAAATTTTAAAGAGTTTTGGTTTTGGACAGCTTGGTGCCCCAATTTTTGAACCCAATTTTTACCTAGTTTCGATCATAATTTGGTAAGGTGTTCTTCATGAAAATTGTTCATCAAGGTCTTAACTTTATTTTCCTTTTTGAATAGCCTAATTCGGAGCTGTGCAGCTCAAGTTATGACCAAAACACGATTACTGTTTATGTTACTGTTTACCCTGTAGTTTTAGTTCTAGTAGATTTAACGATCCAACTTCGTTCAGCAATTTGATCAAGTTAGGTCCATAATTTGGTCTAATATTCTTCATACAAAATGATCTACTATGTCTTAGGTTTACATCGGTTTAAGAATCGCCTAAATTGAAGTTTTCTAGAGAGAGTTATGACCATGCAAATTTTACTGTTCATATGGTCAATCTATAGATTTTCAAATTTTCTACAAATTTGGTGATTCAATTTTACTTAGCTATTTGATTGGGTTAAGTCCATATTTTGGCTGAAATGTTCTACTATGTTTTAAGTTTCTATCGGTTTAAGAATCACCTAAATTGGAGTTTTCTAGAGAGAGATATGGCCATGCAAAGTTTACTGTTCACGTGCCTAATTCTGCAGATTCTAGAATTTTATCTCCAAGTTCAAGCCAAGTTTTAGGCAATTTTTGGGCAATTTCTGGGTTGGGTCTCTTCATGAAAATTCTAACCTTATGTCTTAAGTTTCATTTCCAAATTGGTTCCACACCAATTGGAGTTATGTAGCTTAATTTATGGGCTGTCAAACACAATGAACTCGGTGTGCAAATTCTGCCCTAGGTTCAAATTTTCATTTCTTCCATTATTCCCACTAACCAACCTCAATTCACATTTAATTCACCAAAAATGACTATAATTTAGCATTGACACATCAATGGCACTTCTTAGCACAAACCCCACAATTTTCAAACACCAAAGTTTGCAATTTTCCCTAATCTTACCATTTCATTACCTCCATTCATCAACGCAATATCAATTTAAACTAAATAAACCTCAAATGATCATAATTTAACACTACACATCCTAATTTCACTCTCTAGCACTAAAGCTCCAATTTTTCCATGAACCCTAATCTCCCATAATTAAATTTATACACATTTCATGCAATTTCTTTACCCCAATCATGTATACTACTTCAACTAAGCTTAATCTCATCATCAATTTCATTCAAAGACATCAAACCCTAACTTTTCTTCAATTTGGCCAAAACCCTAGTTTAGATTCCATACATGTTTTCTTTCATTTTCTTATGAAATTTTATCATAATCTAACTTAATTTAAGATTTGTACAAGTAAATGAGCATTAAAGAACTTACCTCTTGATGACTTCCTTCCAACTCCTCAAATCTTCAATTTTCTTCTAATCTCTTGTTTCTCCTTGCTTTTAATCTCTCAATCAAAGATCTCTTTGATGTTTACTATAAGTTAGATGGAAAACTCATGAAAGATAAGTAAGGGATTGAGCTTGGAGGATGGGTGTCTATGGAGGAGGAAGAAAGAAGAAGAAAGAAATAATGAAAGAGGGAGAGGGGAGGTGGGGCAGCATGAATGGGAGAGGAAGGGAGGGTTTTGTCTTCTTTTATACCGATTTTATTTCTTTTAATTAACAATTGAATTTAATTATCAAAAGCCAATAAGTCATAATTTTAAATTTTGTCCTAATGAAAATGAAAATTTAAGTTTTCACTTCTTAAATTTCCCCTTACACATTTTTACTTGAATTTCTCCCCAAAAATTTATTCATAATTCAATTTATTATTTTCATTTACTTACATTGACATTTTAGTCAAAAATCAATTCTTAAAGCGAATTGACCAAAATGCCCCTTATCGGGTCATAATCCCTCTTTTACAATATACTCGGTGAGTCCTTAATTTTTATTGTGTCTACCTCAATTTAATTTTCTATTTATTTTTTGCCCTTAAGGTATCTTTAAATAGTACTAGTCACGGAGCAAAAATGGTACTATTCATAACTCGGAGGTTTGGGGTCTTACACAACTTCACTTTAAAATTTCTATTTGGAGCTAATTTGGGCCTACATTTATCCCTTTCATTTCTTTGGAACCCATATTACTGCCTAGCCATAAACTCAATCACTTACCTATTAGTAGTATGCCCTAGAGCATATCATTTAGTACGTATCTTGTACATGTTTTTATTAATAAAAGGCATTTTCACTTTTTCGTTTACATAATATATTTATGTGTAATAGAGAAGGTCCATTGATATTTTGTTAGAAATTCTATTCTTAAGTTGTTAAGAATATGAGCAACAGTATTTCTAGCACAAAGTATCATAAATAGGTTCACAATCGAGGATACTTCACAATAAGGACCTGACTTATCCAGTAAAATTGTATTCATGTTTGTTCCCAAGTTATTTATATGAGATATAAATAAGATGGAATGGTGAGTCTCATGTCATATAACAAACATGATAGGCATATACATGATAAGTAGGCCGAACCAGTGACATTTATGACAAGCACATGGAGTTTACTCTTGTCAATGTATTTTCATAAATCATATCAGTGCATATAATCTTTAGATCTGAGATAGCACAGTTATCTTGTATATAGGTGGTTTGAGTTTGATACTGCTTTCATACTTGTACTGTGTATGGGTATATGGGCATGTGTTGGCTCCTATTAGTTATATATGGAGGTAGGTGTTGATCAAGATGGAATCTGTTCCTCTAAGTAAATAGGGATAAAATCCTATGTTCATTTAATTGTTCTTGATGTTTCAAGTTCCTGGCCAGGACATATAGATTTAATCAAAAAAGATTTCCTGATGAGAAAATCTTTTTAATTAAGAACTGGAATTAAAAGAGAACATAATATTCATAGCAAATGGGGTTTGACATAAACCATGACTCCAACTTGAATTAGAATTTTGTAACAGAGAGATTCTAGTGCATGGTAACATATGATTATAGGTTCATTTAAGGTGAACCTTATTACTAATTGGGTGGCCATGGTATGCTATGCTAGGTGTTAACCATGGTCTATGAGGTGCATAAAATATTTTAGAGAAATAATTTATGGTAAGAAATAGTTCTGATGATATTAAGAGTTGATATCATGTCTCATTGTTAATTAGTGATGAGCCTAGTAAGTCACACACATAATTGAATGGTGTATCTGAAAGGAGAAATCGTACCCTATTGGATATGGTACATAGTATGATGAGCTATACTGATATGCCAATCTCCTTTTGGGGATTTGCATTAGAATCAGCTTTGTATATTCTGAATAGGATTCCAACAAAATCAGTATCTTCCACACCTTATGAGATATGGCATGGAAGAAAACCAAGTTTTAAGCATGTTAAGATTTAGGGTTGTCCAGCTTATATCAAAAAGCTGAACACTGATAAATTGGAAACTAGATCAGAAAATGGTCGATTTATTGGATATCCAAAAAGATAGTTTTGGATATTATTTTTATTTGCCTACATCACAAAAGGTTGTGATAAGTAGAGATGCCACATTTCTTGAACAATAGTTTGTTTAAGAAGGAGGCGAAGGAAGGCAAATAGAGTTAGAATTAGAGAATTCTGACCAACCAACAGATCAGATGGATATAGATCCATCTAGTCAACCTACACCTATTGATGAAACATTTACAATTGTTCTTCATAGATCAACTTTCTTACCCACCAATGAGATATGGTATCCTTCATGAAGAAGAACAAGAGTTGTCTACTCATGAAGAAGTAGATCATGGGGATGATCCACTTACCTATGAAGAAGCTATATCAGATATAAACTCTTTAAAATGGATTGATGCTATAAAATCCGAGATTGATTCCATATATAAGAAATAAGTTTGGGATCTTGTTGACCCACCTAAAGGTATTGTACCTATAGGGAACAAATGGGTTTTCAAGAAGAAAATTGGTTCTGATGGAAAGTTAGAGACCTATAACATAAGGCTAGTAGCGAAAGGGTTTCGCCAAAGGCAAGAAATCGACTATGAGGAGACTTTCTCGCCTGTTGCCATGCTTAAATCAATTAGGATTCTATTAGCAATAGCTGCATACTATGATTATGAGATTTGGCATATGGATATCAAAACAGCTTTTCTCAATGGATACATTGAAGAAAACATTTTCATAGAATAACCTAGGGGTTTTGAAACCCAAGATGGTTCCAAAGTATGGAAGCTAAAGCGATCCATTTATGGGTTGAAACAAGCTTTGAGAAGTTGGAACATCCACTTTGATGAAGCCATTAAGTCATTTGGCTTTATCAAAAATGAGGATGAGCCATGTGTATATAAGAAAGTTAGTGACAGTGCTCTCACTTTCCTTGTCTTATATGTGGATGACATTCTATTGATGGGTAATGACACAGGTATGTTGATAACTGTAAAGGTATGGTTGTCAAATATATTCTCCATGAAAGACTTAGGGGAGGCAACCTATATTCTTGGGATTCGCATCTATAGAGATAGAGCGAAAAGAATAATTGGTTTATACCAAAGTCTATACTTGGAAAAGATGTTAAAGAGGTTTAACATGCTTGATTCCAAGAGAGGATTATTACTAGTGAGACATGGTATCCACCTTTCTAAAGAGATGTCTCTAAAGATACCTGAAGAAAGAGATAAATTGGCCAGGATTCCATATGCTTCGGCTATTGGAAGTTTGATGTATGCAATGTTGTGTACTAGGCCGGATATCGCATATTCTGTTTGTTTGACTAGCAGGTATCAATCCAATCCAGGTTTAGAACACTAGATAGCTGTCAAGAATATCCTTAAGTACTTGAGAAGAACTAAGGATTTATTCTTGATATATGGAGGTGGAGACTTGCAATTGTATGGTTATACTGATTCTGATTTCCAATCAGATATCGATAATAGAAAGTTTACCTCTGGGTACGTGTTCATTTGTAATGGAGGTGCAGTCAGTTCGAAGAGTTCCAAACAGAGTACGACTGCAGATTCCACTACCGATGCTGAGTATATTGCTGCATCAGATGCTGCAAAGGAAGCTGTTTGGATAAAGAAGTTCATGACAGAACTTGCAGTAGTTCCTTCCATTGAGTTAGTAGTTCTACTTCACTGTGACAACAATGAAGCAGTTATACAGGCTAAGTGTGACACCCCTTACCCGTCTACAGTGTAGCCGAGCAAGTTATGCCACTCAGTGTGCCGGAGCACCAATTTATATTTCTATTTACAATTTATCCCTTTTTAATTCATTTATTTACAATTTTGATAAATTTAAATTTTTTCGCAAATTTTATAGGAAATCCGGCAGAGTGCCGGCTGTAAATTAGAAAAATAGTTCTTCTGAACCTGTTTAAAAACACTTCCAATATAATTTCCAAATCCAACTCCATTATACACATTTCATGTCACACCTTACCCCTCTGTAAGGCATAACATGATCCCGTAGAATACCTAATGAACTACCGAACTTCACCTACCGATAACTCATTAAGTACCCTACAAGGGATTTTAAAACAATTTTCTTATTTTTGATAAGTGGTGAACATTTTCTAATAGGCATTTAAAACCTTTAGTTAAAATTAAAACTAGTTAATATTTTTGGTCCATTTTAGTTTTCCGCAAATTCTATAGAAATTTTGACAGAGTTTCCTCTGTATTTTGAGAAAATCGTTCTTCAAATACCTGTAAAAAGCACTTCTAAAAGTTTTTCTCAACCACTACTTCGGTTTCACAATCAAACTCAATCAATTTCTCAAAATTCACAAGTTCAATAGTTCTCAAAATACTGTCAATCAATATCATACATATTTCATTAAAAACAAAATAATTTATACACAACCTTACAAATTTATATCAAAAGAAACACAAACTAAACTTTATTACAAACTTCATACAAATTTGTGTACAAGCTGCTCAAGACCCATTTTTACATGTCCATACATTTATGTACAATATATACATCAAAAGAAGTATTTACAGTTAGGGTATAAATTATACCCGAAGGCTTCAAGCTGATGACTTCACACACTTCAACGGCTTAGTCTGCTGCTCCTCTAGTCTCTCAGATCTGCAAAGAATAAAGTTATCACGAGTACTAGGACTCAGTGGTGCACAATATACTAAAATAATCTTTATGCAAAGCTTAAAGCACATTCATTCAAAAATTTGGCTAAACATGAAAATTAAATACAATCATGCATTGTGAGATTTTACATGTAAACCAAGTTCATTTCAAAGTATCAAAACACATTTCATAAAACCCACAGTTAGATCACGCCATTCGAAACAAATAGAATCTCAATAGCCAGAGGCTAAAGAGAAATCATATCACAGGCTAACTAGCTCAAATATATGGATATCCATTCACATCCTCTTCTACTGGCACACCTCAACACTTCTCCAGAGAAGGAATCAAAATTCGAAACTAATTACCCCCACTAGTCGTGCTAGTGAGGTGTTCAAATATATGGTCATGACACTGTGGTTTCAAAACTTATCTTAACAATTTGCTAAACATTGTCATTTTAAATATACACAATAACTTTCACAATTTAAATCAAACATCATAAAAATGCTATAATCCAATATTTCACATTATTCAAAACATTATGCAAAAGATGATTATAAAAGTATATGTTGTGCACAAACCTCAAACGAGTCGCCTGTTGGCCTTGACTCGACTTCTCGAGTTCTGTCCCGGTATTCTTTTCCACTGAAACACGAAATTTTCCAATGTTTCAGTACTAAAACTTAAAATAAATCCAAAATAAACTTAACTTCACATTTACCTAGCTCTAACGTGTTAAATTCGACGTTCTCGAAATTTTTGTGTTTCGGGTTACTATTCACTGCACTATTCAAGTTAAATTATTAACTTTCTAAGGCTTAATAGGTATGGGAACTCCAACTTCACCCACATACCACATTTTGGTCACCAAACTTGTTGGTTTTGGTCATTTGTTTAAAGCTTAGGTCATTTTGGCAAAATTGCCAATTTTCGGTTTTGGTTCTCCGAAGTTGCACTGTATCATTGGTCGGTCTACTGTTGGAATTTGACAAAACTTCCTTCATAGAAAATGTTCCTTATTGTCTTAAGTGTATTCTCATTTTTGGATCACCCCAATCAGAGTTTTGTAGCTCAAGTTATGGCCAAAATAAGTTTACTGTTCACGTGTACTGTTCATACTGGTATTTTGGGTTCTGGCAGATTTTGATCCAACTTTGGTCAGTAATTTGATTAAGTTAAGTTCATAATTTGGTCTAACTTTCTTCATATGAAATGTTTTACTATGTCTTAGGTTTCCATCGGTTCAAGAATCGCCTAAATCCGAGTTTTCTAGAGAGAGTTATAACCATCCAAACATTGCTTCTCAATGAAAATTTTGCAGAATCTCAGTACAGTAAATTTAACTTTGCTCAATGATTTGAATGAGTTAATGGCCTAATTTGGGTTGGTGTTCTTCATGAAAGTTTTAGGTCTATATCATATCTAATTTCTGGTAAAATTTCAGGTCAATTTGACCTACCTAACTCGAGTTATGACCAAATGAACAGTTACTGTTCATTTGGTCAGTTTGGTGCAGGGGCAGCCTGCTATCAATTCACTTTGGTCAATTGTTTCACCAAGTTTTGGTCAGTTTTTGGCCATGGTTCCTTAATGAAAATTGTGCTCTTTTATGTCTATTTTCATCTCCAATTGGTGGCATATCCATTAGGCTTGTAAAATTTGAGTTTTGGCCCTTCAAAGTAGGTTTGGTCATGCTGCCAGCAGCATGACCATTGACCTACGAATTTGGCTTAATTTTCTACTATTCCCACACAACTTATTTGGTCATAATTGACCATTATTTCACTTCACAATAGGTCCAACACTCCATTTATGCACTTCTCCAAATTTTTGCCTCAAAACCCTAACATTCAAACCCTAGCTCTTCCATCTCATGCATTTAATCACAACTAGTGCACCTAACCTTAACCATTCAACTAATCAAAGCTTTTAAACTCATTCTAATGCATCAAATTCATGTAAATCATACTCCTCTCAAGCTGCCAGAATTTCAGTTTGGTCCTTCTCCCATGTTTGTTTCATTTAAATCAAGTTCTAAGATCACTTAATTACCTAAACATGGATTTGAATGGATAATTAAAGAGTTTAGCATACTAACCTCAATTTAAATGCCAAGCCTTCAATTGTTCTCTTTCTTTCCTCTCTCTTTCTTGTGCTTAAGTTGAGATTAAAGGTTCTAGTGAGGTATTTAAGGAAGTTAAGAAGGTTAAGTGAAGAAAATTTAGCTTAAATGTAAGCTTAATTGAAGAACCATTCATGGAGGATTTTGGGGAAAATGGGGTGGCAAAGAGAGAGGTGAAGAAGAAGAAAATCCTAATTTTTTTCTTTGTTTTCCTTTACACGTTTTTTACTTATGGAAGACCCCTAAATCCAAATTAATTAATTCAATTTATTAATTTAGTTATGACATCATGCATGATGTCATAACTTTTGACTTTTCCAACCTCTTTCCTTTTCTCTTTTTTTCATTTTTTTTTCTATTTATTTTTCTATTAGTTCTTTAATTTAATTATCAATTCCGAAACTTTCTTTTCTCCGATTTTATTTGACAGTTAGGTCAGGAGTCAGCTCTCGGGGTCAATTGACCAAATTGCCCCTCGCCGGTTCATCCCGGTTTGCAAATAATCCAATATTTCTTCCGGCTCCCTGACCTAATTATTTGACTGGCTTAACAGTTCTTTTTCATGGTTTTCTCTTTTCCATTGTGTTCATAAGGGTCCTAAGGACCGCAGCGTCACTTTTTACGGTTCGAAATTTGAGTTTAAAATGACTTCGCAGTCATTCCCGAGGAGGTCACTCATCGCTGTGACTCTCGGCTCGTTTAACCTCTTATGTTCTATTTTTCTTATTTATAGTTAATTAATTAAACATTACTAATTATTTGTATTTATGGCTTCTCAAGTTGTCTTAAGTGTGGCCCTAATCCCAATAATTGTTCGGACCGACACCGGTCACCGGAACAGTGAAATCTACCAGGCTATGCAACGGGGGTGTTACATTTCAAGTCAATCTCAAAATCTCAATCTCAAATCACAATATTGTTTTTAAATATTTTATGTTCACTTCATCACTTGAAGCATATTCATAAATATTTCTCAACATTTCATTTATCAACATACATTATGCAGAAAATTTCAATAATATGAAATTTCATATATTTACATTAATACATAATTACAAGAGTTTATAGTTACAATCCAAACTGATACAAAATGCCAAAATACAAAATGCTCCCAAAATCCTATGTCCTACCATATGCACTACAGGTGTGAGGTGACTCAGGACTCCGGATGCAAATCTGAAGGCTCACCCGGTCTGATGTCTGCTGGGCTCACCAGCTAGGTCTCCAATACCTGCGCGTGGCAAAAGTGACGCGCTAAGTAATTCTACTTAGTGGTGACAATATAAAATAAAATAAAATAAAACGAATATGCAGAATGTGTGTTTACATTTTTGGTAGACTTAACTTCTGATATTATTTGCATTATTATTCGATTAAAATTTTGTAAGGTTTATTATCATTGCCCGAGTAACCCATACTAGTTGACTAGACTGGATAAACGGGTAAACTAGTACTGGGTACTAAGTAACTCGGACCATCACACCATCGGTCACATTATGTCTCCCGGTGTGCAACAAAATAGCTAATAAGCTTTGATAATCATTAGGGTTACAACCCAAGTATATCAACTCAAACAATATAGCCAGAGGCTATTATGTCACAGAATGGCATGGGAAGCCATGAAACACAGAATGGCATGAAGCCATATGCAGTACTGGTAACAGAACTCTATTGGCATGCCAAGCTATCCAAACCAATCTTGTTAGGTATACAAGGCATTTTACACTTTTAAGTTTTACAATTTTTGGAATTTAAGTTTTAGTGTTACTATTCCATTCATTGGTCAACAAAAATGTTGACTTTTGCTTAGGCAATAGGTACATTGGTTCTAATATCATCAACATACCACATTTTGCATTCAAAATTTGTTGGTATTGGTTGCCAATACCATTTCTAAGCTTAATGATAGTTGAGCAGAATTTTCAGTTTTTATGCTTTGTCTTTACTGTTCCATTGGTCAATTTTGTAATGAGAATTTGGCAAACTGATCAACATGAAAGTTGTTCCTTATTTTGTCTAGTTGCATTTTCTTTTTTGAATCACTCTATTTGGTGTAACATCCCTATGTTCGGTAGTGCGTTCTACTGTTCCGGTGACTAGTGTTATCCGGATAGCTAGGATGCCTAGAACTACACTTCGATATGAGTAAGAAAACATAAAATAATGAAATATAAGAAAAGAAAATACAAGAAAAACAAAGGAAAAATAATAGCAAAGAAATGTAACCAAGTTAAGCGAGCCGAGAACCCTAGCGATGGGTGACTGCACCGTGAAGTCACGGCATGGACCGTTGACTAGCCTTGGACCGCGGGAAACCCTAGAAATAATTTTTAAGACTTAAATAGACACCTATTGAAGTATAAATACCATTAGAAATATCAAAAAAAAATTAATTAATTAGTACAAAGAAAAGTGAGAAATCAAAAAACGGACAAAACCCGGTGTTACCGAAAAATCAGGAATGAAACCCGAACAGGGGCATTGTGGTCATTTGACACCCCGAGTTGTCTTTTGACCTAAATGTCCATTGAAAATACATGATATTATATTTGGAAAATGTCATGAAAAATTTAATTAGTGGTACCTAATGTAAATAGCAAAAATGGGATTCAAATTGAGTAATTAACACATTTAAACATATAATATCATTATTTATGGTGAGTGGAGCACTATGGGGTTAAACAACCATTAAATGGGCAGGTGTAAATCCACTAACAAATCTGTAAACTCATCTTCAACCTTCATTCCCTTCCATTGCCGAAGTGAAGATTTCTCCCAAAGAAACTCCATGGCTACACCATGCATGGAGCTCAAGTTCTCCATGATCAAGCCTTGATTTCTTGCAAGTGTCTTCATGAAAAATGATCCTCACACCATGGGCAGTAGATAGGCAGCAAGAAATGAAAGTTTTTGTGGAGTTTTGAAGAATTTCCAAAGTGTTAGCAACGACTCAGGGAAAGGGAAGGAACCACTGAGTCAGAGCCAAGAAGCATATATCAAAGGTTTGTGCACAATATTTATTTCTTTTGAATTCTTCAATTGAAATAAATTATTATTATTTGTACGTTATTGTTTTAAATTGTGTTTGTGCACAATAGTTATTTCTTTTGAATTTTTCAATTGAAATAAATTATGATTATTTGTATGTCATTGTTTTAAATTATGTTTGTGCACAATAATTTTGGCTTCTCATTTTCTACTTAAAAATTTAATTGAACATTATAGTTTTAAATTGTGTTCATGCACAATACTTTTATATTCACTGCTTTTACTAGCAAATTTATTTGGAGAAATGAGTTATGAATAATTTTTTATTGCTTTGGTTTTGGGAATATTATTTGAAAATTATTGTGTTGTCAACTTTGCAAATGAAAATTTTGAGATAAAATGTGATTTATGGTTAGCATGAAATATTATGATTTGAAATTGTTTTGATTCACACTTGGCATGACACTGTTACTATGTTCCTCCTCCATTTATGGGGTGAGTGTGATATATTCCTCCCTCTTTGACCTATCAGTCTGGGGTGAGTGTGATTATGTTCCTCCCTCTTTGACTTGCCAGTCTAAGGTGAGTGTGGATGAGTACTCATTATTCAACTAGCTTCCTCCCTTATTGATTTCGATTATTGGGGTGAGTGTGTCTTGTCGTGGTGTACAACACGGCATGTGCGAAAAAAATTGTGTCATGGACTAAATTGTGATATTGATTGGCAACACTGTATTCTTCAGTTATTTGATCAAATGGTGTTATTGATTGGCAAAACTGTATTATTCAGTTATTTGATCAAATTGTGTTATGGATTAGCAAAACCGTGTAATTCAGTTATTTGATCAAATTGTGTTATTGATTGGCAAAACTGTGTTACTCAGTTATTTGATCAAATTTATGTTATATGAACTTTGTAAATTGTGAAATAGAATTGTGAACAATTTGATTTGTGAATTGTCAATAAAAGATTTATGTATCGCATTTCAAATTGTTATTGTGCATCACTGAGTAAATTTTACTCAGCGATAGCTTTTCATTCTTTGTCGCAGTAGACAGATCGACAAGGCTAGTACTAGCCGCTAGTACTACACTGAGAGATCACCGGGTATATTGAGTATACCACATTTTGCATTTTTACTGTAATGTATGTTCACTGTATGTATATATTGTTCTTGGTTTTGAGCAGTTGTAAATTAAAATTGTACATTGAAGTTGTAAAGTAAATGATGAGTTATTTTGGCTTGTAAAATTTGTACTGTATTTCTTTAATCTCAATCTTTGAAAAATTATTGTGGATTTGAGTTGAAAAACGTATTGTGTTGAATTATGTTGGAGTTTGAGATTGAGAAAAATATTGAAGTGCTTTTTACAGGTTTTTGAATAACTGTTTTGTCCAAAATACAGATGGCACTCTACCAAAATTTTTACAGAAATTATTAATAATTCAAATGTGTTAGCTCTTTCACTTAAGTTCAAAAAAAATTTTTAACACCTGTAAATAGTGCTCACCACTGTAAAAAGAAGTAGGAAAAGTTTTAAAATCCCTTATAGTGTATTTAATGGGTTATCAGTAGACGAAGTTGGTAATTCATTAGGTATACTACGGGATCATGTTATGCCTTACAGAGGGGTAGGGTGTGACATGTTTTACTGGTATCAGAGCAAAGTTTTTAAATTCTATTTTCACATGTTATTTGAATATTCTTTCTTCATAGTACAACTGCTCAATATCATTGTTTGATACATACATTACATTACATTATAAATATGCACTAACGGGAGAAAATCTCCTTGTGTTATTTGTTTAGGAGGTCTAAGATCCTCGCATTGACTATGGAAGAGGTCGATCGTTCAGTCGATCAATCTATAGAGGCAGAGGTGCAAGGGGATGCCCCAGCCCTACACAATGTCAGTGGTTCAGCAGCACCAGCCCTGCGATCAGTAGTTTTACGCTCGATTCGCTCGGCGAGATGGTCGCAATGTTCCAACAAATGGCGGTAATGTGCCTACTCAAGTCCCAATACTGAGACACGGTGGTACAACCACGATCTTACGCTGACAAGATGACAAATTGATGAAATATGGGGCTACGGAGTTCAAGGGGACAGTAGATCCTCTAGAGGCTGAACAGTGGTTAGAGAGGATGGATAGGGTATTCAAGAAACTGCATTGCACGGAGGAGCTCAGATTTGAATACTCAGTATCTTTGCTACAGGGGGATGCTTATGACTGGTGGAAAACTATTCCCCATAGTCTGGTAGAACCTGCAGTGCTAACATGGAGTGACTTTCTCAGGGAATTCAGACAAAAATATGTCCCTGATGCTTATGTAGATCAGAAACTACAAGAGTTCCTAAGTCTAAAACAGGGGAGCAGATCAGTGGCTGAGTATGAAAGAGAATTTTCTCGCCTAAGCCATTATGCAGTAAATCTACTTGCTACCAGCAGGGAGAGATGTAAGAGATTTGAAACTGGCTTAAAGCCCAGTATCAGATTACAAATGGTCGGATTCAAACATACTAATTTCTCTGAACTTATTTCTCAAGCACTAGAATTAGAAAGAATTGAATCTGAAGCGGCTCCTGAGCAAAAGAAATCAGAGAAGACAGAAAAAGAGGGAAAGTCAGTAGAACAGAGTTCTAGTGGTCCTACTGGAAAGAGGAAAAACTTTGGGGGATACAACCGAGGTAGTAAGAAGTCCGGTAGAGATAGATATTCTGGACAGAAACCACCTCGATCTGATCAGCAAACTCAACAGAAACCCAGAAATGCGCTGTCAGATCGACTTTGTGAAACTTGTGGTAAACCACATAGTGGGGTATGTTATAGAGCCGTAGGAGCATGTTTTAATTGTGGAGAGACTGGTCATTTTGCTAGGGATTGTGTAAATCCATGTCATTCTGGATCATTTACTACACCAAAGGGATCAACCCAAGTTTCTACCCCAAAGAGTTCACCATCAGTTAGTAGAGGCAGAGGTAGAGGTAGGGATAGTACACCTAGAAGTTAGAGTACTGTGAATCAGCCAGAATAAGGTGATGCTTAGCTGGAGTATACGCTATACGGCAGAGAGAAGAGGCTAAGACTTTTGACATTGTTGCTAGTACTTTCTCAATTAGTAACTAAGGTATATATATGTATTGTTTGACCTGGAGTTTGCATACTTTTATGTTAGTATTAAAACTATATGTTCTGTTGTTATTCCTTTACAGGGGAATAAATTTTGATGCATTAGTGATTAGTCCTTTAAGATAAGGATTGTGATAATAAGTGAAATTAGTTTTGAAAGAGTTTATTGGCGAAAAGTATTTTCTAACACACCATAAATTATAAAGCTAATTGGCGAGCCTACTTAATGTAAGGCAAGAGGACGTAAAAGTAAGATGCAGTAATGGAATTGGTCTAGATGAGGGCAAGGATGTTACTGTTAGTAATTACTAATGGATATTGTAATCAGAATAAGATTCGAATATCAGTAAATTCGAAAAGGATAAAATATCAGAAAATTTGATCTATTGGGATATATCGTAGTAACTATGCAATGTCCTTGATGTTTATACTGTAAGCTACAGATTACAATACTGACTTGAGATTATTGTATAGAGCTATGAACTACTCGATAATACACCAAGATGAGAATAGTTACCAACGGCATCTGTTTTGGTATAGTTATGCCAGGACAGAATTTTATTGTTGGAAGTAAGTTTGAAAATCCTACTTAGGGATTTAAAACTCAAAAGTTAGAATATCGAAAAGTTATAGTTTAGTACAAAAGGGAAGTAAGTTATAGAATATTGATAGATAAAAGGAGTTATGGAAGTAAAAATTCGAATAGTTGGTTCAGATATAACAAAAAAAAAATGTTACAAATGTGAGGAAGACTATTGACTAGAATGGTCAGAGGACCAACGACTAGATAAATCATTCTAACATGACCTCAAGGGTCATTCAAGAAGGAACATGAACCGAAATATTAGACAGGACAATAGTAAGAGAAGATTGGTGTTATACAAACAAATTAAACGTTGTATTAGATTGTTAAAAGTCTTATACAAATTTGAGGAAAAGAAGATTATACGATCATATAGAAAGGAGAAAATAAACGTATGACTATTGAAAGATGGCTATTGGGTAAAATTTCGTGGACGAAATTTATTTAAGGGGGGGAGAATTGTAACACCCCTGTGTTCGGTAGTGCGTTCTACTGTTCCGGTGACTAGTGTTATCCGGACAGCTAGGATGCCTAGAACTACACTTCGATATGAGTGAGAAGACTTAAAATAATGAAATACAAGAAAAGAAAATACAAGAAAAACAAAGGAAAAATAATAGCAAAGAAATGTAACCAAGTTAAGCGAGCCGAGAACCCTAGCGATGGGTGACCGCACTGGGAAGTCACGGCGTGGACCGTTGACTAGCCCTGGACTGCGGGGAACCCTAAAAATTATTTTTAAGACTTAAATAGACACCTATTGAAGTATAAATACCATTAGAAATATCAAAGAAAAATTAATTAATTAGTACAAAGAAAAGTGAGAAATCGAAAAATGGACAAAATCCGGTGTTACCGAAAAATCGAGAATGCAACCCGAACAGGAGCATTGTGGTCATTTGATACCCCGAGTTGTCTTTTGACCTAAATTTCCATTGAAAATACATGATATTATATTTAGAAAATGTCATGAAAAATTTAATTAGTGGTACCTAATGTAAATAGCAAAAATGGGATTCAAATTGAGTAATTAACACATTTAAACATATAATATCATTATTTATGGTGAGTGGAGCACTATGGGGTTAAACAACTATTAAATGGGCAGGTTTAAATCCACTAATAAATCTGTAAACTCATCTTCAACTTTCATTCCCTTCCATTGCCGAAGTGAATATTTCTACCAAAGAAACTCCATGGCCGCACCATGCATGGAGCTCAAGTTCTCCATGATCAAGCCTTGATTTCTTGCAAGTGTCTTCATGAAAAATGATCCTCACACCATGGGCAGTAGATAGGCACTAAGAAATGAAAGTTTTTGTGGAGTTTTGAAGAATTTCCAAAGTGTTAGCAACGACTCAGGGAAAGGGAAGGAAACACTGAGTCAGAGCCAAGAGGCATATATCAAAGGTTTGTGCTCAATATTTATTTCTTTTGAATTCTTCAATTGAAATAAATTATGATTATTTATACATTATTGTTTTAAATTGTGTTTGTGCACAATAGTTATTTCTTTTGAATTTTTCAATTGAAATAAATTATGATTATTTGTATGTCATTGTTTTAAATTATGTTTGTGCACAATAATTTTGGCTTCTCATTTTCTACTTAAAAATTTAATTGAACATTATAGTTTTAAATTGTATCCATGCACAATACTTTTATATTCACTGCTTTTACTAGCAAATTTATTTGGAGAAATGAGTTATGAATAATTTTTTATTGCTTTAGTTTTGGGAATATTATTTGCAAATTATTGTGTTGCCAACTTTGCAAATGAAAATTTTGAGATAAAATGTGATTTATGGTTAGTATGAAAAATTATGATTTGAAATTGTTTTGATTCACACTTGGCATGACACTGTTACTATGTTCCTCCTCCATTTATGGGGTGAGTGTGATATATTCCTCCCTTTTTGACCTATCAGTCTGGGGTGAGTGTGATTATGTTCCTCCCTCTTTGACTTGCCAGTCTAAGGTGAGTGTGGATGAGTACTCATTATTCAGCTAGCTTCCTCCCTCATTGATTTTGATTATTGGGGTGAGTGTGTCTTGTCGTGGTGTACAACACGGCATGTGCGAAAAAAATTGTGTCATGGACTAAATTGTGATATTGATTGGCAACACTGTATTCTTCAGTTATTTGATCAAATGGTGTTATTGATTGGCAAAACTTTATTATTCAGTTATTTGATCAAATGGTGTTATTGATTGGCAAAACTGTATTATTCAGTTATTTGATCAAATTGTGTTATGGATTAGCAAAATCGTGTAATTCAGTTATTTGATCAAATTGTATTATTGATTGGCAAAACTGTGTTACTCAGTTATTTGATCAAATTTATGTTATATGAACTTTGTAAATTGTGAAATAGAATTGTGAACTATTTGATTTGTGAATTGTCAATAAAAGATTTATGTATCGCATTTCAAATTATTATTGTGCATCACTGAGTAAATTTTACTCAGCGATAGCTTTTCATTGCTGTCGCAGGTAAACAGACTGACAAGGCAGCAGACTAGGCTGCTAGTACTACACTGAGAGATCACCGGATATATTGAGTATACCACATTTTGCATTTTGTACTGTAATGTATGTTCACTGTATGTATATATTGTTCTTGGTTTTGAGCAGTTGTAAATTAAAATTGTACATTGAAGTTGTAAAGTAAATGATGAGTTATTTTGGCTTGTAAAATTTGTACTGTATTTCTTTAATCTCAATCTTTGAAAAATTATTGTGGATTTGAGTTGAAAAACGTATTGTGTTGAATTATGTTGGAGTTTGAGATTGAGAAAAATATTGAAGTGCTTTTTACAGGTTTTTGAATAACTGTTTTGTCCAAAATACAGATGGCACTCTACCAAAATTTTTACAGAAATTATTAATAATTCAAATGTGTTAGCTCTTTCACTTAAGTTCAAAAAAAATTTTTGACACCTGTAAATAGTGCTCACCACTGTAAAAGGAAGTAAGAAAAGTTTTAAAATCCCTTGTAGTGTATTTAATGGGTTATCAGTAGACGAAGTTGGTAATTCATTAGGTATACTACGGGATCATGTTATGCCTTACAGAGGGGTAGGGTGTGACATTTGGAGTTTTGTAGCTCAAGTTATGGTCCAAAAACTACAACTGGCCGGATTGAAATTTTGTCCAGAATTTCTGGACTGACCATATCTATAGTGTAATGAACAGTGAGTGCAACTCACCTTTTGAATACGTTCTGGTCATAATTTGGGTTAGGTTTCTTCATGAAAGTTGTTGATCTATATCTCAGCTTATTGCTGGTAAAATTTCAGATCAATTGGACCTTTCTACACTGATTTATGGCCAAATGACCAAATATTGTTCATTTGGTCATTTTGCCCAGGCAGACTGCAGGTCACCCGAATTAGGGCAAGCTTTTGGTCTACTTGGTTTGGTTTTATAGGCATGGTTTCTTCACCAAAGTTGTGCCATTATGTGTCTAGTTTCATGTCCAATTAGCCTTGCACCAATTGAACCTCTACAATTCAAGTTATGGCTGCCCAAACCTGCTGGACTCATGTCCGATTCTGCAGGTCACCTAGGGCAGCCACACCAAACCCAAATCCCATCACTCAACACATTTTATTTTTAGTTTAAACAGAACTAAATGGTCACTAATTGACCATTAATACCTATTTTCATCATCACATGGTCAAAGTCCCATTTCTCCACCCCAAACCCTAACTCAACATTTCAAACCATGCATTAGGATTGCATTTCATCAATCCACATAAAAGAGACATAATGTGGGTAGCCATACTACCCTTTTAGCTTCATTAAAATCATCACAATCTTGCCCAACCAAGGCTGCCAAAACTTAGGTTTTACATACAAATGGTACTCCGTCAATTTCCTTATCATTTGCACTCATTCATAAGTGTTAAACATGAATTTAAAGTGAATTTTAAGTTTAAGTTACTAACCTGTATGGAGTGAGATTTTCCCACTTGCTAAAGCTCTTCCTTTTCTTTTCTTTTACTCACCAAGATGATAGAATAATTTTTTTGTGTTGATAATTAGGGTTTTTGGTGGAAGAAAGCTAGGGAAATGGAGGTTTAGAAGTTTGTTAATGGTGGTTATGGCGGAATGGTTCACGGCAAGGAAGAAGCAAGGAAGAGAAATCTGATTTTTTGTTTCATTTTCAGCTCATTTTGTCTCTTTAAAATAAGTTGATGCCATGTGTCCATATTGGATAGGTTGAGAAAACTTTAATGACATCATTATGATGTCATAATGCTATTTTCTTTCATTTCTTCTCCATTTCTTGTCTAATTAATTTCAATTAAATTTTAACAACATTTAGTCATATTTTATGTTATATAAATTATTTATTTAACTGGACAAGTTGGCTAAAAATCATCTCTGAAGACGAATTGACCAAAATGCCCTCCGTTTGGCTTAACGGGCCAAAATTGTCTGTACCGATTGAAAAAAAATTTTCTAAGTATTTCCTTGGCATTCTAATGCCATAAGAAACTCAATGACCCTTCTCTGGAGTCCCAGAAATTATTTTATAATTTTTTGCTCGGGTCTAGGGCTCCTAGTTGCGAGAACCGCAACTTCTCACTAGGTTACCCATCACTAGGGCACCGGCTCATTTAACTTGGTTGTATTTTATTTCTAAAATTTTTCCTAAATTTTTCTTATTAATATTTGAGTTAATTTTGGTTCCTCACTTTAGTTTAAATATTTTTTCGGGAGTTCTAGCTATCCGGACTGACATTGGTCACCAGAACAGTAGACTGTACGGACTAGCTAAAGTGAGGATGTCACACTAAGGAACCCCGGTCTCAAGAAAAATTCAAACACATAGAAAAGCGCTACCACATTATTAGAGAAATAGTTAGACGAGGCAATGTAGCCATGCAAAAAATTGCATCAGCTGAAAATCCAGCTGATCCATTCACTAATCCTATGTCACAAACTCAGCTAGACCGACATCTTGAGAAGATGGGTCTAAGGTATTGTAATGAATGGCTCTAGTGCTAGTGAGAGATTGTTAGTAGTATGCCCTAGAGCATATCATTTAGTATGTATCTTGTACATATTTTTATTAATAAAAAGCATTTTCACTTTTCCGTTTACATAATATATTTATGTGTAATAGAAAAAGTCCATTGATATTTTGTTAGAAATTCTATTCTTAAGTTATTAAGAATATGAGTGACAGTATTTCTAGCACAAAATAACAAAAATAGGTTCATAATCGAGGATACTTCACAATAAGGACATGACTTATCCAGTAAGATTGTATTCATGTTTGTTCCCAAGTTATTTATATGAGATATAAATAAGATGGAATGGTGAGTCTCATATCATATAACAAACATGATAGGCACTTATACATGATAAGTAGGCCGAACCAGTGACATTTATGACAAGCACATAGAGTTTACTCTTGTCAATGTATTGTCATAAATTATATCAATACATATAATCTTTAGACCTGAGATAGCACAGTTATCTTGTATATAGGTAGTTTGAGTTTAATACTGCTTTCATACTTGTACTGTGTATGGGTATATGGGCATGTGTTGGCTCCTACTAGTTATATATGGAGGTAGGTGTTGATCAAGATGGAATTTGTTCCTCTAAGTAAATAGGGATAAAATCCTATGTTCATTTAATTGTTCTTGATGTTTCAAGTTCCTGGCCAGGACAGATAGATTTAATCAGAAAAGGGTTTCTGATAAGAAAATCTTTTTAATCAAGAATTGATATTAAAAGAGAACATAATATTCATAGCAAATGGGGTTTGACAAAAACCATGACTCCAACTTGAATTGGGATTTTGTAACAGAGAGATTCTAGTGCATGGTAACATATGATTATAGGTTCATTTAAGGTAAACCTTATTACTAATTGGGTGGCTATGGTGTGACACCCGTTACCCGACTACAGTGTAGCCGAGCAAGTTATGCCACTCAGTGTGCCGAGCACTCTATTTTATCTTAATTCATTTTTTATTCTTCCTTTTGAATATAACTTGTGAAATATAATTTATTTAAGCCATTTATCGAAATTATAATTTATTTAAGGTTCCGAAAATTTTAAAGAAAATCCGGCGGAGTACCGGCTAAAAATGGAGAAAACAGTTCTTCGGACCCTGTGAAAAACACTTCCAATATTCATATATTCATATTCAATTACTCTCAAACTCCAATAATCATCATCTCAACATTTGTCAACCATTCATTTCTCAATTTCAATTTTTCAATCATTCATCTCATTTGATAGTCATGTAACAATCACAGATCAATATTCACTTTTCCATTTACAAGCACAAATTTGCATTATTTACATGAAAATCAAAATACATTACATAAGTTTCATTACATATGAGAAAATCAAAATTTATTACAGAATGCCAAAATGACACCTAGTGTCCTACCAATGCACCGCAGGTTGAGGTGACACGGACACTATGCGTAATCGTGAACGCCTTACCGAACTGTGGTCCACTGGGCCCTCTGTCCAAATCTTTCGCACTCACGCGTAAAAGCGACGCTAAGCATAAAGCTTAGTGGTGCCAATAATACAAGAAAATATAATATGCAAATAAAAATAATAATTTCCTTGCTATTGTGTTCATGAGAAAGGAATAATTACTCACTTATTGTTTTAGTCGAGGGCTAATCATGTTTTATGATATTAACTTCTTCATGCATTTCGTTAATTATTTTCTTCATGATCTTGAGCTTCTTTGTATTTTTGGTAATCATTCCTGATACTTAATTTTCGTATTTCCTTTAATAATCAGTTCAATCACAGTTATACTTTTCCATGCCCAAGTAACCTATCTTCGACGATCGGATCGATAACGGGTCGTTGGCACTGGACATCGTGGTGCCTCGGGCCGTCATACTATGGGACGCAGAACGTCAACCATGTATGCAGTCAGTATGGCTAAAAAGCCATGATATCACATAATCGGGCATAAAAGCCATGAATACGGGCATAAAGCCGTGAATACAGGCATAAAGCCTTTCGCAGTACTGCTAAAACAATACCCTATTGGCATGCCAATCTATCCAAACCAATCACATTAGGCCTACTAGGGCATTTTGCACTTTTAAGTTTCACAATTTTTGAATTTCAAGTTTTCATGTCACTATTCATTTCATTAGTCAACTAAAATGTTGACTTTTGCATAAACAATAGGTACATTGGTTTTAGTACTCCCAACATACCACATTTTGCATTCAAAACTTGTTGGTTTTAGTCACTTTCTCAAAGCTTAGGTCATTTTGGCAAAATTGCCAATTTTTGGTTTTGGTGTCACTATTCACCTCATTGGTCAACAAAAATGTTGACTTTTGGATAGAAAATAGGTGTATTGGTTTTAACACCCCAAACATACCACATTTTGTATTTAAAACTTGTTGGTATTGGTTGCCAATACCATTTCTAAGCTTAATGCTAATTGAACAAAATTTTCAGATTTGGTGCTTCATCTTTATTGTTCCATTTGATATTTCTACAGTGGGACTTTGAGGAAATGGTAAACATGAAAGTTGTTCCTTATTTTGTCTAGTTGAATTTCTTTTTTTGAATCACTCCATTTGGAGTTTTGTAGCTCAAGTTATGGCCAAAATAAGTTTACTGTTCACGTGCACTGTTCATGCTGCACTTTTGGGTTTTGGCAGATTTTGGTCCAAATTTGGTCAGTAATTTGACCAAGTTAAGTTCATAATTTGGTCTAACTTTCTTCATATGACATGTTCTACCATACCTTAGGTTTCCATCGGTTCAAGAATCGCCTAAATCCGAGTTTTCTAGAGGGAGTTATAGTCATCCAAACATTACTGTTCAAATGTAAATCTGCAGAGTTGCAGGTTTGATAACTTAACTTTGCCCAATCATTTGAATGGGTTAATGGCATTATTTGGGGTAGGTTTCTTCATGAAAGTTGTTTGCCTATATCTTATCTTTTTTCTGTAAAAATTTCAGATCAATTAACCAAATCTACAGTGAGTTATGGCCAAATGAACAGTTACTGTTCATTTGGTCAATTCTGCAGGGGCTGTTGCAGGGTGTCCGGATTGGGGCCAAGTTTTGGTCCTCTTGCTTTGGTCTTTTGGGCATGGTTTCTTCAGCAAAAATGTGCCATTATAAGCCTAGTTTCATTTCCAATTGGCCAAACACCAATTGGACCAACACAGCCCAAGTTATGGCAGTGCAAGTGGACTGAATTTTCAGTCCCTCTGCTGCTGTCCTAGAGCAGCCTGCAACTTCATTTTGCAATCCTATTTTTCAGTCCATTTTATGGTCAACTTACCTAAGATAGTCACTAATTGACCATTAAAATGTGCTCTAACAATTTCCTAAGCCAAGTCAATTTTTACTCCCCAAAGCCCTAGCTTCACATTAGGTTTTCTACAAAATGCCTTAGTTAGCATACCAACTTATTATTCTTATGTTTATAAACTTCCTACATGATTCTAGTTCACTTCAAGCTCATCAAAAACACTCCTTCCTATTCCTTTACTAGGGCAGCCAAAACTCATGTACACATACACATGAATTTTGTTCATTTAAATTACATTTTCTTATTAAATTCAAGTTCCATTTCATGAAATTAAAGAGTTTTAGGTATATAGTGCACTAACCTTGAATAGGGCAGTTTTTTTTTTCCCAACTCAAACTTCTCTTTCTTTCCTCTTCTTGGCTGCCAAAAGCTTGTTTAAGGTGTAGGGTAAAATTTTAATGAAGTGGGGTTAGGGTTTTATGGTGAAACAAGGTAGGAAATTAAGCTTGCTTGATTGAACATCAATGGAGGGAGGAAGAAGAGAAACTCACGTTTTTGGCTGAAGAGAAGGCAGCTGGTTTTTGGTCTTCCTTGGTCTTTATTTAGCTCTTTTATTAGTTAGTCAAATGGTTACTTAATGGTGATTGGTTGGCAATTTTAAATGACATCACAATGATGTCATAAATAAGCTTTTTCTTCACTTTCTTTTCTTTCCTCCACTACTCATCTTCAATTTTATTTCTAGTAATGTTTATCCATATTTTATGTCATATTAATTATTTACTCAACTGGACAAGTCGGCCAAAAATCACCTCTGAAGGCGAAATGACCAAAATGCCCTCCGTTTGGCTTAACGGGTCAAAATTGTTTGTACCGATTGAAAAATTTTTTTAGGTATTTTCTTGGCATTCTAATGCCATGGAAACCTCAATAACCCTTCTCTAGAGTCCCAAAAATTATTTTATAATTTTTCCCCCGGGTCTAGGGCTCCTCGTTGCGAGAACCGCAACTTTCCTCCGATTACCCATCGCTTGGGCACCGGCTCATTTGACTTAACTGTATTTTATTTCTAAAATTTTTACTAAATTTTTCTCATTAATATTTGAGTTAATTATGGTTCCTGACTTTAGTTTAAATATTTTTTCGGACGTTCTAGCAGTCCGGACCGACACCGGTCGCCGGAACAATAGAATGTACGGAGTGGTTACCGGGAGGGTGTTACAACTCTTCCCCTCTAATTTAAATTTCGTCCTCGAAATTTACCTGACTTAAGTAATCGGGGAGTTGCTACCTCCTTGTTTCTTCACTTCCTTGCATCGCCTCATCAGTGTCTGGGTTTGGCTCTTCCTGAGCTTCCATAGCATATACTTGTCGTGCCACCCTGACTTCGGGCTTTTCAACTGTCTCAGAAACAATCTTCTGTGAAATGTCAGCCATTTCTGCTCTACCCGATCTTTTACCCCTTTGAACTATAGGGAAAGGTCTATCAACTTGTACCGGAGCTATTGAACCACTCCTCTGAGGGCAATCTCTTATGAAATGATCCGTAGCCCCACACTTGAAACACTCTCCAGTTAACAATCGACACTCCCCTCTGTGTCTTCTACCACAATGCATACATTCGTGCAATCAAGTTAATCCCTTGTTATTGTGACCGGGAACTAGCTATAGATATTCCAATCGCCTCTGTGGGCTCGTGTGCGATCTTGTGAACTAGAACCCTTAAACTTCTTACTATCGGTTGGTATACTTGACTGCCCCGGTCCAAATTCCTCTTACGCTGCCTATCTTTCCTATTTTGTTCATTTATTCTCACTTTCTCCACTTTTAATGCAGCTTCCACTAACTTGGCGAAGTCTGTGATCCCCAAGGCAGTGATCATGATCTTTATATTATCATTTAATCCCTCTTCAAATCTCTTACACCTTTCGGCCTCATTAGCGACTATCTCCCTTCCGTAGCGGCTTAATCTGACAAATTCCTTCTCATACTCAGCCACTGACAACTGTCTTTGCCTCAGGTTAATAAATTCTCTTCTTCTCTCTTCTAGGTATACAGTACCCACATATTTCTTCTTAAATTCGGAGAGAAAGAAGTCCCATGTCACTATTTTTGGCTGCACTTCACTGGATACAGTGTCCCACCATTCATATGCATCGTCTTGCAGCAGAGATACAGCAGATTCCAAGTTTTGCTCTGGAGTGCAATGGAGTTGTTTTAGAACTGCACTGCTGCTCAACCAATTTTCTTGCAATGTAATCATCTTCTCTCTTACCATAGAAGTCCACCGCTCCAAACTTTCTTAGCCTTTCCGTGTGTGATTTACTGTGGAGCCGTGGTGGTGGTGGTGGTGCTTGGCATTACTCGGCCATTTGTCTAAAGAAATCGGCCATTTGTCAAACATGGCTCGTGGAGGCCGAAAGGTGCTCGCTTGAGCCGGTGGAGTAGGTTCTCCCTACCCCAGCCTCACTTGCACAGTGGAGCATGACTCTCCACTTCCTCCTCGATCGCTCTCGTGATGAAGGGTCCATATCCTATTCAAAATAAGAAAGACAAACAAATCTGCATTAGTGTCACCTCGACTCTTACAAATTCAATGCAAGGTATGGACTCAATCTAGGCCCAGAAACGCCTAAACCGTGCTCTGATACCACTAAATGTGACACCCCTTACCCGACTACAATGTAGCCGAGCAAGTTATGCCACTCAGTGTGCCGAGCACTCTATTTTATCTTAATTCATTTTTTATTCTTCCTTTTGAATATAACTTGTGAAATATAATTTATTTAAGCCATTTATCGAAATTATAATTTATTTAAGGTTCCGAAAATTTTAAAGAAAATCCAATGAGTACCGCTAAAAATGGAGAAAACAGCTTTTCTGAACTCGTGAAAACACTTCCAATATTCATATATTCGTATTCAATTACTCTCAAACTCCAATAATCATCATCTCAACATTTGTCAACCATTCATTTCTCAATTTCAATTTTTCAATCATTCATCTCATTTGATAGTCATGTAACAATCACAGATCAATATTCACTTTTCCATTTACAAGCACAAATTTGCATTATTTACATGAAAATCAAAATACATTACATAAGTTTCATTACATATGAGAAAATCAAAATTTATTACAAAATGCCAAAATGACACCTAGTGTCCTACCAATGCACTGCAGAAGTTGAGGTGACACGGACACTATACAGAACTGTGAACTGCCTTACCGAATCTGTGGTCCACTGGGCCCTCTGTCCAAATTCTTGATTTACGCGTCGCAAAAGCGACGCGCTAAGCATAAAGCTTAGTGGTGCCAATAATACAAGAAAATATAATATGCAAATAAAAATAATAATTTCCTTGCTATTGTGTTCATGAGAAAGGAATAATTACTCACTTATTGTTTTAGTCGAGGGCTAATCATGTTTTATGATATTAACTTCTTCATGCTCGTTAATTATTTTCTTCATGATCTTGAGCTTCTTTGTATTTTTGGTAATCATTCCTGATACTTAATTTTCGTATTTCCTTCAATAATCAGTTCAATCACAGTTACACTTTTCCATGCCCAAGTAACCTATCTTCGACGATCGATCGATAACGAGTCGTTGGCACTGGACACCGCGGTGCCTCGGGCCGTCATACTATGGGACGCAGAACGTCAACCATGTATGCAGTCAGTATGGCTAAAAAGCCATGATATCACATAATCGGGCATAAAAGCCATGAATATGGGCATAAAGTCGTGAATACAGGCATAAAGCCTTTCGCAGTACTGCTAAAACAATACCCTATTGGCATGCCAATCTATCCAAACCAATCACATTAGGCCTACTAGGGCATTTTGCACTTTTAAGTTTCACAATTTTTGAATTTCAAGTTTTCATGTCACTATTCATTTCATTAGTCAACTAAAATGTTGACTTTTGCATAAACAATAGGTACATTGGTTTTAGTACTCCCAACATACCACATTTTGCATTCAAAACTTGTTGGTTTTAGTCACTTTCTCAAAGCTTAGGTCATTTTGGCAAAATTGCCAATTTTTGGTTTTGGTGTCACTATTCACCTCATTGGTCAACAAAAATGTTGACTTTTGGATAGAAAATAGGTGTATTGGTTTTAACACCCCAAACATACCACATTTTGTATTTAAAACTTGTTGGTATTGGTTGCCAATACCATTTCTAAACTTAATGCTAATTGAACAAAATTTTCAGATTTGGTGCTTCATCTTTATTATTTCATTTGATATTTCTACAGTGGGACTTTGAGGAAATGGTAAACATGAAAGTTGTTCCTTATTTTGTCTAGTTGAATTTCTTTTTTTGAATCACTCCATTTGGAGTTTTGTAGCTCAAGTTATGGCCAAAATAAGTTTCTTGCTCACGTGCCTTGCTCATCTTTGCACTTGTGGGTTTTGGCAGATTTTGGTCCAACTTTGGTCAGTAATTTGACCAAGTTAAGTTCATAATTTGGTCTAACTTTCTTCATATGACATGTTCTACCATACCTTAGGTTTCCATCGGTTCAAGAATCGCCTAAATCCGAGTTTTCTAGAGGGAGTTATAGTCAGCCAAACATTACTGTTCAAATGTAAATCTGCAGAGTTGCAGGTTTGATAACTTAAATTTGCCCAATCATTTGAATGGGTTAATGGCATTATTTGGGGTAGGTTTCTTCATGAAAGTTGTTTGTCTATATCTTATCTTTTTGCTGCAAAAATTTCAGATCAATTAACCAAATCTACAGTGAGTTATGGCCAAATGAACAGTTACTGTTCATTTGGTCAATTCTGCAGGGGCTGTTGCAGGGTGTCCGGATTGGGGCCAAGTTTTGGTCCTCTTGCCTTGGTCTTTTGGGCATGGTTTCTTCAGCAAAAATGTGCCATTATAAGCCTAGTTTCATTTCCAATTGGCCAAACACCAATTGGACCAACACAGCCCAAGTTATGGCAGTGCAAGTGGACTGAATTTTCAGTCCCTCTGCTGCTGTCCTAGAGCAGCCTGCAACTTCATTTTGCAATCCTATTTTTCAGTCCATTTTATGGTCAACTTACCTAAGATAGTCACTAATTGACCATTAAAATGTGCTCTAACAATTTCCTAAGCCAAGTCAATTTTCACTCCCCAAAGCCCTAGCTTCACATTAGGTTTTCTACAAAATGCCTTAGTTAGCATACCAACTTATTATTCTTATGTTTATAAACTTCCTACATGATTCTAGTTCACTTCAAGCTCATCAAAAACACTCCTTCCTATTCCTTTACTAGGGCAGCCAAAACTCATGTACACATACACATGAATTTTGTTCATTTAAATTACATTTTCTTATTAAATTCAAGTTCCATTTCATGAAATTAAAGAGTTTTAGGTATATAGTGCACTAACCTTGAATAGGGCAGTTTTTTTTTTCCCAACTCAAACTTCTCTTTCTTTCCTCTTCTTGGCTGCCAAAAGCTTGTTTAAGGTGTAGGGTAAAATTTTAATGAAGTGGGGTTAGGGTTTTATGGTGAAACAAGGTAGGAAATTAAGCTTGCTTGATTGAACATCAATGGAGGGAGGAAGAAGAGAAACTCACGTTTTTGGCTGAAGAGAAGGCAGCTGGTTTTTGGTCTTCCTTGGTCTTTATTTAGCTCTTTTATTAGTTAGTCAAATGGTTACTTAATGGTGATTGGTTGGCATTTTAAATGACATCAGTATTATGTCATAAATAAGCTTTTTCTTCACTTTCTTTTCTTTCCTCCACTACTCATCTTCAATTTTATTTCTAGTAATGTTTATCCATATTTTATGTCATATTAATTATTTACTCAACTGGACAAGTCGGCCAAAAATCACCTCTAAAGGCGAAATGACCAAAATGCCCTCCGTTTGGCTTAACGGGTCAAAATTGTTTGTACCGATTGAAAAATTTTTTTAGGTATTTTCTTGGCATTCTAATGCCATGGAAACCTCAATAACCCTTCTCTAGAGTCCCAAAAATTATTTTATAATTTTTCCCCCGGGTCTAGGGCTCCTCGTTGCGAGAACCGCAACTTTCCTCCGATTACCCATCGCTTGGGCACCGGCTCATTTGACTTAACTGTATTTTATTTCTAAAATTTTTACTAAATTTTTCTCATTAATATTTGAGTTAATTATGGTTCCTGACTTTAGTTTAAATATTTTTTCGGACGTTCTAGATCAGGACCGACACCGGCCACGAACAATAGAATGTACGGAGTGGTTACCGGGAGGGTGTTACAACTCTTCCCCTCTAATTTAAATTTCGTCCTCGAAATTTACCTGACTTAAGTAATCGGGGAGTTGCTACCTCCTTGTTTCTTCACTTCCTTGCATCGCCTCATCAGTGTCTGGGTTTGGCTCTTCCTGAGCTTCCATAGCATATACTTGTCGTGCCACCCTGACTTCGGGCTTTTCAACTGTCTCAGAAACAATCTTCTGTGAAATGTCAGCCATTTCTGCTCTACCCGATCTTTTACCCCTTTGAACTATAGGGAAAGGTCTATCAACTTGTACCGGAGCTATTGAACCACTCCTCTGAGGGCAATCTCTTATGAAATGATCCGTAGCCCCACACTTGAAACACTCTCCAGTTAACAATCGACACTCCCCTCTGTGTCTTCTACCACAATGCATACATTCAGGCACTGGGGTTAATCCCCTTGTTATTGTGACCGGGGAACTAGCTATAGATATTCCAATCTGGCCTCTGTGGGCCTGTGTCTGATCTTGTGAACTAGAACCCTTAAACTTCTTACTATCAGTTGGTATACTTGACTGTCCTGGTCCAAATTCCCTCTTACGCTGCCTATCTTTCCTATTTTGTTCATTTATTCTCACTTTCTCCACTTTTAATGCACCTTCCACTAACTTGGTGAAGTCTGTGATCCCCAAGGCAGTGATCATGATCTTTATATTATCATTTAATCCCTCTTCAAATCTCTTACACCTTTCGGCCTCATTAGCGACTATCTCCCTTCCGTAGCGGCTTAATCTGACAAATTCCTTCTCATACTCAGCCACTGACAACTGTCTTTGCCTCAGGTTAATAAATTCTCTTCTTCTCTCTTCTAGGTATACAGTACCCACATATTTCTTCTTAAATTCGGAGAGAAAGAAGTCCCATGTCACTATTTTTGGCTGCACTTCACTGGATACAGTGTCCCACCATTCATATGCATCGTCTTGCAGCAGATACAAAGAGATTCCAAGTTTTGCTCGGAGTGCAATGGAGTTGTTTTAGAATTCTGCACTGCTGTTCAACCAATTTTCTACAGAGTGTAATCATCTTCTCTCTTACCATAGAAGTCCACCGCTCCAAACTTTCTTAGCCTTTCCAGTGTGATTTACTGTGGAGCCGTGGTGGTGGTGGTAGCCTTGGCATTACTCCGCCATTTGTCTAAAGAAATCGGCCATTTGTCAAACATGGCTGTGGAGGCCGAGCAGGTGCTCGCTTGAGCTGGTGGAGTAGGTTCTCCCCTACCCCAGTCTCAGCTACAGGTGGAGCATGACTCTCCACTTCCTCCTCGACTGCTCTCTGTGATGAAGGGTCCATATCCTATTCAAAATAAGAAAGACAAACAAATCTGCATTAGTGTCACCTCGACTCTTACAAATTCAATGCAAGGTATGGACTCAATCTAGGCCCAGAAACGCCTAAACCGTGCTCTGATACCACTAAATGTGACACCCCTTACCCGACTACAGTGTAGCCGAGCAAGTTATGCCACTCAGTGTGCCGAGCACTCTATTTTATCTTAATTCATTTTTTATTCTTCCTTTTGAATATAACTTGTGAAATATAATTTATTTAAGCCATTTATCGAAATTATAATTTATTTAAGGTTCCGAAAATTTTAAAGAAAATCCAGCGGAGTACCGGCTAAAAATGGAGAAAACAGTTCTTCGGAACCTGTGAAAAACACTTCCAATATTCATATATTCGTATTCAATTACTCTCAAACTCCAATAATCATCATCTCAACATTTGTCAACCATTCATTTCTCAATTTCAATTTTTCAATCATTCATCTCATTTGATAGTCATGTAACAATCACAGATCAATATTCACTTTTCCATTTACAAGCACAAATTTGCATTATTTACATGAAAATCAAAATACATTACATAAGTTTCATTACATATGAGAAAATCAAAATTTATTACAAAATGCCAAAATGACACCTAGTGTCCTACCAATGCACTGCAGAAGTTGAGGTGACACGGACACTATGCAGAACTGTGAACTGCCTTACCGAATCTGTGGTCCACTGGGCCCTCTGTCCAAATCTTCAGTACCTACGCGTCGCAAAAGCGACGCGCTAAGCATAAAGCTTTGTGGTGCCAATAATACAAGAAAATATAATATGCAAATAAAAATAATAATTTCCTTGCTATTGTGTTCATGAGAAAGGAATAATTACTCACTTATTGTTTTAGTCGAGGGCTAATCATGTTTTATGATATTAACTTCTTCATGCTCGTTAATTATTTTCTTCATGATCTTGAGCTTCTTTGTATTTTTGGTAATCATTCCTGATACTTAATTTTCGTATTTCCTTTAATAATCAGTTCAATCACAGTTATACTTTTCCATGCCCAAGTAACCTATACTGGACGACTGGACTGGATAACGGGTCATTGGCACTGGACACCGCGGTGCCTCGGGCCGTCATACTATGGGACGCAGAACGTCAACCATGTATGCAGTCAGTGTGGCTAAAAAGCCATGATATCACATAATCGGGCATAAAAGCCATGAATACGGGCATAAAGCCGTGAATACAGGCATAAAGCCTTTCGCGATCTTGCTAAAACAATACCCTATTGGCATGCCAATCTATCCAAACCAATCACATTAGGCCTACTAGGGCATTTTGCACTTTTAAGTTTCACAATTTTTGAATTTCAAGTTTTCATGTCACTATTCATTTCATTAGTCAACTAAAATGTTGACTTTTGCATAAACAATAGGTACATTGGTTTTAGTACTCCCAACATACCACATTTTGCATTCAAAACTTGTTGGTTTTAGTCACTTTCTCAAAGCTTAGGTCATTTTGGCAAAATTGCCAATTTTTGGTTTTGGTGTCACTATTCACCTCATTGGTCAACAAAAATGTTGACTTTTGGATAGAAAATAGGTGTATTGGTTTTAACACCCCAAACATACCACATTTTGTATTTAAAACTTGTTGGTATTGGTTGCCAATACCATTTCTAAACTTAATGCTAATTGAACAAAATTTTCAGATTTGGTGCTTCATCTTTATTATTTCATTTGATATTTCTACAGTGGGACTTTGAGGAAATGGTAAACATGAAAGTTGTTCCTTATTTTGTCTAGTTGAATTTCTTTTTTTGAATCACTCCATTTGAAGTTTTGTAGCTCAAGTTATGGCCAAAATAAGTTTACTGTTCACGTGCACTGTTCATGCTGCACTTTTGGGTTTTGGCAGATTTTGGTCCAACTTTGGTCAGTAATTTGACCAAGTTAAGTTCATAATTTGGTCTAACTTTCTTCATATGACATGTTCTACCATACCTTAGGTTTCCATCGGTTCAAGAATCGCCTAAATCCGAGTTTTCTAGAGGGAGTTATAGTCAGCCAAACATTACTGTTCAAATGTAAATCTGCAGAGTTGCAGGTTTGATAACTTAAATTTGCCCAATCATTTGAATGGGTTAATGGCATTATTTGGGGTAGGTTTCTTCATGAAAGTTGTTTGTCTATATCTTATCTTTTTGCTGTAAAAATTTCAGATCAATTAACCAAATCTACAGTGAGTTATGGCTAAATGAACAGTTACTGTTCATTTGGTCAATTCTGCAGGGGCTGTTGCAGGGTGTCCGGATTGGGGCCAAGTTTTGGTCCTCTTGCTTTGGTCTTTTGGGCATGGTTTCTTCAGCAAAAATGTGCCATTATAAGCCTAGTTTCATGTCCAATTGGCCAAACACCAATTGGACCAACACAGCCCAAGTTATGGCAGTGCAAGTGGACTGAATTTTAGGTCCCTCTCGCTCTTGTCTAGAAGCGACTGCAACTTCACTTTGCAATCCTATTTTTCAGTCCATTTTATGGTCAACTTACCTAAGATGGTCACTAATTGACCATTAAAATGTTTTCTAACAATTTCCTAAGCCAAGTCAATTTTCACTCCCCAAAACCCTAGCTTCACATTAGGTTTTCTACAAAATGCCTTAGTTAGCATACCAACTTATTATTCTTATGTTTATAAACTTCCTACATGATTCTAGTTCACTTCAAGCTCATCAAAAACACTCCTTCCTATTCCTTCACTAGGGCAGCCAAAATTCATGTACACATACACATGAATTTTGTTCATTTAAATTACATTTTCTTACTAAATTCAAGTTCCATTTCATGAAATTAAAGAGTTTTAGGTATATAGTGCACTAACCTTGAATAGGGCAGTTTTTTTTTCCCAACTCAAACTTCTCTTTCTTTCCTCTTCTTGGATGCCAAAAGCTTGTTTAAGGTGTAGGGTAAAATTTTAATGAAGTGGGGTTAGGGTTTTATGGTGAAACAAGGTAGGAAATTAAGCTTGCTTGATTGAACATCAATGGAGGGAGGAAGAAGAGAAACTCACGTTTTTGGCTGAAGAGAAGGCAGCTGGTTTTTGGTCTTCCTTGGTCTTTATTTAGCTCTTTTATTAGTTAGTCAAATGGTTACTTAATGGTGATTGGTTGGCAATTTTAAATGACATCACAATGATGTCATAAATAAGCTTTTTCTTCACTTTCTTTTCTTTCCTCCACTACTCATCTTCAATTTTATTTCTAGTAATGTTTATCCATATTTTATGTCATATTAATTATTTACTCAACTGGACAAGTCGGCCAAAAATCACCTCTAAAGGCGAAATGACCAAAATGCCCTCCGTTTGGCTTAACGGGTCAAAATTGTTTGTACCGATTGAAAAATTTTTTTAGGTATTTTCTTGGCATTCTAATGCCATGGAAACCTCAATAACCCTTCTCTAGAGTCCCAAAAATTATTTTATAATTTTTCCCCCGGGTCTAGGGCTCCTCGTTGCGAGAACCGCAACTTTCCTCCGATTACCCATCGCAGGCACTAGGCTCATTTGACTTAATCGTATTTTATTTCTAAAATTTTTACTAAATTTTTCTCATTAATATTTGAGTTAATTATGGTTCTGACTTTAGTTTAAATATTTTTGGACGTTCTAGCGATCAGGACCGACCGCCGATCGCGGAACAATAGAATGTACGGAGTGGTTACCGGGAGGGTGTTACAACTCTTCCCCTCTAATTTAAATTTCGTCCTCGAAATTTACCTGACTTAAGTAATCGGGGAGTTGCTACCTCCTTGTTTCTTCACTTCCTTGCATCGCCTCATCGATTATGCAGGTTTGGCTCTTCTGAGCTTCCATAGCATATACTTGTCGTGCCACCACGACTTGGGCTTTTCAAGCTCTCGAAACAATCTTCTGTGAAATGTCAGCCATTTCTGCTCTACCCGATCTTTTACCCCTTTGAACTATAGGGAAAGGTCTATCAACTTGTACCGGAGCTATTGAACCACTCCTCTGAGGGCAATCTCTTATGAAATGATCCGTAGCCCCACACTTGAAACACTCTCCAGTTAACAATCGACACTCCCCTCTGTGTCTTCTACCACAATGCATACATTCAGGCACTGGGGTTAATCCCCTTGTTATTGTGACCGGGGAACTAGCTATAGATATTCCAATCTGGCCTCTGTGGGCCTGTGTCTGATCTTGTGAACTAGAACCCTTAAACTTCTTACTATCAGTTGGTATACTTGGTATCTGGTCCAAATTCCCTCTTCTGCCTATCTTTCCTATTTTGTTCATTTATTCTCACTTTCTCCACTTTTAATGCAGCTTCCACTAACTTGGCGAAGTCTGTGATCCCCAAGGCAGTGATCATGATCTTTATATTATCATTTAATCCCTCTTCAAATCTCTTACACCTTTCGGCCTCATTAGCGACTATCTCCCTTCCGTAGCGGCTTAATCTGACAAATTCCTTCTCATACTCAGCCACTGACAACTGTCTTTGCCTCAGGTTAATAAATTCTCTTCTTCTCTCTTCTAGGTATACAGTACCCACATATTTCTTCTTAAATTCGGAGAGAAAGAAGTCCCATGTCACTATTTTTGGCTGCACTTCACTGGATACAGTGTCCCACCATTCATATGCATCGTCTTGCAGTGAGAGATCTGTGATTCAAGTTTTGCTCTGGAGTGCAATGGAGTTGTTTTAGAATTACACTGTGCTGTTCAACCAATTTTCGTTTGCAATGAATCATCTTCTCTCTTACCATAGAAGTCCACTGCTCCAAACTTTCTTAGCCTTTCCAGGTGTGATTTCTGCTGTGGAGCTGGTGGTGGTGGTGGTGGTGCTGGCATTACTCCGGCCATTTGTCTAAAGAAATCGGCCATTTGCTGAAACATGGCCTGTGGAGGCTGAGCAGGCTCTGCTTGAGCTGGTGGAGTAGGTTCTCCCCTACCCCCAGTCTCAGCTGCTACAGGTGGAGCATGACTCTCCACTTCCTCCTCGACTGCTCTCTGTGATGAAGGGTCCATATCCTATTCAAAATAAGAAAGACAAACAAATCTGCATTAGTGTCACCTCGACTCTTACAAATTCAATGCAAGGTATGGACTCAATCTAGGCCCAGAAACGCCTAAACCGTGCTCTGATACCACTAAATGTGACACCCCTTACCCGACTACAATGTAGCCGAGCAAGTTATGCCACTCAGTGTGCCGAGCACTCTATTTTATCTTAATTCATTTTTTATTCTTCCTTTTGAATATAACTTGTGAAATATAATTTATTTAAGCCATTTATCGAAATTATAATTTATTTAAGGTTCCGAAAATTTTAAAGAAAATCCAGCGGAGTACCGGCTAAAAATGGAGAAAACAGTTCTTCGGAACCTGTGAAAAACACTTCCAATATTCATATATTCGTATTCAATTACTCTCAAACTCCAATAATCATCATCTCAACATTTGTCAACCATTCATTTCTCAATTTCAATTTTTCAATCATTCATCTCATTTGATAGTCATGTAACAATCACAGATCAATATTCACTTTTCCATTTACAAGCACAAATTTGCATTATTTACATGAAAATCAAAATACATTACATAAGTTTCATTACATATGAGAAAATCAAAATTTATTACAAAATGCCAAAATGACACCTAGTGTCCTACCAATGCACTGCAGAAGTTGAGGTGACACGGACACTATGCAGAATCGTGAATCGCCTTACCGAATCTGTGGTCCATGGGCCCTCTGTCCAAATCTTGACTACGCGTCGCAAAAGCGACGCGCTAAGCATAAAGCTTTGTGGTGCCAATAATACAAGAAAATATAATATGCAAATAAAAATAATAATTTCCTTGCTATTGTGTTCATGAGAAAGGAATAATTACTCACTTATTGTTTTAGTCGAGGGCTAATCATGTTTTATGATATTAACTTCTTCATGCTCGTTAATTATTTTCTTCATGATCTTGAGCTTCTTTGTATTTTTGGTAATCATTCCTGATACTTAATTTTCGTATTTCCTTTAATAATCAGTTCAATCACAGTTATACTTTTCCATGCCCAAGTAACCTATCTTTGGGCATCGGATGGATAACGGGTCATTGGCACTGGACACGCGGTGCCTCGGGCCGTCATACTATGGGACGCAGAACGTCAACCATGTATGCAGTCAGTGTGGCTAAAAAGCCATGATATCACATAATCGGGCATAAAAGCCATGAATACGGGCATAAAGCCGTGAATACAGGCATAAAGCCTTTCGCAGTACTGCTAAAACAATACCCTATTGGCATGCCAATCTATCCAAACCAATCACATTAGGCCTACTAGGGCATTTTGCACTTTTAAGTTTCACAATTTTTGAATTTCAAGTTTTCATGTCACTATTCATTTCATTAGTCAACTAAAATGTTGACTTTTGCATAAACAATAGGTACATTGGTTTTAGTACTCCCAACATACCACATTTTGCATTCAAAACTTGTTGGTTTTAGTCACTTTCTCAAAGCTTAGGTCATTTTGGCAAAATTGCCAATTTTTGGTTTTGGTGTCACTATTCACCTCATTGGTCAACAAAAATGTTGACTTTTGGATAGAAAATAGGTGTATTGGTTTTAACACCCCAAACATACCACATTTTGTATTTAAAACTTGTTGGTATTGGTTGCCAATACCATTTCTAAACTTAATGCTAATTGAACAAAATTTTCAGATTTGGTGCTTCATCTTTATTATTTCATTTGATATTTCTACAGTGGGACTTTGAGGAAATGGTAAACATGAAAGTTGTTCCTTATTTTGTCTAGTTGAATTTCTTTTTTTGAATCACTCCATTTGAAGTTTTGTAGCTCAAGTTATGGCCAAAATAAGTTTACTGTTCACGTGCTTATTCATGCTTTGCACTTTTGGGTTTTGGTGATTTTGGTCCAACTTTGGTCAGTAATTTGACCAAGTTAAGTTCATAATTTGGTCTAACTTTCTTCATATGACATGTTCTACCATACCTTAGGTTTCCATCGGTTCAAGAATCGCCTAAATCCGAGTTTTCTAGAGGGAGTTATAGTCAGCCAAACATTACTGTTCAAATGTAAATCTGCAGAGTTGCAGGTTTGATAACTTAAATTTGCCCAATCATTTGAATGGGTTAATGGCATTATTTGGGGTAGGTTTCTTCATGAAAGTTGTTTGTCTATATCTTATCTTTTTGCTGTAAAAATTTCAGATCAATTAACCAAATCTACAGTGAGTTATGGCTAAATGAACAGTTACTGTTCATTTGGTCAATTCTGCAGGGGCTGTTGCAGGGTGTCCGGATTGGGGCCAAGTTTTGGTCCTCTTGCTTTGGTCTTTTGGGCATGGTTTCTTCAGCAAAAATGTGCCATTATAAGCCTAGTTTCATGTCCAATTGGCCAAACACCAATTGGACCAACACAGCCCAAGTTATGGCAGTGCAAGTGGACTGAATTTTCAGTCCCTCTGCTGCTGTCCTAGGGCAGCCTGCAACTTCACTTTGCAATCCTATTTTTCAGTCCATTTTATGGTCAACTTACCTAAGATGGTCACTAATTGACCATTAAAATGTTTTCTAACAATTTCCTAAGCCAAGTCAATTTTCACTCCCCAAAACCCTAGCTTCACATTAGGTTTTCTACAAAATGCCTTAGTTAGCATACCAACTTATTATTCTTATGTTTATAAACTTCCTACATGATTCTAGTTCACTTCAAGCTCATCAAAAACACTCCTTCCTATTCCTTCACTAGGGCAGCCAAAATTCATGTACACATACACATGAATTTTGTTCATTTAAATTACATTTTCTTACTAAATTCAAGTTCCATTTCATGAAATTAAAGAGTTTTAGGTATATAGTGCACTAACCTTGAATAGGGCAGTTTTTTTTTCCCAACTCAAACTTCTCTTTCTTTCCTCTTCTTGGATGCCAAAAGCTTGTTTAAGGTGTAGGGTAAAATTTTAATGAAGTGGGGTTAGGGTTTTATGGTGAAACAAGGTAGGAAATTAAGCTTGCTTGATTGAACATCAATGGAGGGAGGAAGAAGAGAAACTCACGTTTTTGGCTGAAGAGAAGGCAGCTGATTTTTGGTCTTCCTTGGTCTTTATTTAGCTCTTTTATTAGTTAGTCAAATGGTTACTTAATGGTGATTGGTTGGCAATTTTAAATGACATCACAATGATGTCATAAATAAGCTTTTTCTTCACTTTCTTTTCTTTCCTCCACTACTCATCTTCAATTTAATTTCTAGTAATGTTTATCCATATTTTATGTCATATTAATTATTTACTCAACTGGACAAGTCGGCCAAAAATCACCTCTGAAGACGAAATGACCAAAATGCCCTCCGTTTGGCTTAACGGGTCAAAATTGTCTGTACCGATTGAAAAATTTTTCTAGGTATTTTCTTGGCATTCTAATGCCATGGAAACCTCAATAACCCTTCTCTGGAGTCCCAAAAATTATTTTATAATTTTTCCCCCGGGTCTAGGGCTCCTCGTAGAACCGAACTTTCCTCCTGCTACCCATCGCTTGGGCACTGGCTCATTTGACTTAATCAGATTTTTATTTCTAAAATTTTTACTAAATTTTTCTCATTAATATTTGAGTTAATTATGGTTCCTGACTTTAGTTTAAATATTTTTCCAGACGTTCTAGCAGTCCGGACCGACACCGGTCGCCGGAACAATAGAATGTACGGAGTGGTTACCGGGAGAGTGTTACATATGGCATGCTATGCTAGGTGTTAACCATTTTCTATTTTTAGTCCCCTTATCATGTTTTTGTTTACTTTTCCATCAATCTCTCTTGTAAATACCAACATGAGTGAGTAAACTCTTTGGATTTCAGAGTTGGAAAATATGTTTTAGATTAATTTGTGTTGGTTATTTTCATATTTTATATAAATGAGTTTTGATTCTTTCTTTATGTGCTTGATTTAGTTGCCTAATGTTGGTACCCATTGGGTATTGTGTTAATCTTTGATTGAAGGACCGAAATGTGAAGATCATTGATAGATAATCAAGGATTAGAACTTAAAATCACCTAGATTTAGAAATAAACTAGGGTTTTAAGAGGAATTAATGATTGGTTACAAAACTTAATGGGTTTTAAATTAATTAAATATCATACGAAAGTAGGTTTGCTTATTTTAAAACACACTTTGGTTTACTTGAAAAAGATATTAAAGGAATTTAGAATCAATCACCTTCAAACTCTATTTTGCCTTAAAATTGGAATACCCAAGACAAATCCCAATTAATTTATACATAAACCCCCAACTCTGAAATCATTTTTATCATAATTAGACTTTGATTTAAATTACATGTTATTAATTTAGTTCAATTGCATCTAGATTTAGAATTTATTTGCTTGCTCTTTACCCATTCCAATTAGATTCATCAATTTATTTTGCTCATTTATATTTACCATTCATCAATCATTAGCCCAAATAATTACTTCATTCATAGTTTGGTTCTCAAAGGGCAAATCCTTGTGGGAATGATACTTTACTTATCACTCTATTATTTGATACGATCTGTATACTTGCAAATACACGCATCACTAGGATATTGGTTCCTACACCGGACTTAAGATTCATTCATAAAATAGTAGCAGTCAATATTGGCAAAACTAGATTTCATTTTTCCTTAATAAAAGACTAAAATACTGATGCATACCTAATAGCGAGGACCCTTAACCCTCCACCATCTATAGCAGTGGTGCAATCTTCCTCCTTTTCCTCATCATTCGAAGCCACCCCACGTGTCCCAATCAGTCTTTTATAATGTGCAGAGATGTCTCCTATGTCTTCCTTGTCTTCAATGGTGAGCGAGAACTGTTGCCTATCATCCTCCAATATGGAGCTTATGGACCTAGGTCGGCTCGAGAGCAGGCAGCCACTACATGTCGTAAGTGCTCCACCTGAGGATGCACAGCTCGAGGAGCCCCTAGTGCTGGAGCTAAGCTCTAAGCCTCTTGAGATCAATACCACTCCTCTTTGGTCTCCTATGAATTTGGTGTCATTTGAAACTAGTTTTAGCCCTTGTGAATCAAGCAGATGTTATGTGCAGCTCAGAACCTTTCTCGTTCAACCCATCCTCTTCTTCAATTGAAAACTTGCTAGCCGTCATACCTTTTGAACCCGCCCATAGTTTCTAGTCACAACAAATGTATCAAAATCTCTCGTATACTTAAGCAGAGGAGGAAGCATAAATTGGTTTCAGATTTTCTTGGTTTCTCACCTAAGTTAGGTCGAGGTGAGAAAAAGAAAAAGATTAGTTGTCCTACTAACAGTGATATCTCCAGAATGAATTCAAAGCATAAAAAAATCTAAGTGTGCGAATAAGGGCCTGTTTGGTTTAACTATTGAATACAGATAATAATTGTTAGCTGGTAGCTGATAACTGGTAGCTGATGATAACTGATTTATATTAAGTGTTTGATAAAACTATATTTAGCTGTTGCTATTAATATGTGAAATGACTAATAAAGGTATATATTATATAATTTATTTTATTATTGAAATAAATATAAAGTTTTAAATTTATTATATTATATTATTTATTTCATTATTAAATTAAATATACAATTATTAAATAATATATTATATCATTTATTATATTATTAAAATAAATATAAAATTATTAATCTATTATATTATATCATTTATTTTATTATTGAAATAAGAAAATAATTAAATTTTTTAAAAAAATACTTAAATAACTTTAAAAATATAGATAAAATAATAAAGTAATTATTATTATTGATAAAGAAAAAACTTATAATTAATTTTAAGTTTTTATATACAAATAAATATTTTATATTTTATGTTATTAATAAAAAAATTAACAAAGTTGAAATTTGTTAATTAAAATGTTAAAATTATAAATAAAAAAATATAAAAGTATTAATAATATTAATTTTTAAATTAAATAAAAAAAGATAATATGGTCAAAATGAAAAATAAAATTAAATCAGTTATCAGCTCATGAGAAATAAAGCTAATACAAACTGCAGTTGATGGGTACCATATCAGTTACCCATCAACTATCAGCTTTATTTTTTAAAATTTACTAAATATTCTAGTTCACTTATTTGGGTTTCTATCAGTTACACCCAATAGGTGAATCAAACACCCCATAAATCTCCGATAAGCATTTTGGACCCTGAACAGGAAGTGTGACGGATGATAAAGCTCGACAAACAACTGGGCCTCGTTTTCTCTAAGCCAAATGAAATAGTGGTTCATTTCTTTACTAAACAAATTAAAGATGACATGAATCTATTTCAATAGATTAATCAGTAGAGCATCCTTTTCTCCTTGTCAAATTCTAGATTTCAAACTTTGCAACTATATTTCTTTTGCTTTAAGAAATTATGTTTGTTTGGTTTAAGAGTGTTGATCTAGTTTTTTTTTTTTTTTTTTTTTTTTTTTTTCTCTGATTTAAGTTATTTGTCGGGTGTTTAGCTCTCTTTTAAGTTTCTTTCTTTCCACGATAGTCTTTCATTTTACTGGTGTCTTTGGCTCGGTCTTACCTTGCTGTTTTGGAGGCCTTGGCCTTTTGCCTTTTTTTTTTTAAAAAAAAAAAAAAAAACTCACCTAAATTGAAAGGTGCATGCAGGTGCAGCGTTTAATCAATCTTTACATTAAACATCGTATTAGATGATCTTGTATTTACGAAGACAATAATTCCCACTAACTTTATTGATTCTGTAAAAACTGTAATGCTGCATATAACATTATTACAATTAATGTTAATATAATGATATTAGTATACTGAATATTCAACGATCAAGAAGATCTAGGCATCCACTCATCTCCCTGAATGAAATTCTGTACTGAATATGCCTTTACATGCTCTGCCGGAATCTGACTACTTCAGGTTACTCTCTTAGACAAATTAGATCCTGGTCCAGAATTATTATATTCTCCATAGTACAGTGTATTCAATGCAAAATCACCACTCCAAGGCATCCAGCCATCTGCTGTTATAAGAGCTTCAAAGAAAGAATTTATGCAAACAACTCTCGAGTATTCCTTCCATGGCCTTCCCAAGTAATTCTTGTGAACCGTAGGATTTCTATTGTATAATGCCATATATTCTGCAGTGCCGTTGATCGAACAATTTAGAAAGACAAAACCTGTTGATTGGGCAGGGTCTGACCTGCTGTGTGCTGTGACTGCATTGTTTTCACCTTTTTCTGGAGTTTGTTGCCTGGGACTGACTAATATTTGGCAATCTTGGAAAACTGCAGCTGAGTTTCCAAAAATGAAATCCACATTGCCCTGAATGCGGCATGATTTATAGAATTGGCGAAGGGAATGAGCATACAAAGTGTCTTGATTGCCTAGGAATTCACAGTTCTCAATATATGATAGATCACTGTTTGATCTAAAGGCGACTGCCTGGTGAGTGGGAGGTCCTGCTGTGTTCTGGAATGTGATACCACTAGCCATGAAACCATCACCAAGAACCCCTGCAGTAGAGTTACAAAACATATCAAACTTCAATTTATAGACTATCAAGAAAGCTTTGTGATACATTTCACTTCATTTCTTTACTATTTTGGAGAATGCACATTCCTTTTAATTACAATTCTGCAAATATATATAGATGCATCAGCAAAATTCTTTTCTTTCAGAGACCTAAAATTGTATACTTAAGCTAATAGTTAATAAAATGAACATACAAAAAAGCACAAGAAAAACATTAACAGATAGCAAACTACTTTTATCCATAGAAATTAAAGACTTCCATGGAAAGGGATTAAATTACCAACAGTAGCAGATTCGAATGTAGTGACACCAAGTTGACCAACATAGAAAGACCCGGTAATGACCGTTTTCCCCATTCCATCTCCTAAAAACACTATATTTTTCTTCGCAAACGGTACCCTAACTATCTCGTCGTAAACCCCCTCCTTTATGTGTATCACAAACTTACGCTCCACCGTATTACTGGGCGCTGCATTTACTGCTTCCTGTACCGTTTTGTAACATCCACTATTAGTGTTCTTACACACCGTCACATCTGCCTTTAAATTTGACGGAAACTCACCCTTAAACACCATATCAGTGTCCTCCTTTGGCTCCTCCCAGAACCCATCATGCTCAGTTTTTGGCGGTCGCCATGACCGGGTTTCGTTGCCAAATAAATCGTAAGAGACAATCATGCTTAAAACATTGCTGCTGAGCCCAATCAAATCATCAAGAAACGCCTTCGTTTCATTGGCTTCCTGCGAGTTGCCCCCTTGAAACTGAGTCCTCCATAACAACAGTACTGGTATGCCACAGCCGCACTCATCCAAGCACGAACATTTTTGGTCTTACCAAGTGGCAAAGTGTCATTCGACAATGAAATGCGGTACTGAGAAAAACCCAGAATCTCCAAACAATTTTTAGCAGCGTAAGTGAGGTTTTGATTACCGGCCGCGGCGCTTAGGAGGGACTTCAGCATCGATTGTGCAATTGAGAGATTTTGGGAGGAGACCCATAATGCAGATTGGATAATTTGAAGTGGAGTTGGATTGGGAGGGAGAAGATTGGACTTAGAAAGAGAGGCTTGACAGATTTCTGGTTGTTGTGTGGGTTGACAGGCTAATTGAATGTTAGCTAAAGGTACTAGAGTGCTTGAAGATGATTTTGGAGAGCAGGAATGCGAAGTTTTATGATGGAGGATAAAGAAGAGGATGATTACGATAAGAGACAAAAGCAGGAGAGATGCAATGATAGTGAAGAGTAGGCACTTGGATTTTGATCTGCTGCTGGTGGTGGTGGTGGGTGCTGTCATGGCGGCGGAAAGAAGTCAAAAAGTAGATGAGAGAGAAGGTGCTGAAAATGGAGCATCCGTTAATTAACACTTACCAGAAGATACAGTTGTATTGCAACTTAAATAAATAATTGATGTTGGAATAAAAAAAATTCAAGTCTGTTTTGTATTTAAACTAATCTAAGTAATTAAATAATTTTTTAAAAAAATATATAATATGAAAATAAATTCTTTATATCACAATTTCAATCGAAAAAATTAAAATTATTTTAATAAAAAAAAATATATATATATTTTTTAAATTTTAACTTATTAAAATGATGAACAAAAGCCATCTCTATCATTGAGAGAGAGAAGGTGAGGAGAGAATTCTTCATTTTTCCGACAGCCAAACATAAAATTCAGAGATTTTTCAAAGTGTATTAATGGTCAAAATTCTCTAACACTAATCATACTCCATGTAAACCATAATTTAGACAATACAATACCTATAAAATAATTTTTTAAATTAAAGTAAAAGAAACCATAAGATTTTAATGGTGGAAGCAATGTGTACATTGCTTTCATATTTTTTGAATCAATAATTTAAAAAAAAAGAAAATTTTTAAATAAAAAAACTCAAAAGCTATAATTATAGTAATTGAAATATTTTAGATCATCGATTTCAGTGGAAAGTTACTGATTAACAGACAAAAGTTGCGCCATGGGAGTAACAACTATCGACGACAGCAAGGCTACTGATAACATCAATGGTAAGAGAGAGGGCAAGGATTAGTTTACCATTCACTTGAGGAATCCACACTGAGCCAGAGAATTCGAGAGATTGTGCGAAAGAAATTAAACTGATCATGGGGCAACAGTGGAAAAGAGAAGAGAGAACATGAAATTTTTTGTCTTTTAAATGATTTAGGTTTCTTAGGAGAAATCCATGACCAAAATAAGGACATCATGACTCGTGAGAAGGTGATGTGGTGGTAGTATCCGCTGTATGTGTCAATGGCAAGGAGTAAGAGAGAAGTTTAAAATAATATTTTATTATTATTTTTATATAATGGTTAATTAACAATTACATGATTAAATTTAATTTAATTAAATTAAAATTACAATATTTTTATACAGGTTTATTTAATTATCTGGTAATTGTTAAAGCCTCCAAGGGCCAAAATGATTTTTTTTAAATAACTGAAATTAAATTTATAATATCCTAATAAAGAATATCAATTTTTTTACGATTAATATATCCTATATTTAGACAATAACACCAAAATATCCATAAAATCACCAATTTACCATTTACTTCTAATTCAACAGGAGAAAAGTTTATTTTCAAAAAAAATAAAATAAAATATAATGCTCCAAAAGCAAAACTAATTATCACACAAATTAAATATAAAAACACAAAATAATAAATATAATATAAATAACGTTCTGATTAAAAAAGTAAACTACTGACTTACCTACTGTGGCCGTGTTGTAAGTGGAAATACCGGAACCGTTCACAGTCAACGACCCTGTAATTACGGTTTTACCCATCCCATCTCCTAAGAGCACGACATTCTTCTTCTGTAACGGGATCCTAACGATCTCGTTGTAAACCCCAGCCTTTATGTACACCACAAACTTTTGGCTGGCTTGATTATCCGACGCCGCATTTACAGCCTCCTGCACCGTTTTATAGCTCCCGGCATTCCCATCCTTGGTAACAGTCACATCCGCCGTTAAATTGGAGGGGAACCCGCCACTGAAACCCATGTTTCCTCCCGACCCGGAAGCTTCCCAAAACCCGTCCCGCTCTGTCTTCGGTAGGGTCCACGAGGAGGTCTTGTTCCCGTACACGTCGTACGCTACAAGCATGCTCAAGGCATTGCTGGTTATCATTGTCAGTGTATTCAAAAACGCCATCGTTTCATTAGTCTGCGACGTGTCGTTTACGTTCTTGAATCCTCCCCAACAACCAAAATGAGAACCCAAAGCCGCGCTCATCCAAGCTCTGGCGTCCTTGTTCTTGCCACGTGGCAAAGCATTGAGCGCAGAGGAGATACGGTACTGGGAGTTACCGAGCTCTTCTAAGCAGTTTGTAGCTACGGCGGTGCGGTTTACATTACCGGTGGAGTTGGCTAGAATGGACTTGACCATTGATTGTGCAGTTAGGAGATTGATAGCGGATAGAGAAATCGCCGATTGAACAATTTGGAGCGAGGTTGGGTTTTGAGCGACATGTTTGGAATTGGAAAAAGATGAAGCACAGATATCTGGGAATCTGGTACTTGAGTTACAAGCGTGGAGGATCTCAGGTGGGGTAAAAGTCGGCGATGAGGATCGTTTTGATTTATGGAGGTGGTTGCGGTGGTGGGAGGTGGCGGAGCAGAAGGAGAGGAGGAGAGAGAGAGTGAGGAAAGATAGGGAGAGGAGAGAAGCCATGGAAATAGAAAGAAAAGCAGAATTGAAGAGCGGGAAGAAACTTCTCATGCGTAGGTGGCGTCATTGTAGTGGGTATTTATAGTGGTGATGGTGATGAGATATTGGAATACATTTAGAAGGCAGTTTTATAACAGGGGTCATCGAGAAATTTTAAAACAGTACGTACAACAATTTCGTTGTGATAATTATTGTCGGTGTTGGGTAAATATTATCATATTCCAGGAATCATTAATGTGTATTTAGTCCATGTTTTATTAGCACATAATTAAAATTATAATATAATTATGACTATATTATATATTAATTATATTACTTTATAGTATAAAAAATTATAATAATAAATCATACTTAAATAATATAATTATTTAAAGTCAAAATAATGTAATTATTATCATAAATAAAAATAGGTATAATTATAATTATATATTTTAATTTTTTTTATTTATTATTAATATTATTATCATCGTTACTCAACTATCATTACTATTATCATCATTATTTCTACTCTATTACTACTATCACTAGCATCACTACAACTATCATCATCATTATTATCACCATTATGATTATGTTACTATCATTGCTATTATCATCACTTGATCATACTATTATCATCACTACCTTATCTTATTATAATTATTACTATTTAACCACCACTACCATAATTATTATAATTATTATCAGTTATTATTAATATTATAAATAAATTAAATATTAAAATAAAAATTATAATTATATTCTATGACTTATATTTTTACTTTATAACAAAACAGATAAATTTAATAATAATTATATTATATTATAATTTAAATTATATTATATAATTAATTATATTCTATTATATTATACCCTATTAAATATCTTATTATATACATAACAAAAAAATTCTCGGAGTCAAGACTGGGTAGTTAATGCCTTTAAACAGATTTTAGCGTGTAATTTGTTTTTAATAGCCAAACAACAGTGCTTTTTAGGCAACATAATTGATGCAAAGAGCAATTATCAGTCGCAAGGCTGTCAACGTTTCCTTTGCCTCGAATCGAATGAAGATATATATATATATATATATATATATATATATATATATATATATATATATATATCTATCTTAATTTGCATATATATTGATTCAAGGATTAAATTATATGAGAGTAAAGCTTTACTTTATATTATGCACATTAGTTTGATGTTATTTTATAATTTAATTGAAAATATTAGTTAACTTATTATTGATATTTGGTGTTAATTTTTATTTTTAAGTGGAAATTGATAATTTTTTTTAATAAATTATTGTGTTTATGTTATTTTTTTGATTTTTTATTTTGATGATAGTATTGTTATTTTAATATTAGTATTATTATTTTTATTAATATTTTAATATTCAAATTATATAATTATTTTTATTCTTTTAAAAGGTATAATAATGCTACAATGTATAGAGTTGAGAATCGGAATCAAAATTAGAATCAAGATTAGAATTGAATTGAAATTGAAAGTACTTAGAACCGAATCAGAATCGAGTCAAAATTTGACTTCAATTCTAATTGTAAAAAATGAAAGAAATGAAGTTTGGTTTCGGTTGAATTAATTAGTTTCGGTTCTAATAAAGAGCTGAACTGAAATCAGAATCATATACCCAGTAGGGCTACTAAATAAAGATGAGATGTGCACAGTTCTAAAAGTTAGAGATGAGCTACATTGTTGCAGCTCCTATTAATAAAAGAGAAGGAACAAGAGTCGAAGGAGACTGCTAAAGCCTTGACTTCTGATATGATTCCTTGGATGCAATGGGGAACAACACCTCCATTTAAGGCTTTGATGACTACTTGCAAGTCTCCTTCAATGATAATATTCTTGAAGCCTTTAGCGCTAGCCAGGAAAAGAGCGTATCTGCAAGCCAAACTCTCTAAAATTAAAGGTTTGTAATATTGTTGAAGAACTTAAAACCAATCCAAAAGGATAACCTTAATGATTACGCACAATAGAAGTCACAGAGCCTTGATTCCTTCAGGAGTTGACTGCACCGTCAAAGTTAACCTTAAAATAGTTATGATTGGGAGGCACCCAATTGTTAACCGAATCAAGAATCTACCGAACATCCGAGGCAGATAGAAGCTGGTTTTGGATTTGAACCTCTTGAAAGTCCTCAAAATTTATTGCCGCTGCAATAGAGATTTGCATGGTTAGTTGGTTCTGTTAAAATTTGTAATTTTAATATGCAGATTCGCATTGACTAATGACTATATGGTTAATCTTTCACTACAAGAAAAATAAAATTTTGTGACAGATTTTTTGTGATAAAAAGATTATGTCACAAATTAGAGATGAATTTTTGATAGATTAAATCATTATACGGATTTGTAACGGACTATTAGCTACAAATTTTTTAGTTATTTTTTTAATATTTTAATTATTGACGGATGTAATATTCCGAATATAAGCTGTCACAAATTTGGGACAAACAGATATATCCGTCATCAATTTGTGACGAAAAAATATTGCTATCAAAAACTTTGTGACAAAATATATTTTCGTCACAAATTTGTGACGAAAAATAATTATCCATCACAAATGTTTGATGAAAAACATAATTTCGTCACAAATTTTATGACGAAATACATTATTTCGTCATAAATTTGTGACAGAAATATATGCCATCATAATAAGTTTTATTTAGTTTATTATATGTATGCAATAATAAGTTTTATTACTGGATTTTATTATTATTATTATTATTATTATTATTATTATTATTATTATTATTATTATTATTATTGATGAATTTTTAAATTTCAATTCAATAATAAAATTATTTAAAATTTGAAAATTAAAAAAATATTTATAAATAAAAAATACTAACCATTTAAATTTGTAGGTAATTAATTAAAAAAAATACAAAAAAAAACCCTACTAATTATGTGGTTAGTATTTTATTTTAATATTATAAAATTTAAAATAAAAATTAATAAAAAATTAACTACTATAGTCAGTCTGTAACACCCTAGGCAAATCCCACATCGACAAAACACGGGAGAGATGCTGGGTTTATAAGTTGGTGGTTCGTAACCCCTATTGATGCGTTTTAAAACCGTGAGGGCTTCAGCCCAGAGCGGACAATATCACTAGCGGGTCGGGCCATTACATTTGTGGTATCAGAGCGGCTCCGCGTGCAACCTTAAACGATGGTGGGGCAAACCTCAGCGAGGACGCTGAGTCCCATAAGGGGGGTGGATTGTAACACCCTAGGCAAATCCCACATCGACAAAACACGGGAGAGATGCTGGGTTTATAAGTTGGTGGTTCGTAACCCCTATTGACGCGTTTTAAAACCGTGAGGGCTTCAGCCTAGAGCGGACAATATCACTAGCGGGTCGGGCCATTACACAGTCAGTAATTACTGACCAAATTACCTATCATTTATCTAATTGGTAATTACCGACTAAAATATTTTAGACGGTAATTACTGACTATATAATTTGTACCAGTAAGTACCGACTAATAAATGATCGGTAAATGATAGCTAATTCCCTCATACCCTACTATTTGACTATGATAGTACTAGCAAATTACCTACTAATATTTTGGTCGGTAATTTTATCGACTAATATTTGGTTGGTATTTAGTCGGTATTTTATCGACTAAAAATAGATACTAGGTAAAATTTACTACAACCTAATTAGTGGACAATTTGTGTTTAGTCGGTATTTATTTCCAAGCACTAATTACTTTTTTGTTAACTATATGTTTTTTGCTTGCGTTTTAAGCACTAAAATTATTGAACTTAACTGTGTAATTGCGATTGCAAGTCTTCATATCATAGCTAGAAACTTGACTATTTAGCAGCTATACCACTTCACACAGGATAGCTAGGGTGATAGATCATGATGTTGATGAGTACACTAGAGTGCTTGAGGAGGAGATCGTGCGCATGAGGGCAAATCAAGAGTGAATTCTCCAACAACACGTTGAGAAGGAGGTATCGCAGCTCAGGCAATAGAGTGAAAAACAATTTAGCTATATGCAGGAGAAGATAAGGCGTATGATGAGGCAGGCGGTGTCTTCATCCCACCCTTCAAGTGATTCTGCTGATCCCCATGATCAAAGCACATAGAATTTGTAGCTTGATATTGTTTATATATATTTGCTAACTAAACTTATTACTTGTACGATTAATTTTATACTTTTATTTTATATATTATATTTTTATTTACTAATTATTATAAATTTTATTATTCTATTTATTATGCTTATTAGTAATTATATAAACATAGCAATTCTTAATTCACTATTATTTGTTTATTACTAAAAATTAGAATATAAGAAAAATTAAAAAAATTAATTTTGTGACTAATTATAATCCGTCACAAATTTGTGATGGACTGATCTTCACAATTTTGTGACAAAAAGCTTTCCGTCACAAAAAAATAAGTCAAAATAATTTGTGACGGATAATATTTTGTGACGGATTTACTGTCACCAATCCATCTCAATTTTGTGACGGATTCATGTTTTGACCGACCAACATTTTTGTGACGGATGAATGAATTCTGTCACAAATTTTGATAGATATTCCATCATAATTTTGAAGGAACGGAAGCGTGAAAAACACAAGTTTATACCATTGAATTCAAAAATTTTCACATAGGGTCACATGCATTATGCAAGATTTATTTTTATCTATTTGATTTCAATGATATACAACATATTAAAACTCTTTTAATAAGTTTTTGAATCTGTATTTGCCATTTAAGATTTTAAAATTAATCAGATTAATTTTAGAACCCTAGATTAAATCAAGAATGATTACACTAACCTCTTGATGCACTACAGCATGTCTGCGCTTTTGAAATTCGTCTTCAGGACACCAGATATTGTCCCTCTAGCTTGTCCACACAAAGAACACCTATGGAAGCCCTTGAACAGCTTCTAAAGTTTTTTTTATTAATTAGAAATTCAAGTTCTGCCTTTTAAGAGATTAAAGATGCAAACAGGGCACTAGAAACAATTTCTAGTGTTCTTAATTCAAGAGATTGATAGCTAATCTCTTTGAATTGATGAGAGATGAAGAAGAATAGATGGAGAGCCTCAAAATGGCGTGACAAAGGAGGAGTGGCTGCTGGTTGCTTTTCTTTTTTCATAACAACACTTATATAGCTAGGTTAATACATTAAACCCTTGCCACATGTCACCCTTTGATTAGCTCTAGGTTTAAGTGACCCAATCACATTGTCCCAAGTTTCAAACCTATATTTAATCTTAATATTAATCATCTTACATGATTAAAAACATTTGGCAAGCTTATGTGTAATCCCATGTGTCACCATCTCATGGTGCCATGTGTCACAATATGAAATGACCAAAATGCCCCTGTGTCTTAATTTTGAGTTCTCAACTCAAAATAATTATTTCTCTTTTTCTAATCAAATTATATCAAATATAAATTAATTAATTAATCTCTATTAATTAATTTCTCATTAATTAAATTCATATTTAAACACTTTAAATATAAATTTAACTTATACTACACATCCAATAATCTAGATTTGATTTTAAGTCATGCTAGGGACTTTGCAATCTAATTGCAACCAAACCTATTTAATTAATCAATTAAACTCTTTAATTAATTAATTAAATCATATTTTAATTAGGTGATAACTTGTGTATGTGTGTGACTTACTAGGCTCATCACTAATTGGTAATGAGACATGATATCAACTCTTAATATCATCAGAACTCTTTCTTACCATAAATAATTTCTCTAAATCATTTTATGCACCTCATAGACCATGGTTAACACCTAGCATAGCATGCCATGGCCACCCAATTAGTAATAAGGTTTACCTTAAATGAACCTATAATCATATGTTACCATGCACTAGAATCTCTCTGTTACAAAATCCCAACTCAAACTGGAGTCATGGTTTATGTCAAACTCCATTTGCTATGAATATTATGTTCTCTTTTAATTTCAGTTCTTGATTAAAAAGATTTTTCTCATCAGAAACTCTTTTATGAATAAATCTATCTGTCCTGGCCAGGAACTTGAAACATCAAGAACAATTAAATGAATACAGGATTTTATCTCTATTTACTTAGAGGAATAGATTCCATCTTGATCAACACCTACCTCCATATATAACTAGTAGGAGCCAACACATGCCCATATACCCATACATAGTACAAGTATGAAAGCAGTATCAAACTCAAACCACCTATATACAAGATAACTGTGCTATCTCAGCTCTAAAGATTATATGCACTGATATGATTTATGACAATACATTGACAAGAGTAAACTCCATGTGCTTGTCATAAGTGTCACTGGTTTGGCCTACTTATCATTTATAAGTGCCTATCATATTTGTCATATGGCATGAGACTCACCATTCCATTTTATTTATATCTCATATAAATAACTTGGTAACAAACATGAATACAATCTTTCTGGATAAGTCATGTCCTTATTATGAAGTATCCTCGATTGTGAACCTATTTATGATACTTTGTACTAGAAATACCGTCACTCATATTCTTAACAACTTAAGAATAGAATTTCTAACAAAATATCAATGGACCTTTTCTATTACACATAAATATATTATGTAAACGGAAAAGTGAAAATGCCTTTTATTAATAAAATATATACAAGATACATACTAAATGATATGCTCTAGGGTATACTATTAACAAATTCCATCACAAATTTGTGACGGATTTTTCTTATTTGTCACTAAAAATTTCTGTCACAAATCCGTCATAAAATTATTTTTTTGACGGATTTGTGACAAATTTTTCTGTCACAAATCTGATTTTTTTCTTATAGTGCTTAGCTTATTATTATTATTATTATTATTATTATTATTATTATTATTATTATTTTGTAATTAGTTCCAACTGTGATTTGCACTTGACATCTCATATAGCTCTAGAGATAATTCTGATATTACTTATCTAAAGCTTATTGGTCTTTCTTAGGTTTATTAGTAATTCTTAATTTTTATTTAAGATGCCAAATTATGCCGGCAGAATCGTAGAGAGGCAGGCATAGCTTGGGCTGAGCATTTTGGGAAATATGGACATGCATCCAGTATCCACCTATGAAGGGCTTCGAGAAGGTGATAGGAAATCTGAGGGTGGTCAAAATAGTGTGCGTCAACATGTGAAGAGGGTTAGAATTAGAAACTTGCAGCACCATGGGACAAACTTGGCCATTCAGATGAGCTCTAAAGTTTTAAGATTTGGAGATGGAGAATCTGAGCTCGGCCTGTTTTAACATTTTTTCAGTTTGGAGATTGAAATGGAAAGTAATTACTAGGGAAGAAATTGATCATGAAAGCAACTTTGGGCATTGGCACTCGGCTAAATGTCACGTTGCTGACAAATTATATAATACACCTTCTCCCATAATTTATGCAAGGTTCCACGTAAATATGTATACTAAAGGCACCAAATCATCTTCTGACTTTTTTTTTTAATCTTTTTGTTGAGAGATAGATGCACGCATCTCGGAAAATAGAGATTTGAACGTATAATATACCTTTGCAAAGTTTGCCAATTAGCTAATTAAAAACTTCAAAAAATAGTAGGAAAAAAGAAGTTGGTAATTAATGGTTATAATCAAATTATTACACATTTTATGCTATAATTATCTTTTCTTTACATCATATACGATAAAAATATGGTACAAATTGTCACACCTTACCCCTCTGTAAGGCATAACATGATCCCGTAGAATACCTAATGAACTACCGAACTTCACTTACCGATAACTCATTAAGTACCCTACAAGGGATTTTAAAACAATTTTCTTATTTTTGATAAGTGGTGAGCATTTCCAATAAGTATTTAAAATATGTAATTAAGTTGAAAGCTAGTTGGAAATTTTGGCCCATTTTATTTTTCCGTAAATTTTATAAAAATTTTGACAGAGTTCTGTCTGTATTTTGAGAAAACAGTTCTTCAAATACCTGTAAAAAGCACTTCTAAAAATTTTTCTCAACTACTACTTCAATTTCACAATCAAACTCTATCAATTTCAACAATTGCACAATCATTTCAATCAATTTCTCAAGTTCAAAATTCAATACTCCTCAAAATACTAGCAATCCATTTCATTCAAATTAAATAAAATAGTTCTATTCATATTTCATTAGAAACAAAACAATTTAGATACATTATTATAAAATTTACATTAAGAGAATTTAAAACTACAATATATATTACAACTTTATATAATTTTTATACAAACTGCTCAAGACCCATTTTTACATGTCCATACATTTATATGCAATACATACATGAAAAGAAATATTTACAATTAGGGTATAAATTATACCCGAAGACTTTAAGCTGATATCTCCTCACACCTCAAGCCTCACTCACTGCTCCTCTAGTCTCTCAGATTCACATAAAGAATAGAAGCCATCACTGAGTACTAGGACTCAGTGGTGCACAACATACTAAAATAATCTTTATGCAAAACTTAAATAACATTTATTCAAAAATTTAACTAAATATGAGCATTAAACACAAAATACGAATTATGAAATTTTAATGCAAACCAAGTTCATTTCGAAGAATCAAAACACATTTCATAAAACCCACAGTTAAATCATGCCATTCGAAACAAATAGAATCTCAATAGCCAGAGGCTAAAGAGAAATCACATCACAAGGCTAGCTAGCTCAAATATATGGATATCCATTCACATCCTCTTCTACTGGCACACCTCAACACTTCTCCAGAGAAGGAATCAAAATTCGAAACTAATTACCTCCACTAGTCGTGCTAGTGAGGTGTTCAAATATATGGTCATGACACTGTGGTTTCAAAACTTATCTTAACAATTTGCTAAACATTGTCATTTCAATATACATAATAACTTTCAACAATTTAAATCAAAACATCATAAGAATGCCATAATTCAATATTTCACATTATTCAAAACAGTATGCAAAAGATGATTATAAAAAGTATACGTTGTGCATAAACCTCAAACGAGTCGCCTGTTGGCCTTGACTCGACTTATAATTCAATCAAAATTATACTTATAATTCAATCCTTATCCTAGGGTTCTAGATAGACATGATTTTGCATGTTTTCATGTATTTCTAACCACTTTCATCTTACTTCTATACTTATAATTCAATCAAAATTAAGGAAGAGAGCTTACCTCAAATGGAGCTTTCCAACTTCTTGATTCTTCAAACTTCTTTCAATTTTTCTCTTTCCAATCTTCTTAACAAAACTCAACTACAAGTTTTAATTAAGAAACTTATAAATTTTATGGCTCAAATCTTGGGTTTAAGAAGCTTTTTAGTGAGCTTCAATGGAGGAGGTTAAGAAAATGAGAGAAATGAGAGAGGAGATGAGAGGTGACGGGAAAGGGGAGAAGAAATCATTTTTTTTTCTTTTCTTTTTGTTATTATATGTCTTAGGAAGACCATAATTCTAATTAAATAAAATTTTAATTAAATTACTTATGGCATCATGCATGTGTCACCATATGATGTCATTACCTTTTTAACTTTTTCATTTTTCATTTTTTTTTTATTTATTTTTCTATTAGTTTTTTAATTTAATTCTCGATTCTAAAATTTTCTTTTCTCCTATTTTATTTGACAGTTAGGTCAGGAGTCAGCTCTCGAGGTCAATTGACCAAATTGCCCCTCGCCGGTTCATCCCGGTTTGCAATTAATTCCATATTTCTTTCGGCTCCCTGACCTAATTATTTGACTGGCTTAACAGTTCTTTTTCGTGATTTTCTCTTTTCCACTGTGTTCATAAAGGTCCTAAGGACCGCAGCGCCACATTTTTCAGTTTGACATTTGAGTTTAAAATGACTTCGCAGTCATTCCCGAGAAGGTCACCCATCGCTGTGACTCTCGGCTCGTTTAACTTCTTATGTTCTGTTTTTCTTATTTATACTTAACTACTTGAACATTACTAATTATTTGTATTTATGGTTTATCTAGTTTTCTTAAGTGTGGTTCTAATCCCCTTAATTGTCCGGACCGACACCGGTCACCGGAATAGTGAAATATACCAGGCTATACAAATAGGGGTGTTACAATTCTCCCCCCCTTAAATAAATTTCATCTCGAAATTTTACCTGGTATCAATCTCTGAACAGCTGTGGGTATTGTCTCTTCATGTCCTCTTCTCGTTCCCAAGTAGCCTCCTGGCCCGAATGATGATTCCACAGCACTTTCACCAACGGTATCCGCTGTTCAGAGTCGCTTCACCTCATAAGCCAGAATCCCTATGGGTTCTTCTTCATATGTGAGGTCTGGATTCACTTCAATTTCCTCTACTGGTAGTACATGAGATGGGTCTGATCTGTACCTCCTCAACATAGACACATGGAAGACATTATGTATCTTCTCCAACTCTGGAGGTAGCGCTAACCGATATGCCAAAGGACCCACCCTTTCCAGAACCTTATATGGCCCAATGAAACGGGGACTCAATTTCCCCTTTCTGCCGAATCTCATAATTCTCTTCCAAGGAGAAACTTTGAGGAAAACTTTCTCACCAACTGCATACTCAATATCTCTTCTCTTCAAATCAATGTAGGACTTCTGACGGTCTGATGCAGTCTTAAGTCGACCTCTAATCACCCTGATTTTCTCTTCAGTTTGCTGAACGATTTTGGGTCCAATCATCTTTCTTTCACCCACGTCATCCTAACACAACGGGGTTCTACATTTCCTGCCATACAAAGCTTCATATGGAGGCATCCAAATGCTTGATTGGTAGCTGTTGTTGTAAGCAAACTCAATCAAAGGCAAGTGTGTATCCCAACTACCCTCAAAGTCAATCACATAAGCCCGTAGCATGTCTCCAAGATCTGAATTACCCTCTCAGACTCACCATCTGTCTATGGGTGGAATGCAGTACTGAAGTTCAATCTAGTTCCTAGGGCTCTCTGAAGACTACCCCAGAATCTAGAAGTGAACCTAGGATCTCTGTCTGACACGATGGATACTGGCACTCCATGCAGTCTCACAATCTCATCGATGTATAACTTGGCCAATCTTTCTAAACTGTAGTCCATCTGAACTGGCAGAAAATGAGCAGATTTAGTCAGTCTGTCAACAATGACCCAAACTGCATCATGACTCTTTTGTGTCCTCGGAAGTCCCATCACAAAATCCATTGTTATTCTTTCCCATTTCCATTCTGGTACTGGTAGTGGATGTAACAACCCAGTGGGTACTTGATGCTCTGCCTTCACTTGCTGACAAGTTAGGCATTTGGATACAAAATCTGCCACATCTCTTTTCATACCCATCCACCAGTAATGCTTCTTTAGCCCTCTATACATTTTTGTGCCACCAGGGTGCATGGCAAAAGGAGACTCATGTGCTTCTTTCAAAATGATCTTCCTCAATTCAACATCATTGGGAACACATATTCTGCCCTGGTGTTGCAGTAGACCGTCATCTCTGATTGAGAATTCTGGTTTCTTGCCTTGTCGGACTTCTTCCATCAACTTCTGATACTTCTGATCATTCTGAGCAGCCATTCTAATCTGATCAATCAACACTGGCTGTACATGCCATGCAACTGCTGTCTGCCCATCATCATTAATCTCTAAGCTGGCATGCAATGATCTTAACTCATGTACTAAAGACAAAGGAGTAACCCGTAGACTTGCCATAGTCTTGCGACTTAAGGCATCAGCCACAACATTAGCTTTCCCTGGCTGATAGTCTATCAGACAATCATAGTCTTTTATCAACTCTAACCATCTCCTCTGCCTCAAATTCAACTCTTTTTGGGTGCCCAAATACTTCAAACTCTTATGATCTGTATAGATGTAACACTTTTCCCCATACAAATAGTGCCTCCAGATCTTAAGAGCAAACACAATAGCTGCAAGCTCCAAATCATGTGTTGGATAGTTCCTCTCATGCGGTTTTAGCTGGCGTGATGCATAAGCAATGACATTTCGATCTTGCATCAATACACAGCCTAACCCATTGTGAGAAGCATCACTATATACTGTGTATTCTTTACCCGGAGTAGGTAAAGTCAGGACTGAGCTCACCAAACATCTCTTCAATTCATCAAAACTCTGCTGGCATTTGTCCGTCCACTGAAATTTTACATCTTTTCTAAGCAGCTTGGTCAATGGAGATGCCACCATGGAGAATCCCTTCACAAATCTACAGTAGTATCCAGCTAAACCCAGAAAACTGCAAATTTCTGTGACATTTCTGGGTGGCCTCCAATTAAGGACAGCTTCAATCTTACATGGATCTACCTTGATGCCCTCTTCTGATACTACATGCCCCAAGAAAGATATCTCCTTCAGCCAAAATTCACACTTTGACAATTTGGCATATAGTTGTTTCTCTCTCAAAGTCTGCAGTACAATCCGCAGATGTCTATCATGCTCTTCTGCATTCCTCGAATAGACCAATATATCATCTATGAATACCACAACAAACTAGTTGAGGTATGGTCTGAAGATAGTGTTTATCAGATCCATAAAAGCAACCGGAGCATTAGTTAACCCGAATGGCATAACCAAAAACTCATAATGGCCATAGTGGGTTCTGAAGGCAGTTTTAGGAATACTCTGCTCTTGTACTTTCAGCTGATAATAACCTGATCTCAGGTCAATTTTGGAGAACACAGCTGCACCCCTCAACTGATCAAATAAGTCATCAATGCGGGGTAATGGATATCTATTCTTTATTGTCACCTTATTCAACTGCCGATAATCAATGCATAACCGGAGAGTGCCATCCTTCTTCTTTACAAACAATACTGGCGCTCCCCAAGGTGACACACTAGGGCGGATAAAGCCCTTGTCAAGCAATTCTTGTAACTGCACTTTCAACTCTTTCAATTCTGCAGGTGCCATTCTATATGGCGTTATAGAGATTGGTTCCACACCAGGCATAACCTTAATCTCAAACTGCACCTCTCTTTCTGGAGGTAATCTTGGTAATTCATCAGGAAATACATCCGGAAAATCACATACAGTAGGGATGTCCCTTAGTGCTGGACTCCCCACTTGGGTGTCTATCACATGTGCTAAGCATGCTTCACACCCCTTTCTGATCATTCTTCTGGCTAGTGCAGCCGAAATGATGTTTGATGGCAGTAAATGCCTTTCCCCATGTATTACGACATCACTGTACAAAGGGAGGCCAAAAGTGACTGTCTTCAGTCTACAGTCAATCATAGCGTGATGCCTGGCTAACCAATCCATGCCCAAGATGATATCATACTCTCTGAAGGGCATTTCAATCAAGTCTGACGGGAAAACATGTCCTTGGATCACCAAAGGACAGTCTCTATAAATTCTGTTGACCCGGACCTCTTGTCCTAACGGACTAGTTACTAGCACTTCAAAACCCATTTGCACACATGGAACAGTAAGTGAACTAACTATGCTAGCACTAACATATGAATGAGTTGAACCCGGATCAAACACTACAAATACTTCTTGATCAGAGATAGAGAATATACCAGCTACCACGTCAGAAGTCTCAGCCTCTTCTCGCTGTCTCATTGTATAAATTCTGGTTGAAGCACTTCCTTGTCCTGACTGACCAACTGTGCCCTGAATGCTTGAAGTAGTGCCTCTACCTCTACCTCTTCCTCTGCCAACTGACTGTGAACCTCTGAGAGCAGGAATCTGAATAGATCCCTCGGCAGTAGTAGGAGTTGGACCATATCTCGAAGACGAAGCACTAGTGTAGTCTCTAGCTAAATGACCCTTGCCTCCACAGTTAAAGCAGGCTCCAGTGGCCCAATAACATTACCCTCCATGAACCTTGCCACAAGTTTCACAGGGGCGGGCAGAATATGAACCCCTGCTCGACTGCTGTCCAGACCTAGGGGGTCTCTGTCCAGAAAATCTGCCTCTACCAAATCTTCCACCTCGACCCCTGCTGGGTCCACTAAACTTCTTTTTCTTTCCAGAGGTAGTACCAGAACTCTGTTCAACTAATTTTTCCCCCTTGTCTTTTTCTGATTTCTCAACTTTTTCTTTAACTGGGGTTGCTTCTGATTCAATTCTCTCCAGTTCAAGTGCTTGAGACATAAGCTCTGAGAAGTTGCTGTGTCGAAATCCCACAACTTGCATCCTTATGCTGAGCTTCAAACCTGTCTCAAATCTCTTGCATCTTGCCTTGCTGGTAGTAAGGAGACTCCTAGCATAATGACTTAAGCGGGAGAACTCCCTCTCATACTCTGCCTGTGACACCCCTTACCCGACTACAGTGTAGCCGAGCAAGTTATGCCACTCAGTATGCCGAGCACTCTATTTTATCTTAATTCATTTTTATTCTTCCTTTTGAATATAACTTGTGAAATATAATTTATTTAAGCCATTTATCGAAATTATAATTTATTTAAGGTTCCGAGAATTTTATAGAAAATTCGGCGGAGTACCGGCTAAAAATGGAGAAAATAGTTCTTCGGAACCTGTGAAAAACGCTTCCAATATTCATATATTCGTATTCAATTACTCTCAAACTCCAATAATCATCATCTCAACATTTGTCAACCATTCATTTCTCAATTTCAACTCTCAATCATTCATCTCGTTTGATAGTCATGTAACAGTCACAGATCAATATTCACTTTTCCATTTACAAGCACAAATTTGCATTATTTACATGAAAATCAAAATACATTACATAAGTTTCATTACATATGAGAAAATCAAAATTTATTACAGAATGCCAAAATGACACCTAGTGTCCTACCAATGCACTGCAGAAGTTGAGGTGACACGGACACTATGCAGAACTGTGAACTGCCTTACCGAATCTGTGGTCCACTGGGCCCTCTGTCCAAATCTTTCGCACTACGCGTTGCAAAAGCGACGCGCTAAGCATAAAGCTTAGTGGTGCCAATAATACAAGAAAATATAATATGCAAATAAAAATAATAATTTCCTTGCTATTGTGTTCATGAGAAAGGAATAATTACTCACTTATTGTTTTAGTCGAGAGCTAATCATGTTTTATGATATTAACTTCTTCATGCATTTCGTTAATTATTTTCTTAATGATCTTGAGCTTCTTTGTATTTTTGTAATCATTCCTGATACTTAATTTTCGTATTTTCTTTAATAATCAGTTCAATCACAGTTATACTTTTCCATGCCCAAGTAACCTATCTTTGGACGATCGATCGATAACGGGTCGTTGGCACTGGACACCGCGGGGCCTCGGGCCGTCATACCATGGGACGCAGAACGTCAACCATGTATGCAGTCAGTATGGCTAAAAAGCCATGATATCACATAATCGGGCATAAAAGCCATGAATACGGGCATAAAAGCCATAAAGCCATGAATACAGGCATAAAGCCTTTCGCAGTACTGCTAAAACAATACCCTATTGGCATGCCAAACTATCCAATCCGACACACATGTCTAGGCAATACAAGGGTACATAATATCATTAAATGTTCATAAGTTTTATTATTTCATTTTATGTTCCAATTATCGTTCATAGTATTTTAATTTTATTTATAGTAGAAGCATAAATCTTCAAATCTCATTTTTATATAATTTATGCATTCATCATACCATTCACGTTAATTGCAATTTACATCAATCGATTTTCATGTACCATTTGTACATCGAAATATTTCCATTTCTCTCATGATGAGAGCAATTAACCCATTTACACATCTATGTGATTCATCTAATCGTTACAATATTTATATGAATTAGTATTCACATTATTACCTCTCATGTACCAATTTTTGTGTAAGGTATTATATTCCTATTTGAAACAAAGACGTAAATCCTAATGATAACTTTATCTCATTTATACTCTAAACAATCCATTTGTGTTAATTACATTTTATATTTCAAGTTGTATTACTTATGTAATATGTGTCATTTTGTTTACTATTCACCTCATTGGTCAACAAAAATGTTTACTTTTGGATAGAAAATATGTACATTGACTTTGGCACTCCCAATATACCACATTTGGCATTCAAAACTTGTTGGCATTAAGCATTTATACCATTTCAAAGTTTAAACCAAGGGAAGCAGAATTTTCAGTTTTTGTAGCTCAACTTTACTGTTCCATTGGATACTGTTGCAGTGGGAATTTGAAGAAATGGAAAACATGAAAGTTGTTCCTTATTTTGTCTAGTTGAATTTCCTTTTTTGAATCACTCCATTTGGAGTTTTGTAGCTCTAGATATGGTCCAAAAACCACAGCTGGCCGGATTGCCAATCTGCAGAATTGACCATATCTATAGTAACATGAACAGTAACTGGAATCACTTGGTTGGATGGGTTCTGGCCATAATTTGAGGTAGGTTCCTTCATGAAAGTTGTTTGTCTATGTCTTAACTTGTTGCTGTAAAAATTTCAGGTCAATTGACCATATCTACAGTGAGTTATGGCCAAATGAACAGTTACTGTTCATTTGGTCATTTCTGCAGGTGCTGTTGCAGGGTATCCGGATTGGGGCAACTTTTGGTCCTCTTGATTTGGTCTTTTGGGCATGGTTTCTTCAGCAAAAATGTGCCATTATAAGCCTAGTTTCATGTCCAATTGGCCAAACACCAATTGAACCTACACAGCCAAAGTTATGGCAGTCTAATTGGACTGAAATCTCAGCCACCATGCTGCTGTCTTTAGGCAGCCTACCATTCCACTTTGCCATGCCATTTTTCAGTCCAATTTATGGTCAACATACCTCAAATGGTCACTAATTGACCATTAGAATGTTCTTTAACCATTTCATAAGCCAAGTCAAATTTTCATTCCTAAACCCTAGCTAAATTTCAAAGTTTTTCACAATTTCCCTAATTTACTCTTTCATTCTCTATATATATATATGTATACACTTTAAACCTAAGCTCTAGTTCACTCTAAGTCCATCAAACACTCCATTTCTATTCCTTCAATAGGGCTGCCGAAATTCAAGGAGTTCATATACATAAATTTCATTCATTTAATTCACAATTCCTTACTTATTTTAAGTCCTTAATATGGGATAAAAGAAGTATAAGTATAAATAGGCACTAACCTTTTTGAAACCAACCTTGAGCTTGTTATTCTTCAAGATTTCCCCTAGAATCATAATAATCATAATCAATTATAACTTCACTTTCCTAAATTAAATATCCAATAAAAATTCAATAGCATTTCCCCTTAAATTGGACTAAACTCCTATCATAAATCTTAAATCCACAACCACCCATTAATACCCAATCTGGCAGCTTGTGCATTCAAATTTATATATAATGATCTAACCGTTAGATAAATCCCAAATTTTAACCATATATTCAAGACATCCCTATACAACATCAGTAAAAATTTTAGCATCAAATAATCTATATATCATGAGATATCAAAACATTCATTCAACCCTTCAAAATCTGAATTGTTGCAGAAATCAGTCTTACTCAGACAGCTCATGCAAAACAATTTATATCTCATAAACCACAAGTCTAAAATTCACCAAATTTTAACCCAGAAGCCTCAACATCCCAAATATCATTTTTACCAAATTTCATAATTTTATAAGCATCCTAACTATTTATTTTTCTCAAATTTCAGTAGCCAAAATTCAGAATTCAACCTACAGACAGCCTGTGTTCAACAATATATTTCTCCAAATCCAACCGTTGAACAATCACCAAATTTTAACCATAACTTCCACACATACATACCTCAAACATATCCAAAAATCAGCCATAGATGTTGAGCCAAACTCACCTGGACGGAAGAGAAACATGCTGCCCTGCTGAACCCCTTTTTCTGCTACTGTTCATCTCCTTCTCCTTCTTCCTTTCTTTCTTTCTTTTCCTTTTCTCTCTCTTTCTCTCTTATTCCAGCCCGTATGAAGAAGGAAACTGCTGGTTTCCTTTGTTTTTTTATCTCATTTTAAGTCATTTTTATCTCTTTTTATTGGTTTGTCAAATGGTGATTGGAGGGGGCCTTTAAATGACATCATCATATGTCATAATTAAGCATTTTCCTTCATTTTCTTTTCTTCTTTTCTCTACTCATTTTCAATTCAATTTTTAGCAATATTTATTCATATTTTAGATCATTATAATTATTTACTTAACTGGACAAGTCGGCCAAAAATCACCTCTGAAGGCGAAATGACCAAAATGCCCTCCGTTTGGCTTAACGGGTCAAAATTGGCTGTACCGATTGAAAAAATTTTCTAAATATTTTCTTGGCATTCTAATGCCATAGGAACCTCAATGAACCTTCTTTGGAGTCCCAAAAATTATTTTATGAATTTTTCCCCGGGTTTAGGGCTCCTCGTTGCGAGAACCGCAACTTCCCTCTGATTACCCATCGCTTGGGCACCGGCTCATTTGACTTAGTTGTATTTTATTTTTAAAATTTTTACTAAATTTTTCTTATTAATATTTGAGTTAATTATGGTCCCTCACTTTAGTTTAAATATTTTTCCGGACGTTCTAGGTCCGACAGACCGGATCGTGGGAAAGAGAATGTACGGAGTGGCTACCGGGAGGGTGTTACACTGCCACTGATCGGTTCCCTTGTTTTAGACTCAGAAACTCTTGTAACTTCTGATCAACATATGCATCTGGGATGTATTTATGTCTGAACTCTCAAATGAAGTCATCCCAGGTCAGCACTGGTGGTTCAACCAAGCTGTGGGGGATAGTCTTCCACCAATCATACGCATCCCCTTGCAGTAGCGACACAGAATATTCAAACTTCAACTCATCTGGGCAGTGCAGTTTCTTAAACACTCTGTCCATTCTTTCAAGCCATTGCTCTGCCTCTAAAGGGTCCACTGTACCCTTAAATTCTGCAGCCCCATACTTCAGTAGTTTATCATATTGTCTGGCTGAAGGCAGTGGTTGTGCCATAGGTGGTTGTGGTGGAGTTTGAACAGGCATACCCCCAGCCATTTTTTGAAACATTGCCGCCATCTCAGGTAAACTGTGGCAGAAATCATGCGGCATTTATGAGTCGGGTGCTATTGACCCACTGACATTCGGTAAAGCTGGGGCTTCCTCTTGTGCCTCAGCTTCAACAAACTGCTCAACTGAGCGATCCCCTTCTTCCATTTCAATCTGAAGTTAGGGTATCTCCTGAACAAATAACAGATGGAGATTTTCCCCCGTTAGTTCATATTTATGATGTAATGCACTGTATGCAACAAAAAAGGACATTGAGCAGTTGTTCTTAATAAGAAAAGACACAAATTCATAGGTTAAAACATACTTTAAAAATTTGCTATAATACCACTAAAACATGTCATACCTTACCCCTCTGTAAGGCATAACATGATCCCGTAGAATACCTAATGAACTACCGAACTTCACTTACCGATAACTCATTAAGTACCCTACAAGGGATTTTAAAACAATTTTCTTATTTTTGATAAGTGGTGAGCATTTCCAATAAGTATTTAAAATATGTAATTAAGTTGAAAGCTAGTTGGAAATTTTGGCCTATTTTATTTTTTCGCAAATTTTATAAAAATTTTGACAGAGTTCTGTCTGTATTTTGAGAAAACAGTTCTTCAAATACCTGTAAAAAGCACTTCTAAAAATTTTTCTCGACCACTACTTCAATTTCACAATCAAACTCTATCAATTTCAACAATTGCACAATCATTTCAATCAATTTCTCAAGTTCAAAATTCAATACTCCTCAAAATACTAGCAATCCATTTCATTCAAATTAAATAAAATAGTTCTATTCATATTTCATTAGAAACAAAACAATTTAGATACATTATTACAAAATTTACATTAAGAGAATTTCAAACTACAATATATATTACAACTTTATATAATTTTTATACAAACTGCTCAAGACCCATTTTTACATGTCCATACATTTATATGCAATACATACATGAAAAGAAATATTTACAATTAGGGTATAAATTATACCCGAAGACTTTAAGCTGATAGCTCTTCACACCTCAGCAGCTCAGTCTGCTGCTCCTCTAGTCTCTATATTTGCGACAGCAATAGAAGCCATCGCTGAGTACTAGGACTCAGTGGTGCACAACATACTAAAATAATCTTTATGCAAAACTTAAATCACATTTATTCAAAAATTTAACTAAACATGAGCATTAAACACAAAACACGAATTATGAAATTTTAATGGAAACCAAGTTCATTTCGAAGAATCAAAACACATTTCATAAAACCCACAGTTAAATCATGCCATTCGAAACAAATAGAATCTCAATAGCCAGAGGCTAAAGAGAAATCACATCACAAGGCTAGCTAGCTCAAATATATGGATATCCATTCACATCCTCTTCTACTGGCACACCTCAACACTTCTCCAGAGAAGGAATCAAAATTCGAAACTAATTACCTCCACTAGTCGTGCTAGTGAGGTGTTCAAATATATGGTCATGACACTGTGGTTTCAAAACTTATCTTAACAATTTGCTAAACATTGTCATTTCAATATACATAATAACTTTCAAAAATTTAAATCAAAACATCATAAGAATGTCATAATTCAATATTTCACATTATTCAAAACAGTATGCAAAAGATGATTATAAAAAGTATACGTTGTGCACAAACCTCAAACGAGTTGCCTGTTAGCCTTGACTCGACTTATAATTCAATCAAAATTATACTTATAATTCAATCCTTATCCTAGGGTTCTAGATAGACATGATTTTGCATGTTTTCATGTATTTCTAACCACTTTCATCTTACTTCTATACTTATAATTCAATCAAAATTAAGGAAGAGAGCTTACCTCAAATGGAGCTTTCCAACATCTTGATTCTTCAAACTTCTTTCAATCTTTCTCTTTCCAATCTTCTTAACAAAACTCAACTACAAGTTTTAATTAAGAAACTTATAAATTTTATGGCTCAAATCTTGGGTTTAAGAAGCTTTTTAGTGAGCTTCAATGGAGGAGGTTAAGAAAATGAGAGAAATGAGAGAGGAGATGAGAGGTGACGGGAAAGGGGAGAAGAAATCATTTTTTTTTCTTTTCTTTTTGTTATTTTATGTCTTAGGAAAACCATAATTCTAATTAAATAAAATTTTAATTAAATTACTTATGGCATCATGCATGTGTCACCACATGATGCCATTACCTTTTTAACTTTTTCATTTTTCTTTTTTTTTTTATTTATTTTTCTATTAGTTCTTTAATTTAATTCTCGATTCCGAAATCCATGCCCAAGATGATATCATACTCTCTGAAGGGCATTTCAATCAAGTCGGACAGGAAAACATGTCCTTGGATCACCAAAGGACAGTCTCTATAAATTCTGTTGACCCGGACCTCTTGTCCTAAAGGACTAGTTACTAGCACTTCAAAACCCATTTGCACACATGGAACAGCAAGTGAACTGACTATGCTAGCACTAACATATGAATGGGTTGAACCTGGATCAAACAATAACAATTACATATTGACCAGAGATAGAGAATGTACCAGCTACCACATCAGAAGTCTCAGCTTCTTCTCGCTGTTTCATTGCGTAGATTTTGGTTGAAGCACTTCCTTGTGCTGATTGACCAACTGTGCCCTGACTGCCTGAAGTAGTGCCTCTACCTCTGCCTCTTCCTCTGCCAAATGACTGTGAACCTCTGGGAGCAGGACTCTGAATAGATCCCTCGGCAGTAGTAGGAGCTGGGCCATATCTCGGAGCACTAGTACAGTCTTTAGCTATATGGCCCTTGCCTCCACAGTTAAAACAGGCTCCAGTGGCCCAGTAGCACTCCCCCCCATGAATCTTGCCACAAGTCTCACAGGGGCGGGCAGAATGTGAACCCCTGCTTGACTGCTGACTAGACCTAGGGGGTCTTTGTCCAGAGAATCGGCCCCTACCAAATCTTCCACCTCGACCCCTGCTGGGTCCACTAAACTTCTTTCTCTTTCCAGAGGTAGTACCAGAACTCTGTTCAACTGATTTTTCCCCCTTGTCTTTTTCTGATTTCTCAGCCTTTTCTGATTTTTCTTTCCTTGGGGTTGCTTCTGATTCAATCCTTTCCAGTTCGAGTGCTTGAGACATAAGCTCTGAGAAGTTGTTGTGTCGGAATCCCACAACTTGCATCCTTATGCTGGGCTTCAAACCCGTCTCAAATCTCTTGCACCTTGCTTTGCTGGTAGTAAGGAGACTCCCCGCATAGTGACTCAGGCGGGAGAACTCTCTCTCATACTCTGCCACTGATCGGTTTCCTTGTTTCAAACTCAAAAATTCTTGCAATTTCTGATCAACATATGCGTCTGGGATGTATTTCTGTCTGAACTCTCTGATGAAGTCATCCCAGGTTAGCATTGGTGGTTCTGCCAAGCTGTGGGGGATGGTCTTCCACCAATCATATGCATCCCCTTGCAGTAGCGACACAGAATATTTGAACTTCAACTCATCTGGGCAGTGCAATTTCTTAAACACTCTGTCCATTCTTTCAAGCCATTGCTCTGCCTCTAAAGGGTCCACTGTACCCTTAAATTCTGCAGCCCCATACTTCAATAACTTGTTGTACTGTCTGGCTGAAGGTAGTGGTTGTGTCACAGGTGGTTGGGGTGGAGCTTGAGCAGGCATAACCCCAGCCATTTGTGAAACATCGCAGCCATCTGCTGTGCGAATTGTGCAGGGAACTGCGGCATTTGTGGGGCTGGTGTTGCTGACCCACTGACATTCTGCAAAGCTGGGGCTTCCCCTTGTGCCTCAGCTTCAACAGACTGCTCAACTGAGCGATCCCCTTCTTCCATTTCAGTCTGAAGTTAGGGTATCTCCTGAACAAGTAACATAAGGAGATTTCCCTCCGTTAGTTCATATTCATGATGTAATGCACTGTATGTAACAATTATGGACATTGAGCAGTTGTACTTAACAAAGAAAAGACACAAATTCACGATTTAAAACATAATTCAAAAACTTGCTTTGATACCACTAAAACATGACACACCTTACCCCTCTGTAAGGCATAACATGTTCCCGTAAAATACCTAATGAACTACCGAACTTCACCCACCGATAATTCATTAAGTACCCTACAAGGGATTTTAAAACAATTTTCTTATCTTTGACAAGTGGTGAGCATTTCTAATAAGTATTAAAAACAATTAGTTGAAATTAAAACTAATTAATATTTTTGGCCATTTTAGTTTTCCGCAAATTTTATAAAAATTTTGATAGAGTTTCCTCTGTATTTTGAGAAAACCGTTCTTCGAATACCTGTAAAAAGCACTTCTAAAAGTTTTTCTCAACCACTACTTCAGTTTCACAATCAAACTCAGTCAATTTCTCAAAATTCACAAGTTCAATAGTTCTCAAAATACTCTCAATCAATATCATTCATATTTCATTAAAAACAAAATAATTTATACACAACCTTACAAATTTATATCAAAAGAAACACAAACTAAACTTTATTACAAACTTCATACAGATTTGTGTACAAGCTGCTCAAGACCCATCTTTACATGTCCATACATTTATGTGCAATATATACATCAAAAGAAGTATTTACAGATAGGGTATAAATTATACCCGAAAGCTTCAAGCTGATGACTTCACACACCTCACCAGCTCAGTCTGCTGCTCCTCTAGTCTCTGTATCTGCGACAGTAATAAAAGCTATCGCTGAGTACTAGGACTCAGTGGTGCACAATATACTAAAATAATCTTTATGCAAAACTTAAAGCACATTCATTAAAAAATTTGGCTAAACATGAAAATTAAATACAATCATGCATTGTAAGATTTTACATGTAAACCAAGTTCAATTCAAAGTAACAAAACACATTTCATAAAACCCACAGTTAGATCACGCCATTCGAAACAAATAAAATCTCAATAGCCAGAGGCTAAAGAGAAATCACATGAATCTCAATAGCCAGAAGCTAAAGAGAAATCATATCACAAGGCTAGCTAGCTCAAATATATGGATATCCATTCACATCCTCTTTTACTGGCACACCTCAACACTTCTCTAGAGAAGGAATCAAAATTCAAAACTAATTACCCCCACTAGTCGTGCTAGTGAGGTGTTCAAATATGTGGTCATGACACTGTGGTTTCAAAACTTATCTTAACAATTTGCTAAACATTGTCTTTTCAAATATACAAAATAACTTTCAACAATTTAGATCAAATATCATAAGAATGCCATAATCCAATATTTCATATTATTCAAATCGATATGCAAAAGATGATTATAAAAGTATATGTTGTGCACAAACCTCAAACGAGTCGCCTGTTGGCCTTAACTCGACTCCTCGGGTTCTGTCCCGGTATTCTTTTCCACTGAAACACGAAATTTTCCAATGTTTCAGTACTAAAACTTAAAATAAATCCAAAATAAACTTAACTTCACATTTACCTAGCTCTAACGTGCTAAATTCGACGTTCTCGAAATTTTTGTGTTTCGGGTTACTATTCACTGCACTATTTAAGTCAAATTATTGACTTTCTAAGGTTTAATGGGTATGGGAACTCCAACTTCACCCACATACCACATTTTGATCACCAAACTTGTTGGTTTTGGTCATTTGTTTAAAACTTTGGTCATTTTGGCAAAATTGCCAATTTTCGATTTTGGTTCTCCGAAGTTGCACTGTTTCATTGGTCGGTCTACTGTTGGAATTTGACAAAACTTCCTTCATAGAAAATGTTCCTTAGTGTCTTAAGTGTATTCTCATTTTTGGATCACCTCAATCAAAGTTTTGTAGCTCAAGTTATGGCCAAAATAAGTTTACTGTTCATGTGCACTGTTCATACTGCACTTTTGGGTTCTGGCAGATTTTGATCCAATTTTGGTCAATAATTTGATCAAGTTAAGTTCATAATTTGGTCTAACTTTCTTCACATGAAATGTTCTAATATGTCTTAGGTTTCCATCGGTTCAAGAATCGCCTAAATCTGAGTTTCTTAGAGAGAGTTATAGCCATCCAAACATTACTGCTCAATTGAAAATCTGCAGAGTTGCAGGTTTGGTAATTTAACTTTGCTCAATAAATTGAATGGTTTAATGGCATAATTTGGGGTGGTGTTCTTCATGAAAGTTTTAGATCTATGTCTCATCTAATTTCTGGTAAAATTTCAGGTCAATTTGACCTGTCTAACTCGAATTATGACCAAATGAACAGTTACTGTTCATTTGGTCAGTTTAGTGCAGTGGCAGCCTGCTATCAATTCACTTTGGTCAATTGTTTCACCAAGTTTTGGTCAGTTTTTGGTCATGGTTCCTTAATGAAAATTGTGCTCTTTTATGTCTATTTTCATCTCCAATTGATGGCATATCAATTGGACTTGTAATATTTGAGTTTTGGTCCTTCAAAGTGGGTTTGGCAGCATGACCATTGACCTACGAATTTGGTTTAATTTCCTACCATTCCCACACAACTTATTTGGTCATAATTGACCATTATTTCCTGTCACAATAGGTTAAACATGCCATTTATGCATTTCTCCAATTTTTGGTTCATAAACCCTAGCATTGAAACCCTAATCTCACTAACTCTTGCATTTAACTACTTCTAATAATTTTAATGCTAATCATTTAACTAAGTAAAGCTTCTAAACTCACTCAATTGCATCATATTCATGCAAACCACACTCCTCTCAAGCTGCCCGAAAATTCAGTTTAATTCTTCCCCCATATTTGTTTCATTTAAATCAAGTTCTAAGCTCACTTAATTACCTAAACATGCATTTGAATGGAAAAATAGTAAGTTAGCATACTAACCTCAACTATTTTGCCAATTCTCCAATTTCTCTCCTTCTTTCTTCTTTCTTTCTTGTGCTTAAGTTGAGATTGCAAGGTCTAACAAGGTTTTTATGGGATTTATGAAGATTCAGTGGAGCAAATTAAGCTTAAATGTAAGCTTAATGAAGGATTTTTCATGGGAGCTAAGAGGAAGAAAATGGGGCGGCAAGATTGGAAGGAAGAAGAGACTTTTCTAAATTTTTTTTTTGTTTTATTTTCCTTAGTCTTATCCTTTTTTGAAGACCAAAATTCCCTAATTAATAAAATAATTAAATTAAACCTTTATGACATCATAAATGATGTCATCCCTTTGACTTTTCCAACCTCTTTCCTTTTCTTTTTTTTTTCTATTTATATTATTTTTTTTCTATTAGTTCTTTAATTTAATTCTCGATTCCGAAATTTTCTTTTCTCCGATTTTATTTGACAGTTAGGTCAGGAGTCAGCTCTCAGGGTCAATTGACCAAATTGCCCCTCGCCGGTTCATCCCGGTTTGCAAATAATCCAATATTTCTTGGCTCACGACCTAATTATTTGACTGGCTTAACAGTTCTTTTTCGTGATTTTCTCTTTTCCACTGTGTTCATAAGGGTCCTAAGGACCGCAGTGTCACTTTTTACGGTTCGAAATTTGAGTTTAAAACGACTTCACAGTCGTTCCCGAGGAGGTCACTCATCGCTGTGACTCTCGGCTCGTTTAACCTCTTATGTTCTGTTTTTCTTATTTATAGTTAACTAATTAAACATTACTAATTATTTGTGTTTATGGCTTCTCAAGTTGTCTTAAATGTGGCTCTAATCTCTTTAATTGTCCGGACCGACACCGGTCATCTGAACAGTGAAATATACTAGGCTATGCAACGGGGTGTTACACTAAGGACCGCAGCGTCACATTTTTCGGTTCGAAATTTGAGTTTAAAATGACTTCGCAGTCGTTCCCGAGAAGGTCACCCATCGCTGCGACTCTCGGCTCGTTTAACTTCTTATGTTCTGTTTTTCTTATTTATACTTAACTACTTGAACATTACTAATTATTGTGTTTATGATTTATCTAGTTGTCTTAAGTGTGGTTCTAATCCCCTTAATTTTCCGGACCGACACCGGTCACCGGAACAGTGAAATATACCAGGCTATACAAATAGGGGTGTTACAATTCTCCCCCCCTTAAATAAATTTCGTCTCGAAATTTTACCTGGTATCAATCTCTGAACAGCTGTGGGTATTGTCTCCTTATGTCCTCTTCTCGTTCCCAAGTAGCCTCCTGGCCCGAATGATGATTCCACAGCACTTTCACCAACGGTATCTGCTTGTTCCGTAGCTGCTTCACCTCATAAGCCAGAATCCCTATGGGTTCTTCTTCATATGTGAGGTCTGGATTCACTTTAATTTCCTCTACAGGTAGTACATGAGATGGGTCTGATCGGTACCTCCTCAACATAGACACATGGAAGACATCATGTATCTTCTCCAACTCTGGAGGTAGCGCTAACCGATATGCCAAAGGACCCACCCTTTCCAGAACCTCATATGGCCCAATGAAACGGGGACTCAGTTTTTTCTTTCTGCCGAATCTCATAATTCTCTTCCAAGGAGAAACTTTGAGGAAAACTTTCTCACCCACTGCATACTCAATATCTCTTCTCTTCAAATCAATGTAGGACTTCTGACGGTCTGATGCAGTCTTAAGTCGACCTCTAATCACCCTGATTTTCTCTTCAGTTTGCTGAATGATTTCGGGTCCAATCATCTTTCTTTCACCCACGTCATCCCAACACAACGGGATTCTACATTTCCTGCCATACAAAGCTTCATATGGAGGCATCCCAATGCTTGATTGGTAGCTGTTATTTTAAGGAAACTCAATCAAAGGCAAGTGTGTATCCCAACTACCCTCAAACTCAATCACACAAGCCCGTAGCATGTCCTCTAAGATCTGAATTATCCTCTCAGACTGGCCATCTGCCTATGGGTGGAATGCAGTACTGAAGTTCAATCTAGTTCCTAGGGCTCTTTGAAGACTACCCCAGAATCTAGAAGTGAACCTAGGATCTCTGTCTGACACGATGGATACTGGCACTCCATGCAGTGTCACAATCTCATCGATGTATAACTTGGCCAATCTTTCTAAACTGTAGTCCATCCGAACTGGCAGAAAATGAGCAGATTTAGTCAGTCTGTCAACAATGACCCAAACTGCATCATGACTCTTTTGTGTCCTCGGAAGTCCCATCACAAAATCCATTGTTATTCTTTCCCATTTCCATTCTGGTACTGGTAGTGGATGTAACAACCCAGTGGGTACTTGATGCTCTGCCTTCACTTGCTGACAAGTTAGGCATTTGGATACAAACTCTGCCACATCTCTTTTCATACCCATCCACCAGTAATGCTTCTTTAGCCCTCTATACATTTTTGTGCCACCAGGGTGCATGGCAAAAGGAGACTCATGTGCTTCTTTCAAAATGATCTTCCTCAATTCAACATCATTGGGAACACATATTCAAAACAATATGCAAAAGATGATTATAAAAAGTATACGTTGTGCACAAACCTCAAACGAATCGCCTGTTAGCCTTGACTCGACTTATAATTCTATCAAAATTATACTTATAATTCAATCCTTATCCTAGGGTTCTAGATAGACATGATTTTGCATGTTTTCATGTATTTCTAACCACTTTCATCTTACTTCTATACTTATAATTCAATCAAAATTAAGGAAGAGAGCTTACCTCAAATGGAGCTTTCCAACTTCTTTATTCTTCAAACTTCTTTCAATTTGTGTCTTTCCAATCTTCTTAACAAAACTCAACTACAAGTTTTAATTAAGAAACTTATAAATTTTATGGCTCAAATCTTGGGTTTAAGAAGCTTTTTAGTGAGCTTCAATGGAAGAGGTTAAGAAAATGAGAGAAATGAGGGAGGAGATGAGAGGTGACGGGAAAGGGGAGAAGAAATCAATTTTTTTTCTTTTCTTTTTGTTATTATATGTCTTAGGAAGACCATAATTCTAATTAAATAAAATTTTAATTAAATTACTTATGGCATCATGCATGTGTCACCACATGATGTCATTACCTTTTTAACTTTTTCATTTTTCTTTTTTTATTTATTTATTTTTCTATTAGTTCTTTAATTTAATTCTAGATTCCGAAATTTTCTTTTCTCCGATTTTATTTGACAGTTAGGTCAGGAGTCAGCTCTCGGGGTCAATTGACCAAATTGCCCCTCGCCGATTCATCCCGGTTTGCAATTAATTCCATATTTCTTTTGGCTCCCTGACCTAATTATTTGACTGGCTTAACAGTTCTTTTTCGTGATTTTCTCTTTTCCACTGTGTTCATAAGGGTCCTAAGGACCGCAGTGTCACATTTTTCGGTTCGAAATTTGAGTTTAAAATGACTTCGCAGTCGTTCCCGAGAAGGTCACCCATCGCTGTGACTCTCGGCTCGTTTAACTTCTTATGTTCTGTTTTTCTTATTTATACTTAACTACTTGAACATTACTAATTATTTGTGTTTATGGTTTATCTAGTTGTCTTAAGTGTGGTTCTAATCCCCTTAATTGTCCGGACCGACACCGGTCACCGGAACAGTAAAATATACCAGGCTATACAAATAGGGGTGTTACACAAATGGCTGTGGGATCTCAAATTTAAGTATTAATCAAGGTTAAATATGAGAAAAAAAATAAATCCAAATAAAACTTTATATATACCTTAATTCGATAAAAGCTCAATGACATGAAGAGGCTCTGATGTGACCCAACCGTAAGTGCATTGATTGTACAAGTAATATAGAAAAGATATCGTTCCCACGAGGAGTTGTATTAATGATTAAATTTTTAATATAAAAATTTTGACTAATTTGAACTATTTTTGAAATTAAAGTAATAAATTGATAGATATTGAAGTGTGAATTCTATGTGTGTAAAATTAATAATCTATTCAACAATGTAGTGATTTAACTAAATTTGCATCAAATTAAAATAAGCAAATTGAAATATGGCAAGATTTAAAATGGCAAGTAATTAAATTCAATTAGAAATTAACAATGATAAAAAGACGATTCCGGAGTTCGGGAGTTTATGTTCAAGCTATTTTGGAATTTTTAAATTGGTTATCCAATCTTGTGGAACTTACGGGTTTTAAGGAGATTAATTCTTAAATCCTTTGAATACCCTTTCGAGTGGGACAAAGAGTGCCTTAATCAATCTAATCCTAGTTTCGTGGAGTTAAAGTTAATCAAGACCCATTAAGTTCCTTAATTAATCTATAAATCCTCTTAATCCTTAGTCTATTTCTAGATCTAAGTTAATTAAGTTCAATTTCTTGATTATCTATCACAAGGCTTTCTCCTTTCGGTGCTTCAGCCATGGATTAAGAACAACACTAAATGGGATCCTACACGAAGCATGTCATTGAGCACATAAGAAATGAATAAAACTCATTAAAACCACAAAATATGGATTACCCAATCCAAATCCATAAAATATCTCAAATATTACATCCCAACTCTAGAATCTAATGAAAACTACTCACTATCCATAATATTTACAAGAAATTCTGGGTTAATATGGAAATAAGTCTTTAATCTAAGCTAAGAACTAAGAAACCCAATACAAGAAAGGTAGGAAATATGTAAGAAAGGAAAGAAAACTCCAAATTTGTATGGAAATGGAGGGGTGACATTTTTTTTGCTCCCTTTTTACTCTTCAGCTGCTGCTCCTCTTCTTTTTCTTTTTCCTCCTCTTTCTAAAATGGGATAAGGGCCTATTTATATCTTTTTCTCTAACAAGTAGCCCTAAAATGGTGTGTTTGAGGTGTGTTTTTATGAGGGAATCTTCTGCCAGCTCATTATGAAGACTTTATGAAACTGCATAAGTGGACTGCATAAGTTATGCAGTCCCTTATGCAGTTTTCGGCTGGTTCCTGGACTCTCTGTGTGAAGTTGCATGAGCAGGGTGCAAGACTGCATAAGTTATGCAGTTTTCTGTGAGGTTGCATAAGCAAGGCATGAATATGCATAAGTTATGCAGTAACTTATGTAGATTTCAGCAGGTTTGGGAAATTGTTTCTTCTCCCTGTGCAGAACTGCACAACTTATGCGGCAAGTTATGCACAATTTGACCAATGCATACTTCAACTTTAAAACTCATTTTTGACATCTTTGACTGTAGAAATCACTCCTTAATGGCAAAATTTCTTTTTAGTCCCTCAAAAATACCATTTTACCTACAAAACAAAGTAAAATTACAAATTAATCCAAAAATTGACAATCATGAAAAACTATCTAAATAACTAATGAAATTAGCTAAAAGTGACTAACAATCAAATAAAATAACCATGAAATTAAATCTAAATAACTATGCAAAATGTATGTATCAAATACCCCCAAACTCAAGTTTTTTCTTGTCCTCAGGCAAACTTTAAAATATAATGCAATTTTTAGGGGTGCCTTGTCCAAAGAGCTATGAAAATCACTTATTAAAGTAACTTAACATACTTTTAGCCATACTAACAATCCATATACCCATCCTTCAAAAATGCAAAGAATTTAATGCTTATCCAAACTTTCACCGCTTAGCCATCAAGTCAAATATCATCCAAAATTCCCAAACCAACTAATCAAAAGAGAGAGTCATGCTCAAAAGGAATTCTAGAACAATCAATAGTCAAAGTGTAACACCCTCCCTGTACCAACTCCGTACATTCTACTGTTTCGGTGACCGGTGTCGGTCCGGACAGCTAGAACGTCCGGAAAAATATTTAAACTAAAGTCGGGAATCATAATTAACTCAAATATTAATAAGAAAAATTTAGTAAAAATTTTTGAAATAAAATACAACCAAGTTAAACGAGCCGGTGCCCTAGCGATGGGTAACCAGAGGGAAGTTGCGGTTCTCGCAACGAGGAGCTCTAGACTCGGGGGAAAAATTATAAAATAATTTTTGGGACTCCAGAGAAGGGTTATTGAGGTTCCCATGGCATTAGAATGCCAAGAAAATACCTAGAAAAATTTTTCAATCGGTACAGACAATTTTGACCCGTTAAGCCAAACGGAGGGCATTTTGGTCATTTCGCCTTCAGAGACGATTTTTGGCCGACTTGTCCAGTTAAGTAAATAATTAATATGACATAAAATATGAAGAAACATTACCAAAAATTAAAGTGAAAATGAGTAGAGAAGAAGAGAAAAGAAAAATGAGAATAAATGTCAATTTTGACATCATATGATGTCATCCAAGAGTTACCCACCAATCACATTTAGTCAACACTTAATTTAACTAATAAAATATGTATAAGAATACAACAAAAGCTCCTAAAATTCTAGCAGCCATCACCTTTACAAAGTTCACCCGTAGCTCTTAATTTCCATAGCCAAACCTCCATTGATTTTCAACCAAAGCTTCCTTTCTCCTTTGTTTCCACCACTAAACCCTAACCCCTTTCATTAAACCTTGACCATATCACTTGGGGAAGTTTTTGGCAGCCAAGAAGAAGAAGGAAAGTGAAGTTTTAGCTTGAAGAAATCTACCCTACAAGAGGTTAAAGTGAGGTTAGTGCTATCCTTTCACTCTCACTCCTTTAATCCTTGTTAGAGCATCATTTTAAGTTAAGAAATTGTAAGAATTTGAAGTAAATTATATGTGTTAGGGCATCTTCAATTTTTGGCAGCCCTAAGGAAGGATGTGGTTGATTGTTTTAATGAATTTAGAATGGATAGAAATGATGTTTAAGGTATGAATATGCATGGATGTTGAATTAGTGTGCTAATTGAGGTTTATGGGTAATTTAAATTGGACATTAGGGTTTTGAGAAGTGAAACTTGGATTTAGATTATGAAATTGTGAAAGAACATTATAAGGGTCAATTAGTGACCATTTTAGGTATGTTGACCATGAATTGGACTAAAAAATGGTATGGCAAAGTCAAGGTGTAAACTGCCCTAGGACAGCAGCAAATGGACTGAAATTTCAGTCCAATTACGCAGCCATAACTTTGGATGTGTTAGTCCAATTGGTGTTTGGCCAATTGGACATGAAACTAGGCTTATAATGGCACATTTTTGCTGAAGAAACCATGCCCAAAAGACCAAAGCAAGAGGACCAAAACTTGGCCCCAATCCGGATACCCTGAACTGATTCTGCAGAATTGACCAAATGAACAGTCTGTTCATTTGGCCATAACTCACTGTAGATTTGGTCAATTGACCTGAAATTTTTACAGCAACAAGTTAAGACATAGAAAAACAACTTTCATGAAGAAACCTACCCCAAATTATGGCCAGAACCTAACCCAAATGGTAGTGGAAGTCACTGTTCATGTTACTGTAGATATGGTCAATTCTGCAGATTGGCAATCCGGCCAGCTGTGGTTTTTGAGCCATATCTGGAGCTACAAAACTCCAAATGGAGTGATTCAAAAAAGGAAATTCAACTAGACAAAATAAGGAACAACTTTCATGTTTAGCATTTCTTCAAATTCTCACTGTAACAGTTCCAAATGGAACAGTAAATTTATGGTACAAAATCTGAAAAATCTGCTCCTTTTGTTTAATGCTTAGAAATGGTATTAACGCTCAATGCCAACAAGTTTTAAATACAAAATGTGGTGTGTTGGGAGTGCCAAAACCAATATACCTAATTGCTACCTAAAAGTCAATATTTTAGTTGACCATAGAGGTGAATAGTAACATCGAAACTTGAAATTCAAAGATTGAAGAATTTTAAAGTATCGAATGCCCTAGTATACCTAACAAGATTGGTTTGGATAGTTTGGCATGCCAATAGGGTTCAGTTAGCAGTACTGCACATGGCGATATGCCATTCTGTGATTTCATGGCTTTTAGCCATTCTGACTTTGTATTGAGACTTGGCCTTGTGCCTGATATTATTTGACTTGTTAGCCGCTCATGCACACCGGGAGATGCATATGTGACCGATGGTGTGACGGCCCGAGGTACTAGATACCCAGTGCCAGTTTACCCGTTATCCAGTCCAGTCGTCTAGTGTAGGTTACTTGGGGCAACCAAATGAATAAAAGTGAACAAAGTTAATGAAATAATGAATATACCAACACCAAACAAAGAAAGCATACACATTCTATACACATTTATTTTCTTGCTATTTTCTTTTATTATATTATTGCACCACTAAGCATTATTGCTTAGCGCGTTGCTTTTGCCACGCGTAGGTACTGGAGATCCCGATCGTGAGCCTAGTAGACCACAGACTGGGTGAGTCCATCTTGCAGTTCTGCACAGTGTCCTTGTCACCTCTACTTCTGCAGTACATTGGTAGGACATTAGGAGTCATTTTGACATTTTGTAACTTAACTTTGTTTTTCTCATATGTAATTAAACTTGTGTAATGTATATTGATGTTTATGTAAATTATGAAAATTGTACTTGTGAATGGAAATGTAAATGTTTACTTGTGATTTATATGTGATCATCACATGTGATGGATGATTGAGAACTGGAATTGAAATGTTGTTGAGATCTTAATATTGAGATTTTGTTGATAAATTGAAGTTGGGATTGTTTGAAAATTATTTGGAAGTGTTTTTAACAGGTTCCGAAGAACTGTTTTCTCCATTTTTAGCCGGTACTCCGCCGGATTTTCTTTAAAATTTTCGGAACCCCAAATAAATAATAATTTCAATAAATGGCTTAAATAAATCATATTTCATAAATTAGCTTCAAAAGCATGATACAAATTAAGTAAGGTATATTAGAGTGTGCCAGTACACCGTGTGGCATTACTTACTCGGGTGTACTGTACACGGGTAAGGGGTGTCACATTTAGTGGTATCAGAGCACGGTTTAGGCGTTTCTGGTCCTAGATTGAGTCCATACCATGCATTGCATTTGTAAGAGTCGAGGCGACACTAATGCAGATCTGTTTGTCTTTATTATTTTGAATAGGATATGGACCCTTCATCTCAGAGAGCTGTTGAGGAGGAAGTGGAGAGTCATGCTCCACCGTGCTTGGTGAGGCGGGGTAGGGGAGAACCAGCTCAGCGAGCACCTTTCGGCCTCCACAGGCCATGTTCCAACAAATGGCCGACTTCTTTAGACAAATGGCCGGAGTAATGCCACCACCACCACCACCACCACCACCACCAGCTCCACAGCAGAAATCACACCTGGAAAGGCTAAGAAAGTTTGGGGCGGTGGATTTCTTCGGCAAGAAGGAAGATGACTCTGTTGCAGCCGAAAATTGGTTGAGCAGGCAGGCGAGTCTTAAAACAACTCCACTGCACCCAGCAGCGTAACTTAGAAGGCTTTGTATCCTTGTTACAAGACGATGCCTACGAATGGTGGGACATCGTGTCGATGAAGTGCAGCGAAGTCAGAACTTGGGACTTCTTCCTCTCTGAATTCAAGAAGAAATATGTAGTCTTGTATACGGAAGAGAGAAGAAGAGAGTTTATTAACTGAGGCGAGAGGTGTCGGTGGCGAATATGAGAAGGAATTTGTCCGATTAGGCCGCTACGGAAGGAGATAGTCCCTAATGAAGTGAAAGGTGTAAGAGATTTGAAGAGGGACTAAATGACAACATCAAGATCCAGCTCACCGCCTTGGGAATCACGAGAATTTAGCAAGCTAGTGGAAGCTGCAATAAGAGTTGAAAAAGTGAGAATCGGTGAGCGGACTGGAAGGATAGACAGCAGAAGAGGGGACCAGTCGGTCTAGCTCAGCTCACTGCATTTGGAAAGAAGCTCAAGGGTCCACACGCACGAGTTCAGCTCGGCCACATGGTCGTGGTCGGTCTCGGGGCCTGAGCCACAGTTCACCCCTCGGAGAGGGCATTCCACAACATCAGTGGGCAGCTCTCCAGGGATGGGGTTCAGTGCACCAGCCACAAAATCTACTACATCTCCACACTGCCTTAAATGGAACAAAGGGGAGTGTTGGAGTAATCGGTGCTCGCTTGAGATGTGGGTCGACAGAGCATCAGCTGAGAAATTGTCCACGCAGAACCACTACAACTGCTCCAACACAAGCAGACAGACCTGCTCCTGCACCACAGAGAGGTAGAAAATCTGGTAAATCTGAGGCTATTGGACCATCACAGAGGCTCGCATGAGCGAGCGGAGAGGCTGACGGCGGACCACGGCAGAAATTGTGCCCTGAGAGCTCAGGAGGAGCAAGATGCCCCGGACGTCATCAGGGGTACGTTCTCCCTCTACAATACTCCTGTGCATACATTGGTGGATCCAGGATCCACTCATTCCTACATTTGCATCAACCTACTCGTAGAAAGGGGGATACTAGTAGGGGAGAGTGACCAAGACATTCTGGTCACTAATCCATTGGGTCACAGTGTAGTGGTGAACAAAGTATACAAGGGTTGCCCATTAAGGATTCAGGGGTATGAATTCTTGGCCGACCTGATTGAGTTGCCCTTCCACGAGTTTGACGTGATTTTGGGAATGGACTGGTTGTCACGTCATCAAGCAATAGTTGATTGCAAATTGAAGAAAATTTCTCTAAAAACTTCAGAGGGTAATGAGATCACAGTTGTGGGGGAAAGGACAGATTTCTTGTCCAATGTCATCTCAGCCACAGTTGCAAGAAGAATGATGAGAAAAGGCTGTGAAGCCTACCTAGCACATGTGGTGGATACTAGGTAGGCTAAGCCAAACCTGAGTGGTATACCCACAGTGAGAGACTTCCCAGAGGTATTTCCTGAAGAATTGCCTGGTTTGCCCCTAGAAACGGAAGTTGAATTTGCTATTGAGACACTGCCGGGTACAGCACCCATTTCCATTGCTCCTTATAGGATGGCACCCACGGAATTGAGGGAGTTGAAAAATTAGTTGCAAGAATTGCTTGATAAGGGGTTCATACGCCCCAGTGTGTCACCATGGGGAGCTCCAGTGCTGTTTGTGAAAAAGAAGGATGGGACTTTGAGGCTTTGTATTGATTACCGGCAGTTGAATAAAGTGACTGTGAAGAACAAATATCCGTTGCCTAGAATTGATGATCTGTTTGATCAGCTGAAGGGAGCAGGAGTATTTTCTAAGATTGTTCTCAGATCAGGGTATCATCAGTTGAGGGTGAAGGATGTAGATGTGCCCAAGAATGCATTCAGGACACGATATGGGCATTATGAGTTTCTAGTGATGCCCTTTGGCTTAACAAATGCACCAGCGGCATTCATGGACCTTATGAACCGTATCTTCCATCCACACTTAGATCAGTTCGTAGTGGTCTTTATTGATGATATTTTGGTATATTCCAAGACCAGGGAAGAACATGATGAGCATTTGAGGATTGTTCTACAAACCCTGAGAGAAAAGAAGCTGTATGCTAAGTTGTCCAAGTGTGACTTTTGGTTGAATGAGATTGCATTCCTTGGACACATAGTGTCAGCTGATGGGAGTAGGGTGGATCCCAAGAAAATAGAAGCAGTGATGGAATGGAAGCCTCCCAGAAACACAACTGAGGTCAGAAGCTTCTTGGGGCTAGCTGGGTATTACAAAAGATTTGTGAAGGGATTTTCCCTAATAGCTGCTCCAATGACCAAGCTGTTACACAAGAATGTCAGATTTGACTGGAATGACAAGTGTCAGACCAGTTTTGAGAAGTTGAAGGCTATGTTGACAGAGGCACCAGTGTTAACACAGCCCGGTCGTGAAAGGACTTCGTGGTCTCTGATGATGCCTCACATAATGGGCTAGGGTGTGTATTGATGCAAGAGGGGAAGGTGGTCGCTTATGCTTCCAGGCAGCTAAGGCCACATGAACAGAATTACCCTACCCATGATTTAGAGCTTGCAGCAATTATCTTCGCACTGAAGATATGGAGGCATTACTTGTATGGTGAAAAGTGCTACATTTACACAGACCACAAAAGCCTGAAATATTTGCCAACCCAGAAGGAGCTTAACCTTAGACAGAGGCGATGGATTGAATTTTTGAAGGACTATGATTGTGAAATTGACTATCATCCTGGGAAGGCAAATGTAGTTGCTGATGCTTTGAGCAGAAAGTCCATCACAGCTTTGAGATCATTGAATGCCCGTCTATCTTTGGTTCGAGATGGAGCTATTTTGGCTGAGTTGCAAGTGAGGCCAAACACTTCTGACAGATTTTAGATGGGCAAAAGCGGATGAGAAGCTAATGGCTATTATGAGCAAAATCTCGAGGAAAAGCAGCGATTATGAGGTGAAAGCGGATGGGTGTATGTATTACAAAGGAAGACTGTGTGTACCGGATGATGGGGAATTGAAGGCGATATTCTAAAAGAGGCACACACGGTGTATATGCTATGCACCGGGAAGTACAAAGATGTATCATGATCCGAAGCTTGGTATTGGTGGCTGGTATGAAGAAAGACATAGTGACTATGTGACTAAATGCTTGACATGTCGGCAAGTCAAAGCGAACATCAAGTTCCATCGGGTTTGCTCGACCTATACGCATACCGAATGGAAATGGGATCAGTCACCATGGATTTTGTAAGTGGTCCGCCTCTCACCGGAAGAAACATGATGCGATATGGGTGATAGTTGATAGATTGACAAAGTCAACACACTTTCTCGCGATTAGGGTGACTACTCCGGAGAAGTTAGCAGAATTATATATCAGTGAGATAGTTAGACTGCATGGAATTCCACTTTCCATCATATCTGATCGAGACCCAAGGTTTACATCGAGATTTTGGAAGAAGTTGCATGAATCCTTGGGTACACAACTCCATTTCAGCACAGCTTTCCATCCTCAGACGGATGGGCAATCCGAAAGAGTAATCCAGGTAAACAATTGAGACCAATGAAATTGATACAAATATTGAATTGAAATGATAGTAATGACATGAAAAATTTGTCAGATCCTTGAGGATATGCTGAGGGGTTGTGTCATTGAGTTTGAGGGAAGTTGGGATAGATACCTCCCACTGGCAGAGTTTGCATACAACAATAGCTACCAAGCTAGCATTCAAATGGCCCTATATGAAGCACTGTATGGAAGAAAATGTAGAACTCCAGTGTGCTGGACTGAATTGGGTGAAGACAAACTGGTAGGGCCAGACCTGGTGAAACAGGCTGAGGAGAAGGTAAAATCAATCAAAGCCAACTTAAAGGTTGCCTCGCATGCATGTAATCTCATGCCGACCTGAAGAGAAAAGAAATAGAATATGTGGTTGGCGACAAAGTGTTCCTCAAGGTGTCACCATGGAAGAAAGTGTTGAGGTTTGGAAGAAAAGGTAAGTTGAGCCCTAGGTTCATTGGCCCATATGAAGTCATTGAACGTGTGGGTCCAGTGGCCTATAGGCTAGCTTTACCACCAGAGCTGGACAAGATCCACAATGTGTTCCACGTGTCTATGCTCAGAAGATACCGCTCAGATCCTTCACATGTCATCTCCAGAGAAGAAATTGAAATGCAGCCGGATTTGACATACGAAGAAGAACCTCTACGGATCTTGGCTCGGGAAGTGAAAGAGTTGAGAAACAAGCAAATTCCATTGGTGAAAGTACTTTAGAGGCACCACAACACCGAGGAGGCAACTTGGGAAAGTGAAGAGACGATGAGGCAACAGTTCCCTCAACTGTTTGCATCAGGTAAATTTCGAGGACAAAATTTAAATTAGAGGGGAAGAGTTGTAACACCCTCCCTGTACCAACTCCGTACATTCTACTATTCCGGTGACCGGTGTCGGTCCGGACAGCTAGAACGTCCGGAAAAATATTTAAACTAAAGTCAGGAATCATAATTAACTCAAATATTAATAAGAAAAATTTAGTAAAAATTTTTGAAATAAAATACAACCAAGTTAAACGAGCCGGTGCCCTAGCGATGGGTAACCAGAGGGAAGTTGCGGTTCTCGCAACGAGGAGCCCTAGACCCGGGGGAAAAATTATAAAATAATTTTTGGGACTCCAGAGAAGGGTTATTGAGGTTCTCATGGCATTAGAATGCCATGAAAATACCTAGAAAAATTTTTCAATCGGTACAAACAATTTTGACCCGTTAAGCCAAACGGAGGGCATTTTGGTCATTTCGCCTTCAGAGACGATTTTTGGCCGACTTGTCCAGTTAAGTAAATAATTAATATGACATAAAATATGAAGAAACATTACCAAAAATTAAAGTGAAAATGAGTAGAGAAGAAGAGAAAAGAAAAATGAGAATAAATGTCAATTTTGACATCATATGATGTCATCCAAGAGTTACCCACCAATCACATTTAGTCAACACTTAATTTAACTAATAAAATATGTATAAGAATACAACAAAAGCTCCTAAAATTCCAGCAGCCATCACCTTTACAAAGTTCACCCGTAGCTCTTAATTTCCATAGCCAAACCTCCATTGATTTTCAACCAAAGCTTCCTTTCTCCTTTGTTTCCACCACTAAACCCTAACCCTTTTCATTAAACCTTGACCATATCACTTGGGGAAGCTTTTGGCAGCCAAGAAGAAGAAGGAAAGTGAAGTTTTAGCTTGAAGAAATCTGCCCTACAAGAGGTTAAAGTGAGGTTAGTGCTATCCTTTCACTCTCACTCCTTTAATCCTTGTTAGAGCATCATTTTAAGTTAAGAAATTGTAAGAATTTGAAGTAAATTATATGTGTTAGGGCATCTTCAATTTTTGGCAGCCCTAAGGAAGGATGTGGTTGATTGTTTTAATGAATTTAGAATGGATAGAAATGATGTTTAAGGTATGAATATGCATGGATGTTGAATTAGTGTGCTAATTGAGGTTTATGGGTAATTTAAATTGGACATTAGGGTTTTGAGAAGTGAAACTTGGATTTAGATTATGAAATTGTGAAAGAACATTATAAGGGTCAATTAGTGACCATTTTAGGTATGTTGACCATGAATTGGACTGAAAAATGGTATGGCAAAGTCAAGGTGTAAACTGCCCTAGGACAGCAGCAAATGGACTGAAATTTCAGTCCAATTATGCAGCCATAACTTTGGCTGTGTTAGTCCAATTGGTGTTTGGCCAATTGGACATGAAACTAGGCTTATAATGGCACATTTTTGCTGAAGAAACCATGCCCAAAAGACCAAAGCAAGAGGACCAAAACTTGGCCCCAATCCGGATACCCTGAACTGATTCTGCAAAATTGACCAAATGAATAGTAACTGTTCATTTGGCCATAACTCACTGTAAATTTGGTCAATTGACCTGAAATTTTTACAGCAACAAGTTAAGACATAGAAAAACAACTTTCATGAAGAAACCTACCCCAAATTATGGCCAGAACCTAACCCAAATGGCAGTGGAAGTCACTGTTCATGTTACTGTAGATATGGTCAATTCTGCAGATTGGCAATCCGGCCAGCTGTGGTTTTTGAGCCATATCTGGAGATACAAAACTCCAAATGGAGTGATTCAAAAAAGGAAATTCAACTAGACAAAATAAGGAACAACTTTCATGTTTGGCATTTCTTCAAATTCCCACTGTAACTGTTCCAAATGGAACAGTAAATTTATGGTACAAAATCTGAAAAATCTGCTCCTTTTGTTTAATGCTTAGAAATGGTATTAACGCTCAATGCCAACAAGTTTTAAATACAAAATGTGGTGTGTTGGGAGTGCCAAAACCAATATACCTAATTGCTACCTAAAAGTCAACATTTTAGTTGACCATAGAGGTGAATAGTAACACCGAAACTTGAAATTCAAAGATTGAAGAATTTTAAAGTATCGAATGCCCTAGTATACCTAACAAGATTGGTTTGGATAGTTTGGCATGCCAATAGGGTTCAGTTAGCAGTATTGCACATGGCGATATGCCATTCTGTGATTTCATGGCTTTTAGCCATTCTGACTTTGTATTGAGACTTGGCCTTGTGCCTGATATTATTCTGACTTGTTAGCATTGCTCACACACCGAGATGCATATGTGACCGATGGTGTGACGGCCGAGGTACTAGATACCCGGTGCGGTTACCCGTTATCCATCCGATGCGTCTAGTGTAGGTTACTTGGGGCAACCAAATGAATAAAAGTGAACAAAGTTAATGAAATAATGAATATACCAACACCAAACAAAGAAAGCATACACATTCTATACACATTTATTTTCTTGCTATTTTCTTTTATTATATTATTGCACCACTAAGCATTATTACTTAGCGCGTTGCTTTTGCCACGCGTAGGTACTGGAGATCCCGATCGTGGGCCCAGTAGACCACAGACTGGGTGAGTCCATCCTGCAGTTCTGCACAGTGTCCTTGTCACCTCAACTTCTGCAGTACATTGGTAGGACATTAGGAGTCATTTTGACATTTTGTAACTTAACTTTGTTTTTCTCATATGTAATTAAACTTGTGTAATGTATATTGATGTTTATGTAAATTATGAAAATTATACTTGTGAATGGAAATGTAAATGTTTACTTGTGATTTATATGTGATCATCACATGTGATGGATGATTGAGAACTGGAATTGAAATGTTGTTGAGATCTTAATATTGAGATTTTGTTGATAAATTGAAGTTGGGATTGTTTGGAAATTATTTGGAAGTGTTTTTAACAGGTTCCGAAGAACTGTTTTCTCCATTTTTAGCCGGTACTCCACCGGATTTTCTTTAAAATTTTCGGAACCCCAAATAAATAATAATTTCGATAAATGGCTTAAATAAATCATATTTCATAAATTAGCTTCAAAAGCATGATACAAATTAAGTAAGGTATATTAGAGTGTGCCAGTACACCGTGTGGCATTACTTACTCGGGTATACTGTACACGGGTAAGGGGTGTCACACAAAGTGTCTCTATATAGAATAATGGAATTGAATGAATGAATTGATAATTTTCCAATCCCATTGGCAAATTCCCTACTCCTATCTCTACTAATGGAGCAAGTACTATTAAGAGATCAAAGGTCTTTTTAGGGATGTAACGGGGCTATGGGGTTCAAAATGAGGCTAAGAAGAAAAAGGGGAAAAAGGATTCAAAGCATGAGAATATTTTCAATTTTGAAAACATAAGGTACACTTCTTATTTTATTATTATTTTTTCTTATATATATATATATATATATATATATATATATATATGGAGGAGAGAAATACACAATGAGAATTGTCAAGTGCTAGCATATTTTACAAAATACATAAAAATGGAAGGACACTTTGATACTTTAAACTTGTATCTTGTATTTTCTCTTGGTGATTGTCCCTAAAAATGCCACCCCCAAACTCATTTCCTTTAATTACTTTGGGTGGATTTCTTTTAATTTGAATGACAATAGTGAAAAGCACATATACTAGCACTTTTACAAGATGACAAGCATTTCTTCTTCCTTTCATTATTATATATATTTTTTCTTTTTCTTCTCTTTTTTCTATTTCTTTTTTTTTTTATCAGAGTATAAAGTGTACCTAATATTCGATTATCCTCATAAAAAGGGTTGGAGTGTTTGGTTCATTGGCTAGGTAGCAATAAGAGTTTCAAGAAAAATTAGGAATAAAAAGGCTCAAAGGGGTTTGCAAGGGTTAATTTTAGTTAGGAAAAAGGCCAAAGGTTTAAAATGAGAAGGTTTAAATCAAAGAATGCCTAATCATCTCTCTTTTCAAGTATAAGCTGGTATTTCGCCTTAAAAGGTTTAGAAAATTTGTTCTAGGATTGGTGAGACATCATTTGACTACCTTATATCCAATAACTCCCTTTAAACATTCCAATCTCTAAAGGACTAGTTGGGTGGCTTTTTGGCTAAGAAGATATAGGCAAGGGATAAACACTTCAAAACTTTGCACCTCTTAGAAAACTTTCAATCCACAAACCCAACTAAAGGTAAGTCAAATCACTCTCATAGGCAACTTTTCAATACTCAGGGAATTTGGCAAAAGATTTTAATGCATGATTCCTAAAAATGAGTAATGCATTAACTAAATGGAGGAAATCTATTTGTGTGCAATGTGTACAATTTCTAAGTGATGTATAATATGTGTGTAAATGTGTTATGTATATGTATGTATGGATGTATATGTAAAATATTTACAATATATATGTAAATGGAATGGGATGAGATGTTCCTATACTCAAAATGTGAAAAATGTGGCAAAAATCAAAATGCACACCCCCAAACTCAAAATTGGACATTGTCCTCAATGTCTCAAGTTGTGCAGCATGAAAACTCAAAGCAAAGAGGAATAGCTAGGAATTGTTAAATTTAAGAGCAAAAAGAAAGAGTTACCTGGTATAGAGCAGATGTGAATTCAAGAAATGATGGTGATGCATAAGAAAGCTGCACAAGTTATGCAGAATAAATTCTGTACAGAACAGGTGCATAAGGAGAGTGAATAAGCTGTGCAGTATGGCATGAGTTGCATAAGGGACTGCACAGCCTATGCAGAACATTTGCATAAGAAGTTTCACAGCCTGTGCAGTATATTGAAAAGCTGCAGCATAATGATATAGCAAGGAAAAATATGCAAACACCAGGAGAGGTATGTAAATATATACAGTGTATTGACAAGTATGCACAAAAGGGCAGTAAAGGTAATGAGAATCAATGAAAAACTAATGGAACAGCCATCCAATGTAACTTCAAGAAAACAGAATTCAAGACAAACTAAAATTGTTTCAGCACATCCAAAAAGAAAAAAACTCCTAGAAGATGAACAAAAGCAAAATAAAAACTAATCTAATTCTATGGTTTTGCCCTTGTCCAAAGGTGCTGCTAAAGGACTGGATGGAGCTGGTTGCTGTCAAAGGGGTAGTTCTGGAGGAGGTGATGGAGGTGGAGGTGGCATTCCCAGAAAAGCCATGATCTGCTTCATCATCTCTTTTAACTCTTTCTGCTTATCTCTGGTTTCCATAACAAAATCAAAGAGTTGATCATGATGATCCTTGAGGGTATCAAGACCAGATTCAACCTTCCTATCCATAAAATATACATCATCACTAAGACTTTCAAGATAGGTGAATAAGGCTTTAGTGTTGAAGGGAGGAGGTGCAGTGGATGAAAAGGGTCCAACTGCAGATGGTGTTGGCTATACAGATTCTGCTGGGGTATCCTGTGCAGACTGAGTAGGTGGTGCAAGTTCAGTAGAATGCTGTTGGACTGGTGGTACAGATTGTGCCTCTGGTTGTGCAGTGGGTCTTGTATTTGCTATTGGTTGTGCAGTGTCAAATGGTGGCAAGCTGAATCCAATTTTGGATAAGTGAGTAGCATCAAAATATAGAGTGTCTGAAAGTACTGGTAGAGGATGCTCTTCCTGATCAAAACCAAAATGCTTAGCTATAACAGTTATGAGCCCATCCATGACTATATCTCCTACAGATTTGGTAGCAATATGTCACACCTTACCCCTCTGTAAGGCATAATATGATCCCATAGAATACCTAATGAATTACCGAACTTCACCTACCGATAATTCATTAAGTACACTACAAGGGATTTTAAAACTATTTTCTTGCATTTTGGAAGTGGTGAGCATTTTGGTAGGAATTAAAATCATTTATTCAAAGCTTATAAAATAGTAAAAATTTTTGTCCATTTTAATTTTACCGCAAATTTTATAAAAATTTTGACAGAGTTTCGTTTGTATTTAGAAAAAACAGTTCTTCAAATACCTGAGAAAAACACTTCTAAAAATTTTTTCACAACTCCCAACCACCAAATAATTTCAAGTCAACTCAATTTAATCCACTTCAAAAATAATTTCATAATCCAATCAAAGTTTATCATCTCAAAATATATAATAACTTCATTCACAGTGCATAAAGTATGAAATTCACAAACTACAAATACTAATTTACAAAAAGAAGTTTCAAAAATAATATTATTACAACTTATTATACAACTGCTCACTTTATATTAATACTTATGACATTACAGTATTTACATCAAAATAACTACAAGGGTATAAAATAATACCCGTACAGAAAAGGTCAATGAAGTCTTCAATATCGATAGCAGCTCACTCTGCTGCTTTCTCCTTGCTCTTATCTGCGACAGCAAAACAAGCTATCGGTGAGTATAAAAATACTCAGTGGTGCACAATAAAAATTTGAAATACAATACATAAATCATTCATTGCCAAAACACAATTTAAATATTTCTCAATCACATTTCACAAATTATCAAAGCTCATAATAACACAATTTAGTAAAATAATTTAAGAACACAGTGTTGCCAATTCATACATAACTTAAGCCATGACACAAAATTTCCGATCAATGCCGCATTGTACACCATGGCAAAGCAATCTACAACCCCACTAATCGAAATCAATGAGGGAGGTGGCTAGCTAGCTAATGAGTACTCATCCGATCTACAACCTCAACTGGTAAACCAGAGAGGGAGGAAAATAATCGATCTCACCCCATAAATGGAGGAGGAATAATAAGATACTGTCATGCTAAGTGTGAATCAAAAATCAATTTCAAACATTTTATTCAAATGATTCGTGAGAAATCCAATAAATTTTCAAAGTCATAATTTCATCCACAAGATGGCAACACAATTCATAATTAACTTCAAATTTTCGTAAATCACACTAAATCAAATTTTCAATGACAAAAGGCTCAAATAAGGTTTATTGTGCACAAACCTGACGTGAGTCGCCTCTAGGCCTTGACTCAGTCTCTCAGAGCTTCCAAGTCTTTTTTAGCTGAAACACACAGTTTCACAGTGTTTCAGTTCCATAACTTAGCATAAATCCAAAAATAAATTTAACTTCACTTTTACCTAGCTCTAATGTGCTAAACTCGACGTTCTTTAAAATTTGTGTTTCGGAGTTACTATTCACTATACTATTCAAGTCAATTTATTGACTTTCTAAGGCTTAATAGGTATGGGAATTCCAACTTCACCCACATACCACATTTTTGGTCACTAAATTTGTTGGTTTTGGTTGTTTTCTCAAAACTTAGGTCTTTTAGGCAAAGTTGCCAATTTTTAGTTTTGGAGTCCCAAGTTACACTGTTCCATTGGTTATTTTACTGTTAGAATTTGGCAAACCTTTCTTCATAGAAAATGTTCCCTAATGTCTTAAGTTTATTCTCCTTTTTAAATCAATCTAATTGGAGTTTTGTAGCTCAAGTTATATCCAAATTACGGTTATTGTTCATGCTGCAGATTTTAGTTCTGGGAGATTATTGATCCAACTTTGTTCAGCAATTTGATCAAGTTAAGTCCATAATTTGGTCTAATTTTCTTCATATGAAATGTTCTACTATGTCTTGGTTTCCATTGGTTCAAGAATCACCTAAATCGGAGTTTTCTAGAGAGAGTTATAGTCATTAAAATTTTACTGTTCATATAGTAAATCTGCAGTTCTGCAGATTCAGTGATTCAATTTTGCTCAGTAATTTGATTGTGTTAATAGCATAATTTGGATCTGTGTTCTTCATAAAAGTTTTAGGTCTATATCTCATCTAACCACTGGTAAAATTTCAGGTCATTTTGACCTACCTAGCTCGAGTTATGACTTTGGTCAGTTTGTGCAGGGCAGCTTGCAATTTTCCAACTTTGGTCAATTTGTTCACTAAGTTTTAGTCACTTTTTGGGCATACTTCCTAAATGAAAATGGTGTCATTTAGTGTCTATTTTTATTCCCAATTAGTCTCATAGCAATTGAACTTGTAAAATTTTATTTTTGGTCCCTCAAAGGTACCTAGCAGCATGACCACACTCAATCCGAATTTGGCCTTAACTTCAACACTTCCAACACACTTCATTTGGTCAAAAATGACTATTTCTCACCTCAAACTAGGTCAACCACATCATTTCACTATTTCTCCACATTTTTACCTCTAAACCCTAGGTGTCCAAAACCCTAACTCACTAAATTGTTGCATTTAACCCATTCAATGCATTTAATCATAATTATTCAACACAATTAAGCTCACATACACTTTCAAATCCACCAAATTCATGCATACATACATCAAAACCCTAGTTGGCCAAAATTCAACTTTGTCCTTCACAATTATTTTCTTTTGAATTTAAGTTAAAATCTAAGTTAAATTAACTCAAAACATATGTTTTAAACTAAAAATTTCAATTTAAATTCTTACCTCACTTGAGCTTTCCAACCTTCTTAATTCCCTAATTTTTCTCTAATTTCTTTCTTCTACACTTCTTTTCAATACTCAAAATCAAGGTTTAACTTGAGGAACTAGGAAATTTATGGTGAAATTTAGGGTTTTGAAAGCTTAAATTTAAGCTCTCATGGAGAACTTAGGGAGAGAAATGAGAGAAGTGAGTGTTCACGGCAAACATGGACAAGATGATAGAAAAATAGCTTTTTAATTTTGTTTTTATGTATAATTATCCTTCTTTTTGACTTAGTCAAAATTTCAAGTAATTAGAATTTAATTATGAGGTCATGTGTGATGTCACACACATGATGTCCTAAGGTAATTTTCTTTTCTTTTTTCTTTATTTTTCAATGGTTCTTTAATTTAATTTGCTATTCCAAAATTTTCATTTCTCTGATTTTATTTGACAGTTAGGTCAGGAGTCAGCTCTCGAGGTCAATTGACCAAATTGCCCCTCGCCGGTTTAACCCGATTTGCTAATAATTCAATATTTCTTCCGGCTCCTTGAACTAATTATTTGACTGGCTTAACACTTCTTTTTCGTGATTTTCTCTTTTCCACTGTATTCATAATGGTACTAAGGACCGCAGCGTCACATTTTACGGTTTAAAATTTGAGTTTAAAATGACTTCGGAGTCATTCCCAAGAAGGTCACCCATCGCTGTGACTCTCGGCTCATTTAACTTCTTATGTTCTGTTTTTCTTATTTATACTTAACTAATTGGAAATTACTAATTTTTTGTGTTTATAGCTTATCTAATTGTTTTAAGTATGGTTCTAATCCCCTTAATTATCCGATCTGACTCCGGTCACTGGAATAGTGAAATATACCAGGCTATACAAATGGGGGTGTTACAATTCTCCCCCCCTTAAATAAATTTCGTCTCGAAATTTTACCTGGTATTAATCTCTGAATAGCTGTGGGTGTTGTCTCCTCATGTCCTCCTCTCGTTCCCAAGTAGCCTCCTGGCCCGAATGATGGTTCTATAGCACTTTTACCAACGGTATCTGCTTATTCCGTAGCTACTTCATCTCATAAGCCAGAATCTCTATGGGTTCCTCCTTATATGTGAGGTCTGGATTCACTTCAATTTCCTCTACTGGTAGTACATGAGATGGGTCTGATCGATACCTCCTTAACATAGACACATGGAAGACATTATGTATATTCTCCAACTCTGGAGGTAGTGCCAAACGATATGCCTAAGGACCCACTCTTTCCTGAACCTCATATGGCCCAATGAAGCGAGGACTCAGTTTTCCCTTTCTGCCGAATCTCATAATCCTCTTCCAAGGAGAAACCTTGAGGAATACTTTGTCACCCACTGCATATTCAATATCCCTTCTCTTCAAATCAATGTCGGACTTCTGACAGTCTGATGCAGTCTTAAGTCGACCTCTGATCACCCTAATCTTATCCTCAGTTTGCTGAACAATTTCGGGTCCAATCATCTTTCTTTCACCGATGTTATCCCAACACAACGGGGTTCTACATTTTCTGCCATATAAAGCTTCATATGGAGGCATCCCAATACTGGATTGGTAGCTGTTGTTATAAGCAAACTCAATCAAAGGCAAGTGTATGTCCCAACTGCCCTCAAACTCAATCACACAAGCCCGTAGCATGTCCTCCAAGATCTGAATTACCCTCTCGCATCGGCCATGCGTCTGCGGGGTGGAATGCGATCTTGAAGTTCAATCTAGTTCCTAGGGCTCTCTGAAGACTACCCAGAATCTAGAAGTAAACCTAGGATCACTGTCTGATACGATGGATACTGGCACTCCATGTAGTCTCACAATCTCATCGATGTACAACCTGGCCAATCTGTCTAAACTGTAGTCCATTCGGACTAGCAGAAAATGAGCAGACTTGGTTAGTCTGTCAATAATGACCCATACTGCATCATGACTCTTCTGTGTCCTCGGAAGTCCCATCACAAAATCCATAATTATTCTCTCCCATTTCCATTCTGGCACTGGTAGTGAATGTAATAACCCAGTTGGTACTTGGTGTTCTGCCTTTACTTGCTGACAAGTTAGGCATTTGGAAACAAACTCTGCCACATCTCTTTTCATACCCATCCACCAGTAATTCTCCTTTAGCCCTCTATACATTTTTGTACCACCAGGGTGCATGGCAAAAGGAGACTCATGTGCTTCTTTCAAAATGATCTGCCTCAAATCAACATCATTAGGAACACATATTCTGCCCTGGTGTAGCAATAGACCATCATCTCTTATTGAGAATTCTAGTTTCTTGCCCTGCTGAACTTCTTCCAACAGTCTCTGATACTTCTGATCATTCTGAGCAGCCATTCTAATATGATCAATCAATACTGGCTGTACATGCCATGCAACTGCTATCTGCCCCTCATCACTAATCTCTAAACTGGCATGTAATGATCTTAACTTATGTACCATATACAAAGGAGTAACCCGTAGACTTGCCATAGTCTTGCGACTTAAGGCGTCAGCCATAACATTAGCTTTCCCTGGCTGATAGTCTATCAGATAATCATAGTCTTTTATCAACTCTAACCATCTCCTCTGTCTCAAGTTCAACTCCTTCTGAGTACCCAAATACTTCAAACTCTTATGATCTGTGTAGATGTAGCACTTCTCCCCATACAAATAATGTTTCCAGATCTTAAGAGTAAACACAATAGCTGCAAGCTCCAAATCATGTGTCGGATAATTCCTCTCATGCGGTTTCAGCTGACGTGATGCATAGGCAATGACATTCCGATCTTGCATCAACACACAACCTAGCCCATTGTGAGAAGCATCGCTGTAAACTATATATTCTTTACCCGGTGTAGGTAAAGTCAGGACTGGAGCCTCAGTCAAACATTTCTTCAATTCATCAAAACTCTGTTGGCATTTATCAGTCCACTGAAATTTCACATCCTTTCTAAGCAGCTTGGTCAATGGAGGTGCCAATATGGAGAATCCCTTCACAAATCGACGGTAGTATCTAGCTAAACCCAGAAAACTACAAATCTCTGTGATATTTCTGGGTGGCTTCCAATTAAGGACAGCTTCAATCTTACTTGGATCTACCTTAATGCCCTCTTCTGATACTACATGCCCCAAGAAAGATATTTCCTTCAGCCAAAATTCACACTTCGACAATTTGGCATATAGTTGTTTCTCCCTCAAAGTTTGTAGTACAATCCGCAGATGTCTATCATGCTTTCTGCACTCCTCGAGTAAACCAATATATCATCGATAAATACTACAACAAACTGGTCGAGGTATGGTCTGAAGATAGTGTTCATCAGATCCATAAAAGCAGCCGGAGCATTAGTTAACCCGAATGGCATGACCAAGAACTCATAATGGCCATAGCGGGTTACGAAGCGATTTAGAAATACTCTGCTCTTGTACTTTTAGCTGATAATAACCTGATCTCAGGTCAATTTTGGAGAACACAGCTGCACCACTCAACTGATCAAACAAGTCATCAATGCGGGGCAAGGGGTATCTGTTCTTTATTGTCACCTTATTCAACCGCCGATAGTCAATGCATAACCAGAGAGTGCCATCCTTCTTCTTTACAAACAATACTGGCGCTCCCCAAGGTGACACACTAGGGCGGATGAAGCCCTTGTCAAGCAACTCTTGCAACTGTACTTTCAATTCTGTTAGTTCTGCTGGTGCCATTCTGTATGGCGTTATGGAGATTGGGTCCACACTAGGCATAACATCAATTTCAAACTGCACTTCTCTTCATGAAGGTAATCCTGGCAATTCATCAGGAAATACATCCGGAAAATCACATACTATAGGGATGTCCCTCAATGCTGGACTATCCACTTGGGTGTCTATCACATGTGCCAAGTACGCCTCACACCCTTTCCTAATCATTTTTCTGGCCAGTGTAGCTGAAATGATGTTTGAAGGCAATAACTGGCTCTCCCCATGTATTACTACATCACCATACTGAGGGAGACCAAAAGTGACTGTCTTCAATCTACAGTCAATCATCGCATGATGCTTGGCTAATCAATCCATGCCCAAGATAATGTCATAATCTTTGAAGGGCATTTTAATCAAATCAGACAAAAAAGTGTGTCCTTGGATCACCAAAGGACAATCCCTATGTAATTTATTTACCTTGACCTCCTGGCCTAATGGACTAGTTACTAGCACATCATAGTCCATTGGTACACACTGAATAGCAGTAGAACACATCACACTAGCACTAACATATGAATGTGTGGAGCCAGGATCAAATAACACATGTACATCTTGGTCAAGGATGGAGAAAATACCAGCTATTATGTCTGATGTTTCAGCCTCCTCCCTCTGACGCATGGTATACACTCTGACTGGTGCGCCATCGATCTTGGCCGTTAATGGTGCTTTGACTTCCAGGAGCGTTACCAGGACCCCTACCTCTGCCTCTACCTCTACCAGCTGACTGTGACCCTCTAGTTGCAGAGACTTGGGCTGATCCTTCAGATGTAGCAGAAGGTCTAGACCGGCGCAGACTAGTACAATCCTTGGCAAAATGTCCGCTCCCTCCACAATTAAAACATGCACCAGTAGCCTTGAAACACACCTTACCGTGTGTTCTATCACAAGTTTCACACTATCGTACTGATAGAGCTCCTCGGGGTGCTTGCTGGGTTTGCTGACCAGATCGGGGTGGTCTTTGGCCAGAGAATCTGCCTCTGCTAGATCTATAGGAGCTGGATCCCCCAAACTATTTCCTCTTCCTAGAACCACTCTCAGGTGCTTGTCCAGTAGTCTTTTTAGTCTTCTCTTTCTCTTATGCATCCTTCTTCACTGCCCCTTCTGATTCTATCCTTTCCAATTCCAGGGCCTGTGAGATCAACTCAGTGAAATTATGATGTCGGAAACCCACAACTTGCATTTTCAGATTCGGCCTTAACCCGGACTCAAACCTCTTACATCTATTTCTAGGGGTGGAGACTAAGCTTCAAGCGTAGTGGCTCAGTCGAGAGAAATCTCTCTCATATTCTGTTATAGTTCTGTCCCCTTGTTTCAAACTCAGGAATTCTTGTAACTTTATATCCACATATGCATTGAGAACCCACTTTTGTCGAAACTCCCTCAAAAAGTCTGACCAAGTAAGGACTGGAGGTTCTACCAGGCTGTGGGGGATGGTCTTCCACCATTCATATGCATCCCCTTGCAACAAGGAAATAGAATACTTGAACTTTAGCTCTTCTGCACACTGTAGCTTCTTGAAAACCCATTCCATTCACTCTAACCACTGTTCTGCCTCCAGTGGATCCACAGTGCCTTTAAACTCGATGGCCCCAAATTTCATCAATTTTTCATATTGTCGAGCCGAGGACTGTGTTTGTGCTACAGGTGCTTGCATATGAGCTTGGGGTGTCACATTTCCAGCCATTTGCTGAAAAAACGCAGCCATCTACTGTACAAACTGAGCAGGGAACTGCGGTGCTAGAGTAGGAGCTGGAGTAGTTGACCCACTCACGTTCTGGAGTGCTGGGGCTTCCCCTTGAACCTCAGCCTCAATAGATTGTTCTACGAAATGATCTCCTTTTTCCATTCCGTTTTCCCAAATTTTCTACTTCTTGAGATCAAACACAAGGAGGTTGACCTCCGTTAGTGCATATTCATGATGTAAATATGTCATATGTATCAATTAAAGACACTTGAGCAGTTGTACTTATCAAAGAAATGTTCACATAAATAGTCAAAATTCATGGCAAAACCATGCTCTGATACCACTAAAACATGTCACACCTTACCCCTCTGTAAGGCATAATATGATCCCGTAGAATACCTAATAAACTATCGAACTTCACCTACCGATAATTCATTAAGTACACTACAAGGGATTTTAAAACTATTTTCTTGCATTTTCGAAGTGGTGAGCATTTTGGTAGGAATTAAAATCATTTATTCAAAGCTTATAAACTAGTAAAAATTTTTGTCCATTTTAATTTTACCGCAAATTTTATAAAAATTTTGACAGAGTTTCATTTGTATTTGGAGAAAACACTTCTTTAAATACCTGAGAAAAATACTTCCAAAAATTTTTTCATAACTCCCAACCACCAAATAATTTCAAGTCAACTCAATTTAATCCACTTCAAAAATAATTCCACAATCCAATCAAAGTTTATCATCTCAAAATATTTAATAACTTCATTCATAGTGCATAAAGTATGAAATTCACAAACCACAAACACTAATTTACAAAAAGAAGTTCCAAAAGTAATATTATTACAACTTATTATACAACTGCTCACTTTACATTGATATTTATGACATTACAGTATTTACATCAAAATAACTACAAGGGTATAAAACAATACCCGTACAGAAAAGGTCAATGAAGTCTTCAATATCGATAGCAGCTCACTCTGCTGCTTTCTCCTTGCTCTTATCTACGACAGCAAAACAAACTATCGGTGAGTATAAAAATACTCAGTGGTGCACAATAAAAATTTAAAATATAATACATAAATCATTCATTACCAAAACACAATTTAAATATTTCTCAATCACATTTCACAAATTATCAAAGCTCATAATAACACAATTTAGTAAAATAATTTAAGAACACAGTGTTGCTAATTCATACACAACTTAAGCCATGGCATAAAATTTCCGATCAATGCCGCGTTGTACAACATGACAAAGCAATCTACAACCCCACTAATCGAAATCAATGAGGGAGGTGGCTAGCTAGCTAATGAGTACTCATCCGATCTACAACCTCAACTGGTAAACCAGATAAGGAGGAAAATAATCAATCTCACCCCATAAATGGAGGAGGAATAATAAGATACTGTCATGCTAAGTGTGAATCATAAATCAATTTCAAACATTTTATTCAAATGATTCGTGAGAAATCCAATAAATTTACAAAGTCATAATTTCATTCACAAGATGGCAACACAATTCATAATTAACTTCAAATTTTCATAAATCACACTAAATCAATTTTTCAATGACAAAAGGCTCAAATAAGGTTTATTGTGCACAAACCTGATGTGAGTCGCCTCTAGGCCTTGACTCAGTCTCTTAGAGCTTCCAAGTCTTTTTTAGCTGAAACACACAGTTTCATAGTGTTTCAGTTCCATAACTTAGCATAAATCCAAAAATAAATTTAACTTCATTTTTACCTAGCTCTAATGTGCTAAACTCGACGTTCTTTAAAATTTGTGTTTTGGGGTTACTATTCACTATACTATTCAAGTCAATTTGTTGACTTTCTAAGGCTTAATAGGTATGGGAATTCCAACTTCACCCACATACCACATTTTGGTCGCTAAATTTGTTGGTTTTGGTTTCCTCAAAACTTAGGTCTTTTAGGTAAAGTTGCCAATTTTTACTTTTGGAGTCCCAAGTTGCACTGTTCCATTGGTTATTTTACTATTGGAATTTGGCAAAAATTTCTTCATAGAAAATGTTCCCTAATGTCTTAAGTTTATTCTCCTTTTTAAATCATCCAATTGGAGTTTTGTAGCTCAAGTTATATCCAAATTACGGTTACTATTCATGCTGCAGATTTTAGTTCTAGCAGATTATTGATCCAACTTCGTTCAGCAATTTGATCAAGTTAATCCATAATTTGGTCTTCATATGAAATGTTCTACTATCCCTTAGGTTTCCATCGGTTCAAGAATCACCTAAATCGGAGTTTTCTAGAGAGAGTTATAGTAATTGAAACTTTACTGTTTATATGGTAAATCTGCAGTTCTGCAGATTCAGTGATTCAACTTTGCTCAGTAATTTGATTGGGTTAATAGTATAATTTGGGTTTGTGTTCTTCATGAAAGTTTTAGATCTATATCTCATATAACCACTGGTAAAATTTCAGGTCATTTTGACTTGCCTAGCTCGAGTTATGACCACATTGTTCATTTGGTCAGTTTGTGCAGGGCAGCTTGCAATTTTCCATCTTTGGTCAATTTGTTCACTAGGTTTTAGTCAGTTTTTGGGCATGCTTCCTAAATGAAAATTGTGTCATTTAGTGTCTATTTTCATTCCCAATTGGTCTCATACCAATTGGACTTGTAAAATTTCATTTTTGGTCCCTCAAAGGTACCTTGGTCATGCTACTAGCTGCATGACCACACTCAATCCGAATTTGGCCTTAACTTCAACACTTCCAACACACTTCATTTGGTCAAAAATGACCATTTCTCACCTCAAACTAGGTCAACCACATCATTTCACTATTTCTCCACATTTTTGCCTCTAAACCCTAGGTGTCCAAAACCCTAACTCACTAAATTGTTGCATTTAACCCATTCAATGCATTTAATCATAATTATTCAACACAATTAAGCTCACATACACTTTCAAATCCACCAAATTCATGCATACATACATCAAAACCCTAGTTGGCTAAAATTCAACTTTGTCCTTCACAATTATTTTCTTTTGAATTTAAGTTAAAATCTAAGTTAAATTAACTCAAAACATATGTTTTAAACTAAAAATTTCAATTTAAATTCTTACCTCACTTGAGCTTTCCAATCTTCTTAATTCCCCAATTTTTCTCTAATTTCTTTCTTCTACACTTCTTTTCAATACTCAAAATCAAGGTTTAACTTGAGGAACTAGGAAATTTATGGTGAAATTTAGGGTTTTGAAAGCTTAAATTTAAGCTCTCATGGAGGAACTTAGGGAGAGAAATGAGAGAAGTGAGTGTTCACGGCAAACATGGACAAGATGATAGAAAAATAGCTTTTTAATTTTGTTTTTATGTATAATTATCCTTCTTTTTGACTTAGTCAAAATTTCAAGTAATTAGAATTTAATTATGAGGTCATGTGTGATGTCACACACATGATATCATAAGGCAATTTTCTTTTCTTTTTTCTTTTTCCTTTATTTTTCAATGGTTCTTTAATTTAATTTGCTATTCCAAAATTTTCATTTCTCTGATTTTATTTGACAGTTAGGTCAGGAGTCAGCTCTCGGGGTCAATTGACCAAATTGCCCCTCGCCGGTTCAACCCGGTTTGCAAATAATTCAATATTTCTTCCGGCTCCTTGACCTAATTATTTGATTGGCTTAACACTTCTTTTTCGTGATTTTCTCTTTTCCACTGTGTTCATAATGGTACTAAGGACAGCAACGTCACATTTTATGGTTCGAAATTTGAGTTTAAAATGACTTCGCAGTCGTTCCCGAGAAGGTCACCCATCGCTGTGACTCTCGGCTCATTTAACTTCTTATGTTCTGTTTTTCTTATTTCTACTTAACTAATTGGCAATTACTAATTATTTGTGTTTATAGATTATCTAATTGTCTTAAGTATGGTTCTAATCCCCTTAATTGTCCAGTCCGACTCCGGTCACCAGAATAGTAAAATATACCAGGCTATACAAATGGGGGTGTTATAATTCTCCTCCCCTTAAATAAATTTCGTCTCGAAATTTTACCTGGTATTAATCTCTGAATAGCTATGGGTGTTGTCTCCTCATGTCCTCCTCTCGTTCCCAAGTAGCCTCCTGGCCTGAATGATGGTTCTATAGCACTTTTACCAACGGTATCTGCTTATTCCGTAGCTGCTTCATCTCATAAGCCAGAATCTCTATGGGTTCCTCCTCATATGTGAGGTCTGGATTCACTTCAATTTCCTTCTGCTGGTAGTACATGAGATGGGTTTGATCGATACCTCCTTAACATAGACACATGGAAGACATTATGTATCTTCTCCAACTCTGGAGGTAGTGCCAAACGATATGCCAAAGGACCCACTCTTTTCAGAACCTCATATGGCCCAATGAAGCGGAACTCAGTTTCCCCTTTCTGTCGAATCTCATAATCCTCTTCGAAGGAGAAACCTTGAGGAATACTTCGTCACCCACTGCATATTCAATATCCCTTCTCTTCAAATCAATGTAGGACTTCTGACAGTCTGATGCAGTCTTAAGTCGACCTCTGATTCAGTGATGCAGTCATATGGTAAATCTGCAGTTCTGCAGATTCAGTAATTCAAATTTGGTCTATAATTTGATTTGGTTAATGGCATAATTTTGGTTTGTGTTCTTCATGAAAGTTTTAGGTCTATATCTCATCTAACCACTGGTAAAATTTCAGGTCATTTTGACTTGCCTAGCTCGAGTTATGACCAAATGAACAAACACTATTCATTTAGTCAGTTTGTGCAGGGTAGCCTACAATTTTCCAACTTTGGTCAATTTGTTCACTGGGTTTTAGTCACTTTTTGGGCATGCTTCCTAAATGAAAATTGTGTCATTTAGTGTCTATTTTCATTCCCAATGAAGGAACGGAAGTGTGAAAAACACAAGTTTATACCCTTGAATTCAAAAATTTTCACCTAGGGTCACATGCATCATGCAAGATTTATTTTTATCTATTTGATTTCAATGATAAACAACATATTAAAACTCTTTTAATATGTTTTTGGATCCTCTAGCTTGTCCACACCAAGAACACCTATGGCAGCCCTTGAATAGCTTCTAAAGCCTTTTCTATTAATTAGAAATTCAAGTTCTGCCTTTTAAGAGATTAGAGATGTAAACAGGACACTAGAAACAATTTCTAGTGTTCTTAATTCAAGAGATTGATGGCTAATCTCTTTGAATTGATGAGAGATGAAGAGAAATAGCTGGAGAGGCTCAAAGTGGCGTGACAATTGAGAGGAGAGGCTGCTGGTTGTGTTTTCTTTTCATAACCCCACTTAAATAGCTAGGTTAACACATTAAACCCTAGCCACATGTCACCTTTTGATTAGCTCTAGGTTTAAGTGACCCAATCACATTGTGCCAAGTGTCAAACCTATATTTAATCTTGATTTTAATCATCTTACATGATTAAAAATATTTGGCAAGCTTATGTGTTATGCCATGTGTCACCATCTCATGGTGCCACGTGTCACACTGCAAAATGACCAAAATGCCCCTGTGTCTTAATTTTGAGTTCTTAACCCAAAATAATTATTTTCTTCTTCTAATTAATTTATATCAAATATAAATTAATTAATTAATCTCTATTAATTAATTTCTCATTAATTAAATTCATATTTAAACACTTTAAATATAAATTTAATTTATACTACACATCCAATAATCTAGATTTGGTTTCAAGTCATGCTAGGACTTTGCAATTTAATTGCAACCAAATATATTTAATTAATCAATTAAACTATTTTATTAATTAATTAAATCATATTTTAATAGGTGATTACTTGTGTATGTGTGTGACTTACTAGGCTCATCACTAATTGACACTGAGACATTATATCAACTATTAATTTCATCAGAATTCTTTCTTACCATAAATGATTTCTCTAAATCATTTTATGAACCTCATAGACCATGGTTAACACCTAGCATAGCATGCCATGGCCACCCAATTAGTAATAAGGTTTACCTTAAATGAACCTATAATCATATGTTACCATGCACTAGAATCTCTCTGTTACAAAATCCCAACTCAAGCCGAGTCATGGTTTATGTCAAACTCCATTTGCTATGAATATTATGTTCTCTTTTAATTCCAGTTCTTGATTAAAAGATTTTTCTCATCGTAAACTCTTTCTCGAATAAATCTATCTGTCTGGCCAGGACTTGAAACATCAAGAACAATTAAATGAACATAGGATTTTATCTCTATTTACTTAGAGGAACAGATTCCATCTTGATCAACACCTACCTCCATATATAACTAGCAGAGCCAACACATGCCCATATACCCATACATAGTACAAGTATGAAAGCAAGATCAAACTCAAACTACCTATATACAAGATAACTGTGCTATCTCAGTGTCTAAAGATTATATGCATCGATATGATTTATGACAAAACATTGACAAGAGTAAACTCCATGTGCTTGTCATAAGTGTCACCGGTTCGGCCTACTTATAATTCATAAGTGCCTATCATGTTTGTTATATGGCATGAGACTCACCATTCCATCTTATTTATATCTCATATAAATAACTTGAGAACAAATATGAATAAAATATTTATGTATAAGTCATGTACTTATTATGAATTATAGTCGATTTTTAACCTATTTTTGATACTTTTTTCTTGAAATATTTTCACTGTTATTCTTAACAAATTATTATTAATATTTATAACAATTTATCAAAGGACCTTTTCTATTACACATAAATATATTATGTAAAATTAAAAGTGAAAATGCCTTTTATTAATAAAAATATGTATAAGATACATAATAAATGATATGCTATAGGTCATACTACTAACTATCTCCCACTAGCACTAGAGCCATTGATTACAATATCTTAGACCCATCTTCTCAAGATGTCGGTCTAATCGAGCTTATGACAAAGGCTTAGTGAATGGATCACTGAATTTTTCACCGATGTTATTTTTCTGCATGACTATATCGCCTTGCCCAACTATATCTCTCGATAATGTAGTAGTGCCTTTCTATGTGTTTGGATTTTGGTGAGACCTTAGTTCCTTAGCTCAGTAATGATCGCTCCATTGTTGTCACAAAGGTAATGGAACCGCTGACTTAATGGAAGGAACTACCGTAAGTTCATCACGAACTTCTTTATCCAAACGACTTCCTTTGCAAAGATCCGATGCAAAGAATATACTCAAATTTCGAGTGGAATCTGCAATCGTGCTCTGCTTGGAACTCTTCCAACCGATCGCACCTCCATTACAAATGAACACATATTCAGAGGTAGACTTTCTATCATCGATATCCGATTGGAAATCGAATCGGATAACCATCCAATTGCAAGTCTCCACCTCCATAAATCAAGAATAAATCCTTAGTTCTTCTCAAGTACTTAAGGATATTCTTGATGACTATCCATGTTCCAAACTGGATTGGATTGATACCGCTAGTCAAACTAATAAAGATATGCAATATCCGGCCTAGTACACAACATCGCGTACATTAAACTTCCAATAGCCGAAGCATATGGAATCTTGGCCATCTTATCTCTTTCTTCAGGTGTCTTTGGAGACATCTCTTTAGAAAGGTGGATACCATGTCTCACTGGTAACAATCCTCTCTTGGAATCAAGCATGTTAAACCTCTTTAACACCTTTTCCAAGTATAGACTTTGGGATAAACCAATTATTCTTTTCGCTCTATCTCTATAGATGCGAATCCCAAGAATATAGGTTGCCTCCCCTAAGTCTTTCATGGAGAATGTATTTGACAACCATACCTTTATAGTCGTCAACATACCTGTGTCATTACCTATCAACAGTATGTCATCCACATATAAGACAAGGAAAGTGATAGCACTGTCACTAACCTTCTTATATACACATGGCTCATCCTCATTTTTGATAAAACCAAAGGATTTAATGGCTTCATCAAAACGGATGTTCCAACTCCTCGAAGCTTGTTTCAACCCATAAATGGATTGCTTTAGCTTGCATACTTTGGAACCATTTTGGGATTCAAATCCCTTAGGTTGTTCCATGAAAATGTTTTCTTCAATGTATCCATTGAGAAAAGCTGTTTTGACATCCATTTGCCAAATCTCATAATCATAATATGCAGCTATTGCTAATAAAATCCTAATTGATTTAAGCATGGCAATAGGCGAGAAAGTCTCCTCATAGTCTATTCCTTGCCTTTGGCGAAACCCTTTCGCTACTAGCCTTGCCTTATAGGTCTCTACCTTTCCATCAGAACCAATTTTCTTCTTGAAAACCCATTTGTTCCCTATAGGTACAATACCTTCAGGTGGGTCAACAAGATCCCAAACTTGATTCTTATACATGGAATCAATCTCAGATTTCATAGCATCAATCCATTTTGAAGAGTCTATATCTGATATAGCTTCTTCATAGGTAAGTGGATCATCTCCATGATCTACTTCTTCATGAGTAGACAACTCTTGTTCTTCTTCATGAAGGAAACCATATCTCACTGCTGGGTGAGATACCCTGGTTGTTCTACGAGGAACAGCTGTAGATGTTTCATCAACGGGTATAGGTTGACTAGATGGATCTATATCCATCTGATCTGTTGGTTGGTCAGAATTCTCCAATTCTAACTCTATTTGCCTTCCTTTGCCTCCTTCTTGAACAAACTGTTGTTCAAGAAATGTGGCATCTCTACTTATCACAACCTTTTGTGAAGTAGGCAAATAAAAATAATATCCAAAACTATCTTTTGGATATCCAACAAATTGACCTCTTTCTGATCTGGTCTCCAATTTATCAGTGTTCACTTTTGATATAAGTCGGACAACCCCAAATCTTAACATGCTTAAGACTTGGTTTTCTTCCATGCCATATCTCATAAGGTGTGGAAGAAACCGATTTTGATGGAATCCTATTCAATATATAAAGTCGATTCTAATGCAAATCCCCAAAAGGAGATTGGCATATCAAGATAGCTCATCATACTGCACCATATCCAATAGGTACGATTTCTCCTTTCAGATACACCATTCACTGTGGCGTTCTGGAGGAGTCACCGAGAAACAATGCCATGCTCTCTCAAGTATTCATCAAATTCAGTACTCAAATATTTACCTCCACGATCTGATCGAAGAGCTTTAATACTCTTTCCTGTTTGATTTTCTACTTCAGATTTAAATTCTTTGAACTTTTCAAAAGATTCATGTTTGTATTTCATCAAATACAAATACCCAAACCTTGATTTATCATCAGTAAAGGTAATAAAATAATGAAAGCCCCCTCTAGCCATTTTTTTAAACGGACCACATACATCACTATGTATTAGTTCCAAAATATTTTCAGCTCTTAGCCCTTGTCCAACAAAGGGTGATCTAGTCATTTTGCCTTGAAGGCAAGATTCACAAGTTGGAGTAGGCTCAGAGCCCAATGAGGATAAAATCCCCATTTTCTCCAATTTTGCAATCCTATCTTCTGCAACATGACATAACCTTAAGTGCTAAATATATTTTGAACTTGAGTTGTTTTTCACCATGGCATTGCATTCATTTAGATTGCTATACTCTGGCTAGTGGAAACACTTTCTTACTGGCAATGGAAACACTTTCCTGTTAGCAATGGAAACACTTTCCTGTTGGCAGTGGAAACACTTTCCTTTGCCTTTGTCAGCTTTGGTCTTCCCTTTCTGTTTAGCTATTTTCTTGGAAGGACCAGGAATCTGAGGTTTCTTTTTCTTATTGCCCTTCTTCTTGTTGGACTTTCTAGTAGATGAAAATGCAACCAAAGCTACCTCTTTTCCTTTATTGCCTGGCATATTCTTTTGGGCAATAACCAGCATGTTGAGTAATTCAGCTAAGGTGCATTCCTGTTTAGTCATATGGAAATTTGTCACAAAATTCCCAAAAGACTCAGGAAGGGACTGAAGGATCAAATCCGTTTGTAGTTGGAAATCCATGTTGAAGTCAAGATGTTCCAACTGCTCAATCAGCCGAATCATCTTGTGGACATGATCCCCAACATTCTGTCCCTCAGAGATCTTCATGCGGAACAGCTGCCTAGATATCTCATACCTAGCATTCCTACTGTGCTCACCATACAACTCTTGTAGGTGAAGGAGGATCTCACTTGCACTCTGCAAGTTTTCATGCTGCTTCTGTAACTCATTACTCATGGAAGCAAACATGTAACACTTAGCTCTCATATCATGCTCCTTCCACTTGTCCAAAGTTTCATGTTCCTCTTAAGTGGCCTCTGGAGGTAAGGGACCAGGAACATTTGAATCTAGAACATATCCTATATGTTCAAGGTTCAGGACAAGTTTCAAATTTCTTAGCCAATTAGACAGATTAGGTCCTGTCAACCTGTTGTGATCAAGTATGCTTACAAGGATATTGGATGGTGGTGGTTGTTCTGTGCTCATTATTATCAGAAAATTAATTGCAGAAATAACCAGATTAATTAGTAAATGTATCATGTAATTAACCAAAATGATTATGGTCTTTTAATCAAATTGGTCCTCCCACTAACTTAGCGAATCCTACACTTCCAAAGTAGAAAACGGAAATCCTAGTTGGATGGATTTCTAGTGGGTGATTGAATTCTTATAATTCTATTGATCATCCTCAGGTACATCCATTATTGGAATTACAATAAACTATAAGTGAGCAACTCCTTGCCCATCACATCTCATGTGAGGCTCAACTTTTACTAGCCCCTAATGCTCAAAATCTCAGGTACATCCAATATTGACTTATCTTGCATTAGTTAATTTGATCCCATTGAGCCAGTAATTATGCAAATAATTTTAATGTCCTCAGGTACATCCAATATTGGCCACCAAACCATTTACATATTTACAACATCTCATGCTTAACAATTATTCTTAAGAAAATCTCTTAAATTAATTGCATCTCATGCAACTATTTAAAATTTCTTAAAATAATTGCCCCAATGGAGGGCTTATGTTATAATTACTTTAATTATAGCATTTCCAACTTAATCATTTGTTTGGAAGATTTTATAGCCATCCTAATTACTATTAAGGTCTCACTTTGCACATTATCCATTTAGCATGCATATATCATATAATTGCATACATTCCCATACATCTCATGCATTCATGGATAAGCAGTAAATATGGTATGATCATGGACTTTCTAAGGGATTCAATTCGAGCCACCAAGAATTGAATCGGCATTCCTAGGTGCATTTCATTCATTCATTTTACAAGAGTTGCTGAAGGAGTACATAATCAACACTTGATCTTGAATTCCTCCCACTGGTCCCACCAATGCTCTTGACCTCCTTGAACTTCTTGCAATCCAATATTACATAGTAATCCTTGGCATACCAAGGCGAATTTACAAGAACTTAAATAAATGAAATTACAACCCAAAAATATTACAAACTTAATAATACATGCCCAAAAAAATTAAAATAAATTAATTTATTTACAATCCCAAAGAAACATAAAAGAAATAAATCCAATCACATTGGTCTTTTATAGTCCATGATCATCCATCATGCATATCACTATTTAACAATTAAATAAAACATACATACTTAAATTAAATTGAATATCTCATATTCAACTTAAAAATCCAGATTTGAATATGATTCAAATAAATTTAAAAATTCAGATTTGAATCTCATTCAAACAAATTTAAAAATTCAGATTTGAATCACATTCAAACAACTTCAAAAATTCAGATTTGAATCACATTCAAACATTTTTTAAAAAATCAGATTTGAATCACATTCAAATATTTTTTAAAAAATCAGATCTGAATTTTATTGAATCAATTTTAAAAAATCAGATTTAAATATGATTCAAACAACTTTAAAAATTCAGATTTGAATCACATTCAAACAACTTTTAAAATTCAGATTTGAATCACATTCAAATATTTTTTAAAATTCTGATTTGAATCATAATTTAATTGTGTGATTAAAACAACTAATTAAACACTTTAATTAGTCAAAGAATAGCCTTAGATCATACAACAATTGTAGAATTAAAAGCCAAACCTTGAATCACCCATGGAACCATTGTTGCCGCCACCATTGGTGGCTTCACCATGTGTGACGCCACACCTTGCTTTGCAACCAGCAATAATCTCTTGATCTCATGATCATACACACAATTAAATTATATAATTAACAATCTAAATGGCAAATATAGTGGCTCTGATACCAATTGAAGGAACGGAAGCGTGAAAAACACAAGTTTATACCCTTGAATTCAAAAATTTTCACCTAGGGTCACATGCATCATGCAAGATTTATTTTTATCTATTTGATTTCAATGATAAACAACATATTAAAACTCTTTTAATATGTTTTTGGATCTGTATTTGCCATTTAAGATTTTAAAATTAATCAGATTAATTTTAGAACCCTAGATTAAATCAAGAACGATTACACTAACCTCTTGATGTCTTTGCCGCGTGTCCGCGCTTTGAGATTCGTCTTCAGGACACCAGATGTTGTCCCTCTAGCTTGTCCACACCAAGAACACCTATGGCAGCCCTTGAATAGCTTCTAAAGCCTTTTCTATTAATTAGAAATTCAAGTTCTGCCTTTTAAGAGATTAGAGATGTAAACAGGACACTAGAAACAATTTCTAGTGTTCTTAATTCAAGAGATTGATGGCTAATCTCTTTGAATTGATGAGAGATGAAGAGAAATAGCTGGAGAGGCTCAAAGTGGCGTGACAATTGAGAGGAGAGGCTGCTGGTTGTGTTTTCTTTTCATAACCCCACTTAAATAGCTAGGTTAACACATTAAACCCTAGCCACATGTCACCTTTTGATTAGCTCTAGGTTTAAGTGACCCAATCACATTGTGCCAAGTGTCAAACCTATATTTAATCTTGATTTTAATCATCTTACATGATTAAAAATATTTGGCAAGCTTATGTGTTATGCCATGTGTCACCATCTCATGGTGCCACGTGTCACACGCAAAATGACCAAAATGCCCGTGTCTTAATTTTGAGTTCTTAACCCAAAATAATTATTTTCTTCTTCTAATTAATTTATATCAAATATAAATTAATTAATTAATCTCTATTAATTAATTTCTCATTAATTAAATTCATATTTAAACACTTTAAATATAAATTTAATTTATACTACACATCCAATAATCTAGATTTGGTTTCAAGTCATGCTACGGACTTTGCAATTTAATTGCAAACCAAATCTATTTAATTAATCAATTAAACTCTTTAATTAATTAATTAAATCATATTTAAATAGGTGATTACTTGTGTATGTGTGTGACTTACTAGGCTCATCACTAATTGGCAATGAGACATGATATCAACTCTTAATATCATCGAACTCTTTCTTACCATAAATGATTTCTCTAAATCATTTTATGAACCTCATAGACCATGGTTAACACCTAGCATAGCATGCCATGGCCACCCAATTAGTAATAAGGTTTACCTTAAATGAACCTATAATCATATGTTACCATGCACTAGAATCTCTCTGTTACAAAATCCCAACTCAAGCTGGAGTCATGGTTTATGTCAAACTCCATTTGCTATGAATATTATGTTCTCTTTTAATTCCAGTTCTTGATTAAAAGATTTTTCTCATCAGAAACTCTATTCTGAATAAATCTATCTGTCTGCCAGAACTTGAAACATCAAGAACAATTAAATGAACATAGGATTTTATCTCTATTTACTTAGAGGAACAGATTCCATCTTGATCAACACCTACCTCCATATATAACTAGCAGGAGCCAACACATGCCCATATACCCATACATAGTACAAGTATGAAAGCAGATCAAACTCAAACTACCTATATACAAGATAATCTGTGCTATCTCGTGTCTAAAGATTATATGCACTGATATGATTTATGACAAAACATTGACAAGAGTAAACTCCATGTGCTTGTCATAAGTGTCACTGGTTCGGCCTACTTATCATTTATAAGTGCCTATCATGTTTGTTATATGGCATGAGACTCACCATTCCATCTTATTTATATCTCATATAAATAACTTGGGAACAAATATGAATACAATCTTTCTGGATAAGTCATGTCCTTATTATGAAGTATCCTCGATTGTGAACCTATTTATGATACTTTGTACTAGAAATATTGTCACTCATATTCTTAACAACTTAAGAATAATATTTCTAACAAAATATCAATGGACCTTTTCTATTACACATAAATATATTATGTAAACAGAAAAGTGGAAATGCCTTTTATTATTAAAAATATGTACAAGATACATACTAAATGATATGCTCTAGGGCATACTACTAACACCCAATTGGTCTCATACCAATTGGACTTGTAAAAGTCCAAAAGTGAAAAAGTGCATGACTTATGCTGTCACATCCTCACTTTAGCTAATCCGTACAGTTTACTGTTCCAGTGACCAATGTAGGTCTGGGCAGCTAGAATGTTTGAAATAATAAATAAACTTGAGTGAGGAGTTATAAAGAAACTAAATAATGCCTATAAAAATCAAGGAAAAATTTTAGAAACCAAATACACTAAGGTTAAACGAGCCGAAATCCCAGGGATGAGTAACCCAAAGGGGAAGTGATGGTGAAGGCTATTAGCAACCCTAGACCCAGGGAAAAAATTATAAAATAATTATTGGGACTCTAGAGAAGGTCATTGAGGTTCTTATGGTATTAGAATGCCAAGGAAGTGCTTAGAAAAATTTTTCAATCGGTACAGACAATTTTGGCTCGTTAAGCCAAACGGAGGGCATTTTGGTCATTTCGTCTTCAGAGATGATTTTTGGCCAACTTGTCCAGTTAAATAAATAATTTATATAGCATAAAATATGAATAAAATATTGTTAAAAATTTAATTGAAATTAAATAGACAAGAAATGGAGAGAAAATGAAAGAAAATGAAATTATGACATCATCATGATGTCATTAAAATTCTCCTAACCAATCTAATGTTGACACATGGCATAATCTTATTTAAAAGAGACCAAATGGGCTGGAAAATGAAAAAAAATCAGAACACCTTCTCTTTGCTTCTTCCTTGCCGTGACCACTCCCACCATAGCCACAATTTTCAAGCTTGATTACACTAGTTTCTACCCCACTAAACCTTATACTTCCAACACAAAAAAGTATTCTTGCATCTTGGTGAGTCTTTTGGGAGTAAAAAGAAAAGGAAATCAAGAATTCTAACAAGTGAGAAATCTCACTCCATAGAGGTTAGTGACCTAACCTTGGTTTTTTACTTTGAATTCATGTTTAAGGACCTTAAGTGAGTGTAAATTACAAAGAAAATTTGATGAAATACCATTGGTATGCTAACCCTAAATTTCGGCAGCCTTGGTTGGGGTATGCTTGTGATGAATTTTATGGAGCTAACATGCTAGTATGGCTGCCCTTAATATGCATCTTGTAAGTGGATTGGAGAAATGCAATGATAATGCATGAATTGTAATGTTTGAGTTAGGGTTTGGGGTGGAAAATGAGACTTTGATCATGTGATGATGGAAGTAGGTTTTAATGGTCAATTAGTGACCATTTGGTTTGGTTTGAATAAAAAATGAATTGAATTGTGTAGTGGGATTTGGGTTTGGTGTGGCTGCCCTTGGTGACTTACAGGACTGGACATGAGTCCAGTAGGTTTGGGTAGCAATAACTTGAATTGTAGAGGTTCAATTGATGTAAGGCCAATTGGACATGAAACTAGACACATAATGGCACAACTTTTGTGAAGAAACCATGCCCAGAAAACCAAATCAAGTGGACCAAAAGATTACCCTAATCTAGGTGACCTGCATTCTGCCTGGGCAAAATGACCAAATGAACAGTGTTTGGTCATTTGGCCATAACTTAGTGTAGAAAGGTCCAATTGACCTGAAATTTTACCAGCAATGAGCTGAGATATAGACCAACAATTTTCATGAAGAAACTAACCTAAATTATGACCAGAACATATTCAAAAAGTGAGTTGCAATCACTGTTCCAAGTACTGTAGATTTGGTCAATCCAGAAATTCTGGAAAAATTTCAATCCGGCCAGTTATGGTTTTTGGACCATAATTTGAGCTACAAAACTCCAAATGGAGTGATTCAAAAAAGGAAATGCAACTAGACAAAACAAGAAACAACTTTCATGTTGATCATTTTGTCAAATTCCCACTGCAAAAATGACTAATAGAACAGTAAATACAAAGCATAAAAACTGAAAATTCTATCCAATTAACATTAAGTTTAGAAATTGTATTGGCAATCAATACCAACAAATTTAGAATGTAAAATGTGGTGTGTTGGGAGTATTAAAACCAATGTACCTATTGCCTATGCAAAAGTCAACATTTTTGTTGACTAATGAATGGAATAGTAACCCTAAAACTTGAATTTCAAAAATTGTGAAAATTAAAAGTGTTAAATGCCCTAGTAGGCCTAATGTGATTGGTTTGGATAGGTTGGCATGCCAATAGGGTTCTGTTAGCAATACTGCATATGGCTTCATGCCATTCTGTGTTTCATGGCCTTCCATGCCATTCTGTGATAAAATAGCCTTTGGCTATGTTGATTGAGATAATATAATTGGGTTTTATCCCCGATAATTATTACAGCTTATTAGTTGTTCTGTTGCACACCGGGAGACACAATGTGACCGATGGTGTGATGGTCTGAGGTACTTAGTACCCAGTGCCAGTTTACTCATTTATCCAGTCCAGTCAACTAGTATGGGTTACTCGGGCAATGATAATAAACCTTATCAAATTTTAATTGAATAATACTACAATAAATATCAGAAATTAAGTCTACCAAAAAATATAATCATACACTTTGCATACTTATTTTTATTTTATTTTATTTTATTTTATATTATCACCACTAAGCAGAATTGCTTAGCGCGTCGCTTTTGCCACGCGCAGGTACTAGAGACCTAGTTGGGGAGCCCAGCAGACATCAGACAGGGTGAGCCTTCAGAGCTGCATCCGGAGTCCAGAGTCACCTCACCTCTGCAGTGCATATGGTAGGACATTAGGATTTTGGGTAGCATTTTGTATTTTGTATTAGTTTTGGGATTGTAACTATAAACTCTTGAAATTATTTGATGATGTAAATATATGAAATTTCATATTATTGAAATTTTCTGTATATTATGTTGAGAAATATTTATGAATGTGCTTTCAATAATGAAGTAAAAAGAAAAATTTCTGAAAATAGTGTTGTGATTTGAGATTGAGATTTTGAGATTGACTTGAAATGTGTATTATGGAGTTTGGATTTGGAAATTATTTTGGAAGTATTTTTAAATAGGTTCAGAAGAACTGTTTTTCTAATTTACAGCCGGCATTCTGCCGGATTTTCTATAAAATTTGTGAAAAAATTCAAATTTATCAAAATTGAAAATAAATGAATTAAAATGGATAAATTGAAATTGAAATATGAGTTGGTGCTCTGGCACACTGAGTGACATAACTTGCTCGGCTACACTGTAGACGGGTAAGGGGTGTCACATATGCACTCCTTTATGCAAGTTTCGGCAGAAAATAAGGAGTCTAAAAAATTGGTCGTGCAAAAGTACATAACTTATGCACTCCCTTATGCAAGTTTCGGCAGAAAATAGAATCCCAGAAAATATGGTTATGCAAAACTGCATAAGCAGTGCACTCCCTTATGCAAGTTTCGGCAGAAAATGGAAGTATGAAAAATTGGTCGTGCAAAAGTGCATGACTTATGCACTCCCTTATGCAAGTTTCGGCAGAAAATGGAATTCCCAAAAATGTGGCTATGCAAAAGTGCATAACTTATGCACTTGGTTATGCAAATTTCGGCAGAAATGAAAATGCAGGATTTGAAGTTATGCAAGAGTGCATAAGTTATGCACACACTTATGCAAGTTTCGGCAGAAATGAAAATTGGCAAAAATGTGGCGGTGCAGAATTGCATAAGCTATGCACACCCTTATGCAGATTTCGGTAAGAAATGAAATGGCAAAAATTTGGTTATGCAGGATTGCATAAGTTATGCAAAGGCTTATGCAGGATTCAGTAGAGATGAAAAATGGCAAAAATTGTGGTCTGAAAGCTGCATAAGTTATACAGTTATGCACAATTCAACAAGATTGAGATTACAATTGAAAATGTTTTGCAAGTTTGAAAAATACACTAGAATGAAGAAATGTAATCCTATGAAGCATAAATCATGAGAAATTATCACAAAAAACACATCAATATATATACAAAATCCATCACAATTGCACCATACAAGCTTGTAGAGATAAGTTCTGCATAAGAGGCATTTGTGAATTATGCCATTTTAACTCAAACTCTGCAAATTAACATTTAGCACATTAAAGCTTAATAAGAATCTGCACCAAGTTGCATTTATCCATAAAAGAAAATGGACTCTCCAAGTTATGCCAAGAAAATGCAGCATGTGCACATTGAATCACACAACCCGAATAAGCTCAAAACTACTAAAATGACCCACTTACCATCATATTAACATGATAAGCACAAATACTTAAAAGTTACACACCCAACCTCAACAAAGAAGCAAATACCATATGTTGCATACCCCTCTTTGCTGAAAATTTCATTTCTCTACATAAGCCAAGAAGGGGTCATGCACAGGTTATGCAATGAAAATAAACCAATCTTGGGAGAGTTAAAGGACAAAATATCAGATTAAGAGTTACTCCCCAGCAGTTCAACAACCTTCATCCATGAAATACATCTACAAAGGATAAGATTCAACAATGTCAAAAATTGAATTTGGGGAGATTTAAGATAAAAACAAAAGTAATGCAAACAAAAGTAAATCAACAAAAGCAAAATAAAAGAACTTGGGGTGCCTCCCAAGAGTGCTAATTTATAGTTCTTAGCTAGACTCTTCATGCATCTCACTAAAAGGAGGTGAGGGATCAGAGAGCTTGTAACAGCTTGCTCCCTTTATTGGGTCTCCAGTTATGTAATGTTTCAATCTATGCCCATTGACCTTAAAATTCCCAGATTTTTCACTCCAAATTTCAATTGCTCCATAAGGGAAAACCTTAGAAACTCTATATGGACCAGTCCACCTTGATTTAAGTTTTTCAGGGAATAATTTCAATCTTGAGTTGAACAACAAAATTGAATCACCTTCTTTAAATTCCTTTTTCCTAAGATGCTTATCATGCCAAACTTTAGTTCTTTCTTTATAAATACGGGCACTTTCATAGGCATCCATCCTCAATTCTTCAAGCTCATTAAGTTGCAATAGCCTCTTCTCACCAGCTTACTTGAGATCAAAATTCAAGGTCTGAATAGCCTAATATGCTCTATGTTCTAGCTCCACAGGTAAATGACAAGACTTACCATACACCAACCTAAAGGAAATAGTTCCTATAGAGGTTTTGTAAGCAGTCCTATATGCCCATAAAGCATCATCTAGTTTGATAGACCAGTCTTTCCAAGAATTGTTCACTGTTTTCTCCAAGATATGTTTGAGTTCTCTGTTAGAAATTTCAACTTGTCCTAAAGTTTGAGGATGGTATGAGGTAGCTATCTTGTGCACTACACCATATTTCCTCATTAAGCTCTCAAATTGCTTATTACAAAAATGTGAACCCCCATCACTAATTACAGCCCTTGGAGCTCCAAATCTACTCAAAACAAATTTCTTCAAGAATTTCACTACCACCTCAGCATCATTAGTTAGAGTTGTAATAGCTTCTACCCATTTTGACACATAGTCAACTCCAACTAGAATGTATTTATTACCATATGAAGGAGGAAATGGGCCTATAAAATCTATTCCCTAGACATCGAATAATTCCACTTCAAGAATATCATTTAGGGGCATTTGATCTCTCTTTGACAGATTTCCACTCCTTTGACATTTATCACATTCTAATACAAATTTCCTCACATCCTTAAAAAGATTTGGCCAAAAGAAACCAGCCTGCAGAATTTTACTAGTTGTTTTAGAGATTCCAAAATGTCCTCCATAATCAGAAGCATAGCAATGATGCATAACACTCTGTGTCTCCTCATCAGGAATACATCTTCTTATTAAACCATCACAGCATCTCCTAAAGAGTAAAGGATCATCCCATCTATAAAATTTTGCCTCATGCAAAAACTTTTTCTTTTGTTGCCATGTCATTCCTAGAGGTAAAACTCCACAAGATAGATAATTCACCAAGTTTGCATACCAAGGTAGTTTAGCAACAAGAGAGAAAAGTTGTTCATCTAAGAAAAACTCATCAATAGGGACTTCATCCATTTCTTCATCATCCAATTTCAACCTACTAAGATTATATGCAACTACATTTTCAGCTCCTTTCTTATCTCTAATCTCCAAATCAAACTCTTGTAGCATTAGAATCCACCTAATGAGCCTAGGTTTAGCCTCCTTTTTACGGAGTAAATACCTGATAGCAGCATGATCTGAAAATATAACCACCTTTGAGTCAATAATATAAGGTCTGAACTTTTCCAATGCAAAGACAATTGCTAAGAATTCCTTTTCAGTTGTCGCATAATTTGTTTGAGCCTCATCCAGTGTTATACTAGCATAATAAATAGCATAAGCCCTTTTGTCTTTTCTTTGACCAAGAACAGCTCCAATTGCATAGTTGCTAGCATCACACATAATTTCAAAAGGTAGGCTCCAATCGGGGCAGCTGCATGATTAGTGCAGTGATAAGAGCTTGCTTCAACCTACAAAAGGCATCCAAACACTCTTGGTCAAATACAAATGGTGTGTCATGACTTAACAAATTAAACAAAGGTTTGGTTATTTTAGAAAAATCCTTGATAAAGTGTCTGTAGAACCCGACATTCCCTAGAAAACTTTGAATTCCTTTGACATTGGTAGGAGGAGCCATCTTCTCTATCACTTCGACCTTGGCTTTATCAACCTTTATTCCTCTGTTAGACACCAAATGTCTAAGCACTATCCCTTCCTGAATCATGAAATGACACTTTTCCCAGTTTAACACAAGGTCAGTATCTGCACATCGCTGCAAAAGTTTAGAAAGGTTAGCCAAGCATATGTCAAATGAAGATCCATAAATAGAAAAGTCATCCATAAAAACCTCCATTATATCTTTAATGAAATCTGAGAAGATTGCCATCATGCACCTTTGAAAAGTGGCTGGTGCATTACACAACCCAAATGGCATCCTCCTATAAGCAAAGGTTCCATATGGACAAGTAAAAGTGGTTTTCTCTTGATCATTTGGATGGATAGGGATTTGAAAAAATCCTAAATACCCATCTAAATAGCAAAAATAAGAATGCCTAGCCAATCTTTCTAACATTTGATCAATGAAGGGAAGTGGAAAATGATCTTTTCTAGTGGCAATATTTAATTTTCTATAATCTATGCACATTTGCCAACTAGTCACTGTTCTGGTGGGAATTAATTCGTTATTTTCATTTTTAACCACTGTCATTCGACCCTTTTTTGGGACAACATGTACTGGACTCACCCAAGTACTGTCTGAGATAGGATATATGATCCCTGCATCAAGTAACTTTAAAATTTCCTTTTTAACAACTTCTTTCATATTTGAGTTCAACCTCCTCTGATGTTCAATAAATGGCTTACAATTTTCTTCCAAAATAATTCTGTGCATGCAAAAGTGTGGACTTATTCCCTTAATGTCATCTATGGTATATCCTAAAACTTTCCTAAATTGCCTCAACACTCTTAACAACTAATCAACCTCTAAAGTACTCAAGTTTGCATTTACAATTACTGGATAAGTGTTATTGGTGCCAAGAAATTCATACCTGAGCTGAGAAGGATGTTGCTTAAGTTCTAACTTAGGTGTATCTTCTTCCTTGAATGATGGTTGCTTAGATTCGACTATTTCATTTTGTGTGAGTTGAAAAACTAGAGCAGAAATGAATGGTGGACTACCCTCTAAATGTTGAGCAGCCACATGAGGGTTGTCATAGTCTATGCTTCCTCCATGAACCAAGCAGTTTTCAAGTGGATCTTTCGGATATCTCTTTCTGAAGTGTTCTTTAACCAGCTCATCAATGATATCAATTCTCAAACAAGTATCAGCTTCAGAATGATGCTTCTTCATAGTGTTATTAATATTGAAAACCAATTGATCTTCACCGACTCTAAGAGTCAATTTTTCTCCCTTAACATCAATCAATGCTCCTGCTGTAGCTAGAAAGGGTCTTCCCAAGATAATTGGGATATTAGAATCCTCTTCCATCTCCAAGATGACAAAGTCAACAGGTATATAGAACTTCCTAACCTTCAGAGGCACATTCTCCAAAATCCCTTCAGGATACTTAATTGATCTGTCTGCTAACTGAAGAGAAATATGGGTTGGTTTAAGATCTCCCATATTGAGCTTCTCATAAATGGAGAGGGGCATAAGGTTAACACTAGCCCCTAAATCACATAAAGCTTTTGTAGAACATGATTCCCCAATGTGGCATGGAATTGAAAAACTCCTTTGGAGAAAGTTTCCTTTAGAGGATAGCACTGCATTCTTCTGTCAAAGCTGCAGTTTCATGGTCTTCAAGTTTCCTCTTGTTTGAGAGAATTTCTTTTAAGAATTTTGCATAAGAGGGCATTTGTGAAAGAGCATTAATAAAAGGCACATTTATGTATGGCTTCTTCAAAACCTCTAAGAACTTTCCAAATTGCTTATCAAGCTTGGCTTTTTGAAATCTTTGTGGAAAGGGAAGTTGTGGTTTGTAAGGCTCTGGAGGTATATACTTCTCTTCCTTCTCTTCAATTTTCTCTTTACATTTTTCTGCACTTTCTTTCTCACTTTCTTGTTTTTCACTCTTATCAATTTCTTTCTCATTTTCTCTCTTCTCACTATTTTCACTTTTCTCATTTTTTTCACTCTTCTCATTATTTACAACCTTCCCACTTCTTAAAGTAATAGCTTGACACTGCTCTCTTGGGTTTTCCGGTTGATTTGGAAGTTTTCCAAAAGACTTGGTACCTGAGGATGATGCTTGTTGTATAATCTGATTTTTCAACATTCTGTTATGTGTTTGCATCTGTTCTAGCCTTGCTTTCATCTCTCTCATCTCTTCATCATGCTTAGTTTGGTTAGCAAGAATCTGTTGTAATAAAGCTTCTGTGGTGGAACTTTGTTCTTGCTGTTTTGGTGGAGGATTCATATTTCTATGCTGAAAATTAGGCAATGGTTGCCTATTTTGCTGATATGGAATTCCTTGTTGCTGTTGTGGCTGAAGATTATGATTTGAAACTTGACTTTGCTGATTTCCCCATGAAAAGTTGGGATGATTCCTCTAAGTTGGATTATAAGTTTGAGAGTAAGGATTCCCCATTTGTTTGTTTCCATAATTATCAACATATACAGCTTGCTCTCCATAGTCTATTCCACAGCTGGTAGTTCCTTCTGCATAAGCAACTTGTTGTGAACTTCTAGATGATGATGATGAACTAACCAACATACTTAAATCTTCCATCTTCTTAGCTAAAACATTTGTAAGTGCATCAAACTTTGCATTAATCATGTTGAATGAATCAAGGTCATACATTCCAGTAGCTTGCCTCTTTTGAGTTGGAGCTGGTCCTCTCGAACTACTCCAAAGATGAGTATTCTTTGCAATTTTCTCCAATAGCTCATAAGCTTCATCTTTATGCTTCATAATAAATTCTCCTCTTGTCTGAGCATCAACAATCCCTCTAATTGCAGGAGTAATATTGGTGTAAAAATTATAGTTTATCATCCATTTTGGAATGGCATGATATGGGCATTGTCTCTCTAATTCCTTCCATCTCATCCATGATTCATAGAGAGTTTCATCTTCTCTTGGTCTGAAAGCTGTCATTTGATTCCTCAATTCTTGAGTTTTTCCAGGTGGAAAATATTGTGCAAGAAATGCATCAGTGAGTTGCTCCCAATTTGTAATGGAGTTGTGAGGTAAAGAGTCAAGCCAATCCAATGCTCTATCCTTCAAAGAGAATGGGAATAGCTTCAATCTTGCTGCATCATCAGATACTCGAGGTTGTTTTTCCATATCACAAATCATAGCAAACTTCTTTAGATGTGTGTGTGGATTTTCAGAAGGATGTCCCCCAAATTGGGAATTTTGAATCATTTGAAGAACCCCAAAATCCATCTTGTAGCTATTTGCATCAATTCTTGGTCTTGCTATACTCTCTCTCAAGTCATCAAAACGAGGAAAAGCATGATCCATCATACTTCCCCTAGGCACATTAGCATTTACAACCTCTTCACCTTGGGCTGCATTTTCATTGTTTCGATCATTTCCAGCATTACCACCACCAATTCTAATTCTTTCATCAGCCATGTCTGCTTCAATTTCAGTTTCTCTCAAGGCTTCTTTCCTTTTTCTAGTTTCTTTCTTGTTGGCTCTACAAAATTTCTCAATTTCAGGATTAAACAATAAGGATGTGTCACTTGTGCTTCTAGCTCTTCTCATAAAAGATTAAGAGTACCTAAAAAGAACAAACAAACACAAAATGAAAAGATAACAAAGATAAAACTATAAACAACTAAAATAATCAAGAATTCCATCTTAAACAAACAACTCCTGGGCAATGGTGCCAAAAACTTAATGTGGCCCAACCGCAAGTGCACGAGTCGTACAAGTAATATAGAAAAGATATCGTTCCCACGAGGAGTTGTGTTAATGATTGAATTTTTTATATAAAAATTCTGTCTAATTTGAACTATTTTTGAAATTAAAGTAATAAATTGATAGATATTGAAGTGTAAATTCTATGTGTGTAAAATTAATAATCTATTCAACAATGTAGTGATTTAACTAAATTTGCATCAAATTAAAATAAGCAAATTGAAATATGGCAAGATTTAAAATAGCAAGTAATTAAATTCAATTAGAAATTAACAATGATAAAAAGACGATTCCGATGTTCGGGAGTTCATATTCAAGCTATTTTGGGATTTTTAAATTGGTTATCCAATCTTGTGGAACTTACGAGTTTTAAGGAGATTAATTCTTAAATCCTTTGAATACCCTTCTAGTGGGATAAAGAGTGCCTTAATCAATCTAATCCTACTTTCGTGGAGTTAAAGTTAATCAAGACCCATTAAGTTCCTTAATTAATCTGTAAATCCTCTTAATCCTTAGTCTATTTCCAGATCTAAGTTAATTAAGTCCAATTTCTTGATTATCTATCACAAGGCTTTCTCCTTTCGGTGTTTCAACCATGGATTAAGAACAACACTTAAAGGGATCCTACACTAAGCATGTCATTGAGCACATAAGAAATGAATAAAACTCATTAAAACCACAAAATATGGATTACCCAATAAAAATCCACAAAATATCTCAAATATTACATCCCAACTCCAGAATCTAATGAAAACTACTCACTATCCATAATATTTACAAGAAATTCTGAGTTAATATGGAAATAAGTCTTTAATCTAAGCTAAGAACTAAGAAACCCAATACAAGAAAGGTAGGAAATATGTAAGAAAGGAAAGAAAACTCCAAATCTGTCTGGAAATGGAGGGGTGACGTTTTTATTGCTCCCTTTTTGACTCTTTAGCTGCTGCTCCTCTTCTTTTTCTTTTTCCTCCTCTTTCTAAAATGGGATAAGGGCCTATTTATATCTTTTTCTCTGACAAGTAGCCCTAAAATGGTGTGTTTGAGGTGTGTTTTTATGAGAGAATCTTTTGCTAGCTCATTATGAAGACTTTATGGAACTGCATAAGTTATGCAATCCCTTATGCAGTTTTCGGCTGGTTCCTGGGCTCTCTGTGCGAAGTTGCATGAGCAGGGTGTAAGACTGCATAAGTTATGCAGTTTTCTGTGAGGTTGCATAAGCAAGGCATGAATCTGCATAAGTTATGCAGTAACTTATGCAGATTTCGGCAGGTTTGGAAAATTGTTTCTTCTCCCTGTGCAGAACTGCACAACTTATGCGGCAAGTTATGTGCAATTTGACCAATGCATACTTTAACTTTGAAACTTGTTTTTGACATCTTTGACTGTAGAAATCACTCCTCAATGGCAAAATTTCTTTTTAATCCCTCAAAAACACCATTTTACCTACAAAACAAAGTAAAATTACAAATTAATCCAAAAATTGGCAATCATAAAAAACTATCTAAATAACTAATGAAATTAGCTAAAAGGACTAATAATCAAATAAAATGACCATGAAATTAAATCTAAATGACTATGCAAAATGTATGTATCAGGCTCTTTGATAATAACTTTTAGGGTAACATTTAGTGTTTTGACCATAGTCAAAACACTATCTTTCCCCTTTAAGTGGTTATAATAGAGTTTAGAGGTTAAGAAGTGGTTCATGAAAAATTATCTCTCCTAACTTTTAAAGGTTAAAAAAATGTTTTGATTAGAACCAACAAGATTATACTACTATTTTTACATTTAACGATTAATTTAATAGCTATTTTTACTAAACTCTTCTACTTTAAATTACTATATAGGCAGCTAATCACTAATAACTAATAGTTAATAAAATAGTTGACAGTTATAAAAACAATTAACAACTACTAGAATAACTAATATTGCCGAATAGAGAACTTAGTTAAATACAATTTTTTTTTTATCAATTATACGATGAATTTGATAAAATGTCTCATATTCACACAAAATGCAATTGTGCAGAAGGTGCACTGCAAAGCTAATGAATTAAACTCAATTTTTTGTATTTTATAATTTAATCACCAACATTTATAAAAAACTATTATTTACTCATTCTTTTTCAGCTCTTTTGTCTCTCCACTATTTTTCTGATCTCTGCTTTGTTTAAACTTTTATTGTCTAAAAAAAACAATGATGGTAGAAAATAAAATTCAAATGAAAATTAAAATAAAAAATCATCGATTCATTTTTTACTCTCTCAATTTCATCTCAAAATTGAAAATAAAAATGAACAAGTCTAAATATATATTCAACAATTTAAAATAGAAAAAAAAATAAAATTGCTTTAGGAAAATTTAAAAAAAAAATTATTACTTTTATAAAATATCAAGTATGTAATTTACTTTCCAAAATTGTAACCTTTTCACACGTATATTGTGCATATTCTGAATTTTATGTCAATATGAGATATTCTGACAAATTTAGGATAAAATTATCTAAAAAATACATTTTATACTTAATTGAGAGCCTTCATGCCTAATTCAATTATCAAGTTGGCCTTTTGTTCTTTCTTAATCTATATAAATCATTAATTATTCTATTACTCGGAAAAGAACATATTTTTTTGAATAATTTTTTCTATATCAAATTTATTATTCTTATTTTTAATATTCTTGAATTTCATACATCTAAAAATTACAACCAAATTTATATTTCAATTTTATGCAAAATTGCCTATGAGACTTTCGGGTCATGATCATGCAAAGACCAATATTACTAAGTCAAATACCTTGCTAACTATACCATATATAAACAAGTAATCAAAAAGTTTTTATTTCAATTTTGTTGCTAGAAATTTCTTCATTCCATATAATTAATTTCACTCTAATTTTTACTTCTTTTTTTTTATTGATCTCACATGGACATAAAATAAAGTAATAAAATTATTTTTATTTCTTTTATTAACATTTTCTTCATCAGTTTTATTCAAATATATATCAAGAGAGAGATAATGGGAACTTTTTATTTTTCATTTGCTGTTCACATTAATTAAAGGCTTTCATTTTGTGGATTTGAACTTTGGATGCATAGAAATGAATAAACTATTTAGGAAATTAAAATTAAAAAAAAAGAAATTTCTTATATAAATACTAATACCACTAACTTTTAAATACATAGCGAAGGGTAATCTTCTCTCTTTCTCAACATAAAGATGAATAATCTTAGAGGAAGTAAGTGAAGAGGCCCAAACTTGAGACTCCCCATTCCCTACACTTTAAAGGAGTAGAAAGACTAACCAAACTGCCATATGATTGACACTTTTAAATACTATTTTGATTATTAGATTAAATTTTCCTTTTATAATGTGTTTCATATAATTACTATAATTATTATTATCTTATTAAATTTAAAAATATAAAATATTTTCATCATTGCTGTAAATGTAACGCCCTCACCATAGGTAGTCCGTACATTTTACTATTTCGATGACTGACATCTGTTCGGACAACTAGAATGTCTGGAACTGCACTTAAACTAGGGTGTGGAGATAAAAATTGATGAAATAAAGACCAAGAAAAATTAAGGGAAAATAAAAGAAATGAAATTTAACTAGGTTAAACGAGCCGAAACCACGACGATGGGTGACCGTACCGGGAAGTCACTGCGTAGACAATTGACAACCCCAGACTTGCGAGGAACACTAGGAAATAATTTTCGGAATAAAATTAAGGGTTTACTAAGGTACAAATGACATTAAAAATGTCAAAAAAAATTTAGTTAATTGGTACAGGTAAAAATAAAAATGAAATAGACAATATAAAATTAAAGGAACTATCGAATCAGAGATTTAGTCGGTATTACCGAAAAAGATTGACTATAACCCGAAGAGGGGCATTTTGGTCATTTGGCACCTAGAGTTGACTTTTGACCTAAATGTCCATTAAAATGAGTAATATTAAAAATTTTGAAAATCCCATGAAAAATATGAAACTATAGGTAATGTAATTAAAGGAATATAAAAAGGAATTATTATAAATATTAAAACTTTAATTATTATAATAATTAAATAAACTTTAATGGAGTATATAAAGGCATAAGATGACAAATTTTAATCCACTCAAGTCATCTTTTTCACTTCATCTCATCCATGGCCGAATCCTTCTTTCCTTTCCTCCATGAATTCTTTTCGTGCAAGCTTTAAATCCCTTCCATTTTCAACATAAAGCCATAAGTTCACTTCACAAAAATCAGTCCCCACGCCTTGGGAAGTCTATAGGCAACAAAGGAAAAGAGAAATCTTGAAGTTTTCATAAGGTTAAGAAGTAACCATTAAAGGTTAGTGCTTATATTCTCTTATTTTCTTCATTGCATATTGAATTGAGGTTAAGGTGAAGTGAATTTTGTATGAAATCAAAGGAAATGATAAGTTATGAGAATTGTTGAATTTCGGAATCCTTATTCCTCTTGAGAGTTTGATGAATTCCTAATTATAATGATGATTGGTGATGTTAATTGATACACTTAAATGCATTAGAAGTGATATTGCGTGTGATATGCATAAATTGGGGGAACTTGGATTATGGTTTGATCATAAATTAGGGTTTTGTGAATATGCTTGAAATTGAGATGAATTGATGATGTTTAGAAGTGCCATGATTGCCAATTTGTAGTTTGGGAGTTGGAGGAATGAAATTGGAAGTGTAAATTTCTTTGTAGGTTGAGAATTATTGAGTCCAGTATGTGTTTTGAGTCATAACCGAAATTGTGTTGCTCCAATTTGTATGAGAACAATTGAAGATGAAACTAGACCTAAAATGCTCCATTTTTCATGAAGAAACCATGCCCAAATTCTGTCCAAAACTTAACTTAATTATTGCCCCAATCCGGCTGACCAAATAAGGAACCCAGAAAATTGACCAAATGAACAGTGTACATTCATTTGGTCATAACTCACTCTAGACAGATCCAAATGACCTGAATTTTATACCATTGGAAAGCTTAGACATAGGGCTTCAACTTTTATGAAGAAATCACTACCCAGAATGTAACAGCCTCACTGTAGCAACTCCATACATTATACTGTTTCGGTGACCGGTGTCAGTCCGGACAGCTAAAACATTTGGAAGAATATTTAAATTAAAGTGAGGAACCATAATTAACTCAAATATTAATAAAAAAAATTTAGGAAAAATTTTAGAAATAAAATACAACCAAGTTAAATGAGCCGGTGCCCTAGCAATGGGTAACCAAGTGGGAAGTTGCGGTTCTTGCAACTAGGAGCCCTAGACCCAGGGAAAAATTCATAAAATAATTTTTGGGACTCCAGAGAAGAGTCATTGAGAGTTCTATGGCATTAGAATGCCAAGAAAAGGCTTAGAAAAAATTTTCAATCAGTACAGACAATTTTGGTCTGTTAAGCCAAACGAATGGTATTTTGGTCATTTTGTCTTCAGAGATGATTTTTGGCCGACATGTCCAGTTAAGTAAATAATTATTATGAAATAAAATATGAATAAATATTGCTAAAAAATTAAATTGAAAATAAGTAGAGAAGAAAAGAAAAGAAAATGAGAAAAATATCAATTATGAGGTCATTAAAAGTGCTCCCACCAATTACATTTGAACAAGCTATTAAAAACCAATTAAAAAGAGGTAAAATGAGGTAAAAATTAACAAAACACAATCTACTCTTCCTCACCCCAAACCAGACGTTTCCCTTTCCCATACCCATTCCACCATGAAAGCTCACCAAAGCTCCCAACCTCACTTCATCTCACCTTAAAACCATTATATAGCTTCATAAAAAATTTATCTTGCAACTTGAACATCCTCTTGGCAGCTAAAAGAGGAAGAAAAAAAGAAGTTTGGTTAGCTTGAAATTCAGCTCCAACAAGGTTAGTGTCCAAACTTTTACTATTTTGATTTAATTCATGTTTAATGGCATGAATTGTGTAGGAATTATAAGAAAATAAAACAAACATGTGTGTGTGTGTACTTTACAAATTTTGACAGCTAGGGTTAGTTAAGGTTTGATGATTTTTCTTGATAGCAAAATGGTTATGAGCAGCCTTTGATAGTGGATGAGTGATTGAACATAGTTAAGTAAGTGAAATACAAGAATTGTGCATGTATGAACATGAAAAATTGGACACTTGAACAACTTTAGGGTTTGCTCATGTAATGGTATGTTAACCTTGTAATGGTCAACTAGTGACCATTTGAATGTGTGTGAGAAGGAATTGAAGTGAGTAAGGGTGTTGGAGTTGAAATGAGGTGTGCTGCCCTTGGTGACCTACAGGACTGGATTTGAGTCCAGCAGGTTTGGGTAACTATAAATGGAGTTGTAGAGGTTCAATTGGTACAAGGCCAATTGGATATGAAACTAGACACGTAATGGCACAACTTTGGTGAAGAAACCCTGCCTAGAAAACCAAACCAAGTTGACAAAAAAATTACCCTAATCCAGGTGACTTGCATTCTGCCTGGGTAAAATAACCAAATGAATAGTGTCTATTCATTTGGTCATAACTCAGTGTAGAGACATCTAATTGACCTGAAATTTTACTAGCAGAAAGCTGAGATATACACCTTAAACTTTCATGAAGAAATCAAACCCAAATTTTGATCATAACATGTTCAAAAACTGACCTGTAGTCAGTGTACAAAACCTGCAGAATTGGTTCTGCCCAGAAAATTCTGGAAATTTACAATCCGGCCAGTTATGGTTTTTAGGCCATAACTTGAGCTACAAAACTCAAAATGGAGTGATTCAAAAAAGGAAATGTAACTAGACACAATAAGAAACAACTTTCATGAAGACAACTTTGCCAAATTCCTACTGTACAAATGACCAATGGAACAGTAAACATAATGCTTAAAATCTGAAAATTTTGAATAACTAACACCAAGCTTAGAAATGGTATTGGTAACCAATACTAATAACTTTAGAATGCAAAATGTGATATGTTGGGAATATTAGAACCAATGTACCTATTGTCTATGCAAAAGTCAATATTTTAATTGACTAATGAAATGAATAGTAACACTTAAACTTCAATTTCAAGAATTGTGAAATTTAAAAATGTAACATGCCTTAGTACACCTAGCAAGATTGGTTTGGATAGGTTGGCATGCCAATAGGGTTCAGTTAGCAGTACTGCACATGACATTATGCCATTATCTGATTTCATGGCTTTTAGCCATTCTGACATTGTGTTGATACTTGGCCTTGTGTCTAATGTTATTAGAACTTATTAGCTATTCTATTGCACACCGGGAGATACATATGTGACCGATGGTGTGACAGCCCGAGGTACTTGATACCCAATGTCAGTTTACCCATTTATCCAGTCCAGTCATCCAGTATAGGTTACTTGGGCAACAAAAAAAAAATGAAAGTGGATAAATTTAATGAAATAATGAATATAACAAGTACAAAACAAATAAGACTACAAATAATTATTAAAAAATTGTCTGCATAAGACATCAGAACATTCACTGCATATTTATTTTCTGTTATTTCTTTTTATTCTATTATTGGCACCACTAAGCATTTTTGCTTAGCGCGTTGCTTTTTGCCACGCGTAGGTTCTGGAGAGACCGATAGAGAGCCTAGTAGACCATAAACTAGGTGAGACCATCTGCAGCTCTGCATAGTGTCCATGTCACTTCACCATCTTCAGTGCATTGGTAGGACACTAGGTTTCATTTTGGTATTTTGTAATTAACTTTTATTTTCTCATGTTTAATTGAGACTTATGTAATGTATTTTGGTATTAATGTAAATAGTGGAAATTATGTTTATGAATGAAAAATTGAATATTTATTTATGACTTGTATATGAATATCATGAGGAATGAATGAATGAGAAATGGAATTGTTGTTGAAAAATATTGAGACTTTATTGATAAAATGGAGTTTGGGAATAATTGAAAACATATTGGAAGTGTTTTTCACAGGTTCCGAAGAACTGTTTTCTCCATTTTTAGCCGGTACTCTGCCGGATTTTTTTATAAAATTTGTGAAACCTCAAATAAATTTATGATCTTAATAAATGACTTAAATGAATTATACTTCACAAATTGTACTTCATAACTATGAAAAAAAATAAATAAGGAAGGATAAAAATAATTGAAATAAAATATGGTGTTCCGGTACACTGTGTGGCATATCTTACTCGGCTACACTGTAGATGGGTAAGGGGTGTCACACAGAAATGCCTCTAACAAAACCAAATTGCTGGCCCAAATTAAGACACAAAAACTATCCAGAACCAAACTACCCATAAATTGTTAGACATAGGCTACCTGACCAGTTTTGGCAAAATGGCTATAACTTGGTCCACAGAAATCCAAATGCATTGAAACTAGTGGCACAATTTCAACAACACATAGACCTAAAATATTGGCATTTTGACCAAAACCCATAATGTAACACTCCTTACCCGTCTACAGTATAGCCGAGCAAGGAATGCACATTCAGTGTCGGAGCACCCTATCTTATGTTGTCCTGTTCACTATTAATTTCAAAACTTTATTCGTTCAAAAATGGTTTAGGCACTAAAGTTGTTTATTAAATCTGATTAGTGTAGTAAATATCACATATTTTCCATATTCACAATTTCAATCTCATTCATATTCAGAATCAACTCATATATCAAAATGTTCAATTCCATTAAGTAACATAATTTGTCAACTAATCACATAAGTTCACAGTCTACATGTTATACAGTTTAATTAAATCACAGACTTATTCAATACAAATTCTTAATTTGAATTACAACATAAGAAATAATTAAAATATACAAAATACATTATATGCTTAATGTGAGCCCTATCTACATGCATTGCTGAGGAGGTGACAACCTTGAACTCTGACACTTCTGCAGATCTGGACTCCAAAAATCTCGATCCAAGCATCTCTGGTTTTACCTTCAGTACCTGCACGAGGAAACAATTCCATCGCGCTAAGCATTTCTGCTTAGTGGTGTAATATATAACAATGAAATAATATATACAAATAAAGAAAGAAATAAATTATAATTCGGATACTTAGGAATCAGTTTAATTTTGTATGGTATCTCTAGTATCAACTATCTTATACACTAGTTTGTTCCTCTTTGGAAGTGCTTAGTTTATACCCTTTCAGTAAATATACTCAGTATACAAATTATTCTAACTATATTATATTTTAAGTCTCTACGGTTTGCAAATTGTATTTTTGTTATTTTTCTATTGCTAATCTCTTTTACTCTTTTCATTCAATGCTTAATTTAATTTTGCTGAAATTTCATTATACTTAACTGCCTAAATTGAATAATGTTTTAATTGACTGCTCGTGTAGCCTATGTTTGTCACACCCTACTCCTCGTAAGATGTAACATGCTCCCGTAGTACACCTAATGCATTACCGTACTTTGCCTATCGATAACCCATTAAATATACTACAAGGGATTTTAAAATAATTTTCATTCATTTTTAAATTGGTGGGTAAATTTTTTTTTTCAGATATTAAAAACCTTTATTTAAAGTCCAAACATAAATCAAATTTTTAGATATTTAAAATCTCTGCAATTTTTACAAAAATTTCGGCAGAGTGCCGTTTGTATTTTGAGAAAACAATTCTTTAAAACCTGAAAATAAAGACACCCTCAATATATTTCTCAATCACAACTCCATTATTCAATCTCATTTCACAAATCAATATAAGCAACTCAATACACAGTTTAAATTAAATCAAACATTGAAATATCTAATTAAGATAATAAAATTAATATTTAAATTCATGGGAGTATTAAAAATTTAGTAGTACAAAACTTTATAAGTACATAAAAACTCAAGATAATATTACAATAATTTATATTTGATTACAATTCAAAAATATATTACTAAAGAGTTGATATAACTGCTCAAAGGAAATTTTATACATATAATTACAGAATTACATCAAAATCTAATGTATAAGGGTATACCTATGATATACCCGAAGATAGTCCCACTATGTCTTCTCAGAAATCTTGCTCAGCTGCTTTATTATTCCTTTCACCTGCGACAGCATACAAAGCTATCACTGAGTGGTGAACTCAGTGGTGCACAAACTAATAATTTAAAACTTAATACAAGTTATACTTGACAATTCATAACAAATAAAAATTTAAAATTTCTAAATTCTTAAAAATCCATGAGATTCATAAATCAACATTTTCATTCATACAAATTATTCATTTAAATAACATTTTGATGAAATAGTAATTATTTATCTACATTTCTTTTAAATCTCGAAACAATACAAAAATATTTTGAATCACTGACAAATTATTTATTTCAACCTCAATTTATCAAACTATGCATAATTTAAAGGGCGTTGCAAACAATTCACCTGATTGAACCCATGAACCAAAATTCAAATGGATGCCGTGTTGTACACCACGATATTTCAAACTCTCCCAATAAGAGGCTAAAAGGGAGGAACAAAGACTACCTAGTATATATGAGTACTCATTCAAACTCTTCCCCAAGCGCAAGCGGAGAGGAAGGAACTCACCCCATCTAGTGGAGGAGATATCTCACTAGACAAGCTAATGAGAATTCACAACATATATGGCCATGTCAACTGTGGTTCCAAATCATATTCAAAATAATTTCTATTTACAAAGTGTTTACAAACCATTAACATATTGAATCATCATAAATTCATGCTCAAGGTTGGCAACACATCAAACTTAAAATTTACAATCCTCAAAACCATGCAATAAATCCTTAAATGCATAAGAAAATTTATATTTAAATTGCACAATTTCATTCAATAAGTTAAAATTCTCGACACAACAAAATCATAAGTCATAAAATAAACTTGTTCAAATCAATTAAGAAGTGAAAAGTAACAAAATAGTTACTTGTACACAAACCTTATACGAGTCGTCTCTTGGCCTTTACTCGATGTCTCGGATTCTTTACCAGTATTCTTTTCTACTGAAACACAGTTTCTGATGTTTTAGTATTACAATTTATCATAACTTCAAAAATAAATTGAAATCTACTTATACCTAGCTTTAATATGCTAAACTTGACGTTCTTTAAAATTTGTATTTGAGGTTGCTATTCATGACCTTCGTTCAAGTCAATTTGTTGACTTTCTAATGTTTAATAGGTATGGGAATTCTAATTTCACCCACATACCATATTTTGGTTACCTAATTTGTTGGTTTTGGTTCTTTTCTCAAATTTTAAGTCTTTTAGGTAAAATTTAAAATTTTCAGTTTTGGTGTCCTATTTTGCACTGTTCCATTGGTCATATTGCTGTTAGAATTTGGCTAAGTTTCCTTCATAAAAATTATTCCTTATTGTCTTAACTTTATTTTCCTTTTTGAATCACTCCATTTGGAGTTTTGTAGCTCAAGTTATAGCTATTTGAATATGGCCGGCTGGATTAGCCTAACCCAGATTTTCTAGGCACCAACTTGGTTCTGGCAGTTTTAGGTCACTAACTTTGGGTGGTTAAATGACTTGGTTAAGGGAATAATTTGGGTTTGTGTTCTTCATCAAAGTTGTAGGGCTATGTCTTAGATTTCTACTAGTAAAATTTTAGGTCATTTGGACCTGCCTAGCCCAAGTTATGGCCAAATGAACAAATTTATTTGGTCATTTTTGTACAGGGTAGTGTGCCCAATTCCGAATTTGGCCAATTTGTTCACTATGCTATAGTCACTTTCTGGGCATGATTCCTAAATGAAAAATGTGCCATTTTGTGTCTAGTTTTATTCCCAATCGGCCTCACACCAATTGGGTTGATAAATTTTTAGTTTTGGTCCCTGAAAGGGACCTTGGTCATGCTGCCTGCAGAATGACCATATCCAATCCGAATTTCAATTTGGTTCTAACACTTCCTACACATCACACTTGGTCATACATGACCATTTTTCAACTCAAGCAAGGTCAAACACATCATTTGACCAATTCTCAAAATTTTATCTCCCAAACCCTAGGTGCTAAAAACCCAAACCTAATGCATTCTAAACATCTATCCATAGTTTACATACTTAATTCAACCTAAGCAACCATTTAAATGCATCAAATTCACCCATTTCAAACCCTAATTAAGGCTGGCCAAAATTCATGTTTGGTCCCTCAACCATGTTTTTGTTTCTTTTCTTTAATTTCTAAGTTAATTTAAGTAGCTAAGCATGCATTTAAATAGAAAATTGAAAGTTAAAACGCTAACCTTAAGTGAGCAGAATTTTTTACCTCTCCAAACTTCTTCCTTTCTTCTTCTTTTTATTGTCAAACTCCTTATCAAGGTTTAACTACAAGATTTAATGATGGAAAGTAAGGTTACTATGGTGGGATTTAGGGTTTCTTCAAGCTCAAAATGAGCTTTAATGGAGGATAAAGTGAGGGAGCTTTGGGAGAGAGAAGTGGGGGGGCAACCTACAAAGAAGAAGACCAAAATAATTTTTCTTTTATTTTGTTATTTTATGTGTATTTATCATAAATTGACTTGGTCAAATTAATTCATTAATTTGATAATTATTTATAAGGTCATCCATGATGTCATAGAAGGTGATGTCATAAACTTTTTATTTTTTTTTCTTTTTTTCTTTTGTATTTATTTTTCTATTAGTTCTTTAATTTAATTCCCGATTCCAAAATTTTCTTTTCTCTAATTTTATTTGACAGCTAGATCAGGAGTCAGCTCTAGGGGTGAATTGACCAAATCTCCCCTCGCCGGTTCAATCCGGTTTGTAAGTTATTCGATATTTCTTTCGGATCCCTGACCTAATTATTTGACCGGCTTAACAATTCTTTTTTGTGATTTTCTCTTTTCCACTATGTTCGCAATAGTCCTAAGGACTGCAGCGTCACATTTTACGGTTCGAAATTTGAGTTTAGACTGACCTGGCAGTCATTCCCGAGAAGGTCACCTATCATTGTGACTCTCGGCTCATTTAACTTCTTATGTTCTGTTTTTCTTATTTATACTTAACTAATTGACAATTACTAATTATTTGTATTCAGAGCTTATCTAGTTGTCTTAGATGTGGTTCTAATCTCTTTAATTATCCGAACCGACACCGGTCACCGAAACAGTGAAATATACCAAGCTATGCAAATAGGAGTGTTACAATTCTGTCCCCCCCCCCCCCCTAAATAATTTCTTCCTCGAAATTGTGTCCACTATCTGTCCACAAATAGTCATACATGTTGTTTTCTCATGTTTTTCTCACATTTCTATATAGCTTCATAATCGAAATAATGGTCCGTAGCACTTTAACTAATACTATTTACTCATCGATTGCTTACCTCGTGTGCCAAGTTTCTTATGAGCTTTTGTCATAAATTAGATTCAAATTCATTTTAATTTTAGAGGTAAGAAAATTTGTTTACTAGTGGATTCACTCTTTCTAGGACCTCGTACGATCCTATGGGTGAGGACTCAGTTTTACTCTTTTCTTATCAAATCTCTTGATCATTTGATGCAACCTTCAGTTTAGTTTAGAATATTTTAGTCTTTTTCTTGTTGTTGTTTTAGCAATTATTTTCCTTTGTAGTTTTTTTTTTCTCTTCTTTTTTTTTTAATGACCTTGTTGGTCATATATGAATTGCTTATCTCTTTATTGGCCATCGGTCCATAACCATTATCGTACCATATCCATTTTTGACCAAGGCCTATGTGCTATTTTGCACTATCTTATTTGCTTTGGTTTAACTGTTAGTAGTATGCCCTAGAGCATATCATTTAGTATGTATCTTGTATATATTTTTATTAATAAATGGCATTTCCACTTTTCATTTATATAATATATTTATGTGTAATAGAAAAGGTCCATTGATATTTTGTTAGAAATATTATTCTTAAGTTGTTAAGAATGTGAGTGACAATATTTCTAGCACAAAGTATCATAAATAGGTTCACAATCGAGGATACTTCATAATAAGGACATGACTTATACAGAAAGATTGTATTCATGTTTGTTCCCAAGTTATTTATATGAGATATAAATAAGATGAAATGGTGAGTCTCATGCCATATAACAAACATGATAGGCACTTATAAATGATAAGTAGGCCGAACCAGTGATACTTATGACAAGCACATGGATTTTACTCTTGTCAATGTTTTGTCATAAATCATATCAGTGCATATAATCTTTAGACATGAGATATACAGTTATCTTGTATATAGGTAGTTTGAGTTTGATCTGCTTTCATACTTTAATCTGTATATGGGTATATGGGCATGTGTTGGCTCCTACTAGTTATATATGGAGGTAGGTGTTGATCAAGATGGAATCTGTTCCTCTAAGTAAATAGAGATAAAATCTTATGTTCATTTAATTGTTCTTGATGTTTCAAGTTCCTGGCCAGGACAGATAGATTTATTCAGAAAAGAGTTTCTGATGAGACAATCTTTTTAATCAAGAACTGGAATTAAAAGAGAACATAATATTCATAGCAAATGGAGTTTGACATAAACCATGACTCCAGCTTGAGTTGGGATTTTGTAACAGAGAGTTCTAGTGCATGGTAACATATGATTATAGGTTCATTTAAGGTAGACCTTATTACTAATTGGGTGGCCATGGCATGCTATGCTAGGTGTTAACCATGGTCTATGAGGTTCATAAAATGATTTAGAGAAATCATTTATGGTAAGAAAGAGTTCTGATGATATTAAGAGTTGATATCATGTCTCATTACCAATTAATGATGAGCCTAGTAAGTCACACACATACACAAGTTATCACCTATTTAAATATGATTTAATTAATTAATTAAAGAGTTTAATTGATTAATTAAATAGGTTTGGTTTGCAATTAAATTGCAAAGTCCCTAGCATGACCTAAAACCAAATCTAGATTATTGGATGTGTAGTATAAATTAAATTTATATTTAAAGTGTTTAAATATGAATTTAATTATTGAAAAATTAATTAATAGAGATTAATTAATTAATTTATATTTGATATAAATTAATTAGAAGAAAAAAAATAATTATTTTGGGTTGAGAACTCAAAATTAAGACACAGGGGCATTTTGGTCATTTTGCAGTATGACACGTGGCACCATGAGATGGTGACACATGGCATAACACATAAGCTTGCCAAATGTTTTTTAATCATGTAAGATGATTAAAATCAAGATTAAATATAGGTTTGACACTTGGCACAATGTGATTGGGTCACTTAAACCTAGAGCTAATCAAAGGGTGACATGTGGCAAGGGTTTAATGTGTTAACCTAGCTATTTAAGTGTTGTTATGAGAAAATAAAACACAACCAGCAGCCACACTCATTTGTCACGCCATTTTGCAGCCTTCCCTCTATTCTTCTTCATCTCTCATCAATTCAAAGAGATTAGCCATCAATCTCTTGAATTAAGAACGCTAGAAATTGTTTCTAGTGTCCTGTTTACATCTCTAATCTCTTAAAAGGCAGAACTTGAATTTCTAATTAATAGAAAAGGCTTTAGAAGCTATTCAAGGGCTGCCACAGGTGTTCTTGGTGTGGACAAGCTAGAGGGACAACATCTGGTGTCCTGAAGACGAATCTCAAAGGCGCAGACACGCTGCAGTGCATCAAGAGGTTAGTGTAATCGTTCTTGATTTAATCTAGGGTTCTAAAATTAATCTGATTAATTTTAAAATCTTAAATGGAAAATACAGATCCAAAAACATATTAAAAGAGTTTTAATATGTTGTTTATCATTGAAATCAAATAGATAAAAATAAATCTTGCATGATGCATGTGACCCTAGGTGAAAATTTTTGAATTCAATGGTATAATCTTGTGTTTTTCACGCTTCCGTTCCTTCAATTGGTATCAGAGCCACTATATTTGCCATTTAGATTGATGTTTATATGATTTAATTGTGTGTTTGACCATGAGATCAAGAGTTTATTGCTGGTTGCAAAGTCAAAGTGGCGGCACAAATGATGAACACCATGGTGCGCATGGTTGATGCATCACAATGGTGTGCAAAGGTAAATGGATGGTGAATGTGCAATTGTTGTATGATTTAAGATCCATTTTATGTCTAATTAAATTTTTTAATTAGAATTTTTATCACACAATTAAATTATGATTCAAATTAGAATTTTAAAAATTATTTGAATGTGATTCAAATCTGAATTTTAAAAGTTGTTTGAATGTGATTCAAATCTGAATTTTTAAAGTTGTTTGAATCATATTTAAATCTGATTTTTTAAAATTGATTGAATAAAATTTAGATCTGATTTTTTAAAAAATATTTGAATGTGATTCAAATCTGATTTTTTAAAAAATGTTTGAATGTGATTCAAATCTGAATTTTTAAAGTTGTTTGAATGTGATTCAAATCTGAATTTTTAAATTTGTTTGAATAAGATTCAAATCTGAATTTTTAAATTTATTTGAATCATATTCAAATCTGGATTTTTAAGTTGAATATGAGATATTCAATTTAATTTAAGTATGTATGTTTTATTTAATTGTTAAATAGTGATATGCATGATGGATGATCATGGACTATAAAAGACCAATGTGATTGGATTTATTTCTTTTATGTTTCTTTGGGATTGTAAATTAATTAATTTATTTTAATTTATTTTGGGCATGTATTATTAAGTTTGTAATAATTTTTGGGTTGTAATTTCATTTATTTAAGTTCTTGTAAATTCGCCTTGGTATGCCAAGGATTACTATGTAATATTGGATTGCAAGAAGTTCAAGGAGGTCAAGAGCATTGGTGGGACCAGTGGGAGGAATTCAAGATCAAGTGTTGATTATGTACTCCTTCAGCAACTCTTATAAAATGAATGAATGAAATGCACCTAGGAATGCCCTGATTCAATTCTTGGTGGCTCAGAATTGAATCCCTTAGAAAGTCCATGATCATACCATATTTACTGCTTATCCATGAATGCATGAGATGTATGGGAATGTATGCAATTATATGATATATGCATGCTAAATGGATAATGTGCAAAGTGAGACCTTAATAGTAAATAGAATGACCATAAAATCTTTCAAACAAATAATTAAGTTGGAAATGCTATAATTAAAGTAATTATAACATAGGCCCTCCATTGGGGCAATTATTTTAAGAAATTTTAAATAGTTGCATAAGATACAATTTATTTAAGAGATTTTCTTAAGAATAATTGTTAAGCATGAGATGTTGTAAATATGTAAATAGTTTAGTGGCCAATATTGGATGTACCTGAGGACATTAAAATTATTTGCATAATTACTGGCTCAATGGGATCAACTTAACTAATGCAAGATAAGTCAATAATGGATGTACCTGAGATTTTGAGCATTAGGGGCTAGGTAAAGAATTGAACCTCACATGAGATGTGATGGGCAAAGAGTTGCTCACTTATAGTTTATTGTAATTCCAATAATGGATGTACCTGAGGATGATCAATAGAATTATAAGAATTCAATCACCCACTAGAAATCCATCCAACTAGGATTTCCGTTTTCTACTTTGGAAGTGTAGGATTCGCTAAGTTAGTGGGAGGACCAATTTGATTAAAAGACCATAATCATTTTGGTTAATTACATGATACATTTACTAATTAATCTGGTTATTTCTGCAATTAATTTTCTGATAATAGTGATCACAAAACAACCACCACCATCCAATATCCTTGCAAGCATACTTGATCACAATAGGTTGACAGGACCTAATATGTCTGATTGGCTAAGAAATTTGAAACTTGTCCTGAACCTTGAACATATAGGATATGTTCTAGATTCAAATGTTCCTGGTCCCTTACCTCCAGAGGCCACACAAGAGGAACATGAAACTTTGGACAAGTGGAAGGAGCATGATATGAGAGCTAAGTGTTACATGCTTGCTTCCATGAGTAATGAGTTACAGAAGCAACATGAGAACATGCAGAGTGCGAGTGAGATCCTCCTTCACCTACAAGAGTTGTATGGTGAGCATAGCGGGAATGCTAGGTATGAGATATCTAGACAGCTATTCTGTATGAGGATGTCTGAGGGACAGAATGTTGGGGATCATGTCTACAAGATGATTCGGCTGATTAAGCAGTTGGAATATCTTGACTTCAACATGGATTTCCAACTACAGACGGATTTGATCCTTCAGTCCCTTCCTGGGTCTTTTGGGAAATTTTGTGACAAATTTCCATATGACTCAACAGGAATGCACCTTAGCTGGTTTACTCAACATGCTGGTTATTGCCCAAAAGAATATGCCAGGCAATAAAGGAAAAGAGGTAGCTTTGGTTGCATCTTCTTCTGCTGGAAAGTCCAACAAGAAGAAGGGCAATAAGAAAAAGAAACCTCAGATTCCTGGTCCTTCTAAGAAAATAGCTAAACAGAAAAGGAAGACTAAAGCTGATGAAGGCAAAGGAAAGTGTTTCCACTGCCAACAGGAAAGTGTTTCCATTGCCAATAGGAAAGTGTTTCCATTGCCAGTAAGAAAGTGTTTCCACTGGCCAGAGTATAGCAATCTAAATGAAAGCAATGCCATGGTGAAAAACAACTCAAGTTCAAAATATATTTGGCACTTAAGGTTATGTCATGTTGCAGAAGATAGGATTGCAAAATTGGAGAAAATGGGGATTCTATCCTCATTGGGCTCTGAGCCTACTCCAACTTGTGAATCTTGCCTTCAGGGCAAAATGACTAGATCACCCTTTGTTGGACAGGGGCTAAGAGCTGAAAATATTTTGGAGCTAATACATAGTGATGTATGTGGTCCATTTAAAGAAATGGCTAGAGGGGGTTTTCATTATTTTATTACCTTTATTGATGATAAATCATGGTTTGGGTATTTGTATTTGATGAAATACAAACATGAATCTTTTGAAAAGTTCAAAGAATTTAAATCTGAAGTAGAAAATCAAACAGGAAAGAGTATTAAAGCTCTTCGATCAGATCGTGGAGGTGAATATTTGAGTACTGAATTTGATGAATACTTGAGAGAGCATAGCATTGTTTCTCAGCTGACTCCTCCAGGAACACCACAACTGAATGGTGTATCTGAAAGGAGAAATTGTACCCTATTGGATATAGTACGTAGTATGATGAGCTATACTGATATGCCAATCTCCTTTTGGGGATTTGCATTAGAATCAGCTTTGTATATTCTGAATAGGATTCCATCAAAATCAGTTTCTTCCACACCTTATGAGATATGGCATGGAAAAAAACCAAGTCTTAAGCATGTTAAGATTTGGGGTTGTCCAGCTTATATCAAAAAGCTGAACACTGATAAATTGGAGACCAGATCAGAAAAGGGTCGATTTGTTGGATATCCAAAAGATAGTTTTGGATATTATTTTATTTGCATACTTCACAAAAGTTGTGATAAGTAGAGATGCCACATTTCTTGAACAACAGTTTGTTCAAGAAGGAGGCAAAGGAAGGCAAATAGAGTTAGAATTAGAGAATTCTGACCAACCAACAGATCAGATGGATATAGATCCATCTAGTCAACCAATACCCGTTGATGAAACATCTACAGCTGTTCCTCGTAGAACAACCAGGGTATCTCACCCACCAGTGAGATATGGTTTTCTTCATGAAGAAGAACAAGAGTTGTCTACTCATGAAGAAGTAGATCATGGAGATGATTCACTTACCTATGAAGAAGCTATATCAGATATAGACTCTTCAAAATGGATTGATGCTATGAAATCCGAGAATGATTCCATGTATAAGAATCAAGTTTGGGATCTTGTTGACCCACCTGAAGGTATTGTACCTATAGGGAACAAATGGGTTTTCAAGAAGAAAATTGGTTCCGATGGAAAGGTAGAGACCTATAAAGCAAGGCTAGTAGCGAAAGGGTTTCGCCAAAGGCAAGGAATCGACTATGAGGAGACTTTCTCCCCTGTTGCCATGCTTAAATCAATTAGGATTTTATTAGCAATAGCTGCGTACTATGATTATGAGATTTGGCAGATGGATGTCAAAACAGCTTTTCTCAATGGATACATTGAAGAAAACATTTTCATGGAACAACCTAGGGGATTTGAATCCCAAGATGGTTCCAAGGTATGCAAGCTAAAGCGATCCATTTATGGGTTGAAACAAGCTTCGAGGAGTTGGAACATCCGTTTTGATGAAGCCATTAAATCCTTTGGTTTTATCAAAAATGAGGATGAGCCATGTGTATATAAGAAGGTTAGTGACAGTGCTATCACTTTCCTTATCTTATATGTGGATGACATACTGTTGATGGGTAATGACACAGGTATGTTGACGACTATAAAGGTATGGTTGTCAAATACATTCTCCATGAAAGACTTAGGGGAGGCAACCTATATTCTTGGGATTCACATCTATAGAGATAGAGCAAAAAGAATAATTAGTTTATCCCAAAGTCTATACTTGGAAAAGGTGTTAAAGAGGTTTAACATGCTTGATTCCAAGAGAGGATTGTTACCAGTGAGACATGGTATCCATCTTTCTAAAGAGATGTCTCTAAAGACACCTGAAGAAAGAGATAAGATGGCCAGGATTCCATGTGCTTCGGCTATTGGAAGTTTAATGTATGCAATGTTGTGTACTAGGCGGATATCGCATATCTTTATTAGTTTGACTAGCAGGTATCAATCCAATCCAGGTTTGGAACACTGGATAGCTGTCAAGAATATCCTTAAGTACTTGAGAAGAACTAAGGATTTATTCTTGATTTATGGAGGTGGAGACTTGCAATTGGATGGTTATACTGATTCTGATTTCCAATCAGATATTGATGATAGAAAGTCTACCTCTAGATATGTGTTCATTTGTAATGGAGTGCGATCGGTTGGAAGAGTTCCAAGCGAGCACGCATTGCAGATTCCACTCAGAGGTGAGTATATTCTTTGCATCGGATGTTGCAAAGGAAGTTGTTTGGATAAAGAAGTTCATGACAGAACTTACAGTAGTTCCTTCCATTGAGTCAGCAGTTCCACTACACTGTGACAACAATGGAGCAGTCATACAGGCTAAGGAACTAAGGTCTCACCCAAAATCCAAACACATAGAAAGGCACTACCACATTATCAGAGATATAGTTGGGCAAGGCGATATAGCCATGCAGAAAAATAACATCAGCTGAAAAATCCAGCTGATCCATTCACTAAGCCTATGTCACAGACTCAGTTAGACCAACATCTTGAGAAGATAGGTTTAAGATATTGTAATGAATGGCTCTAGTGCTAGTGGGAGATTGTTAGTAGTATGCCCTAGAGCATATCATTTAGTATGTATCTTGTACATATTTTTATTAATAAATGGCATTTCCACTTTTCTGTTTATATAATATATTTATGTGTAATAGAAAAGGTCCATTGATATTTTGTTAGAAATATTATTCTTAAGTTGTTAAGAATATGAGTGACAATATTTCTAGTACAAAGTATCATAAATAGGTTCACAATCGAGGATACTTCATAATAAGGACATGACTTATCCAGAAAGATTGTATTCATGTTTGTTCCCAAGTTATTTATATGAGATATAAATAAGATGAAATGGTGAGTCTCATGCCATATAACAAACATGATAGGCACTTATAAATGATAAGTAGGCCGAACCAGTGACACTTATGACAAGCACATGGAGTTTACTCTTGTCAATGTTTTGTCATAAATCATATCAGTGCATATAATCTTTAGAACTGAGATAGCACAGTTATCTTGTATATAGGTAGTTTGAGTTTGATACTGCTCTCATACTTGTACTGTGTATGGGTATATGGGCATGTGTTGGCTCCTACTAGTTATATATGGAGGTAGGTGTTAATCAAGATGGAATCTGTTCCTCTAAGTAAATAGAGATAAAATCCTATGTTCATTTAATTGTTCTTGATGTTTCAAGTTCCTGGCCAGGACAGATAGATTTATTCTGAAAAGAGTTTATGATGAGACAATCTTTTTAATCAAGAACTGGAATTAAAAGAGAACATAATATTCATAGCAAATGGAGTTTGGCATAAACCATGACTCCAGCTTTAGTTGGGATTTTGTAACAGAGAGATTCTAGTGCATGGTAACATATGATTATAGGTTCATTTAAGGTAGACCTTATTACTAATTGGGTGGCCATGGCATGCTATGCTAGGTGTTAACCATGGTCTATGAGGTTCATAAAATGATTTAGAGAAATCATTTATGGTAAGAAAGAGTTCTGATGATATTAAGAGTTGATATCATGTCTCATTGCCAATTAGTGATGAGCCTAGTAAGTCACACACATACATAAGTTATCACCTATTTAAATATGATTTAATTAATTAATTAAAGAGTTTAATTGATTAATTAAATAGGTTTGGTTTGCAATTAAATTGCAAAGTCCCTAGCATGACTTGAAACCAAATCTAGATTATTGGATGTGTAGTATAAATTAAATTTATATTTAAAGTGTTTAAATATGAATTTAATTAATGAGAAATTTATTAATAGAGATTAATTAATTAATTTATATTTGATATAAATTAATTAGAAGAAGAAAAATAATTATTTTGGGTTGAGAACTCAAAATTAAGACAAAGGGGCATTTTGGTCATTTTGCAGTATGACACGTGGCACCATGAGATGGTGACACATGGCATAACACATAAGCTTGCCAAATATTTTTTAATCATGTAAGATGATTAAAATCAAGATTAAATATAGGTTTGACACTTGGCACAATGTGATTGGGTCACTTAAACCTAGAGCTAATCAAAGGGTGACATGTGGCAAGGGTTTAATGTGTTAACCTAGCTATTTAAGTGTTGTTATGAGAAAATAAAACACAACCAGCAGCCACTCATTTGTCACGCCATTTTGCAGCCTTCCCTCTATTCTTCTTCATCTCTCATCAATTCAAAGAGATTAGCCATCAATCTCTTGAATTAAGAACGCTAGAAATTGTTTCTAGTGTCCTGTTTACATCTCTAATCTCTTAAAAGGCAGAACTTGAATTTCTAATTAATAGAAAAGGCTTTAGAAGCTATTCAAGGGCTGCCATAGGTGTTCTTGGTGTGGACAAGCTAGAGGGACAACATCTGGTGTCCTGAAGACGAATCTCAAAGGCGCAGACACGCTGCAGTGCATCAAGAGGTTAGTGTAATCGTTCTTGATTTAATCTAGGGTTCTAAAATTAATCTGATTAATTTTAAAATCTTAAATGGCAAATACATATCCAAAAACATATTAAAAGAGTTTTAATATGTTGTTTATCATTAAAATCAAATAGATAAAAATAAATCTTGCATGATGCATGTGACCCTAGATAAAAAAATTTTTGAATTCAATGATCTAACCTTATGTTTTTCACTCTTCCGTTCCTTCATACAAAACTTTATAAGTACATAAAAACTCAAGATAATATTACAATAATTTATATTTGATTACAATTCAAAAATATATTACTAAAGAGTTGATATAACTGCTCAAAGGAAATTTTATACATATAATTACAGAATTACATCAAAATCTAATGTATAAGGGTATACCTATGATATACCCGAAGATAGTCCCACTATGTCTTCTCAGAAATCTTGCTCAGCTGCTTTATTATTCCTTTCACCTGCGACAGCATACAAAGCTATCACTGAGTGGTGAACTCAGTGGTGCACAAACTAATAATTTAAAACTTAATACAAGTTATACTTGACAATTCATAACAAATAAAAATTTAAAATTTCTAAATTCTTAAAAATCCATGAGATTCATAAATCAACATTTTCATTCATACAAATTATTCATTTAAATAACATTTTGATGAAATAGTAATTATTTATCTACATTTCTTTTAAATCTCGAAACAATACAAAAATATTTTGAATCACTGACAAATTATTTATTTCAACCTCAATTTATCAAACTATGCATAATTTAAAGGGCGTTGCAAACAATTCACACAGTTGAACCCATGAACCAAAATTCAAATGGATGCCGTGTTGTACACCACGATATTTCAAACTCTCCCAATAACTGAGGCTAAAAAGGGAGGAACAAAGACTACCTAGTATATATGAGTACTCATTCAAACTCTTCCCCAACTGGCAAGCCAGAGAGGAAGGAACTCACCCCATCTAGTGGAGGAGATATCTCACTAGACAAGCTAATGAGAATTCACAACATATATGGCCATGTCAACTGTGGTTCCAAATCATATTCAAAATAATTTCTATTTACAAAGTGTTTACAAACCATTAACATATTGAATCATCATAAATTCATGCTCAAGGTTGGCAACACATCAAACTTAAAATTTACAATCCTCAAAACCATGCAATAAATCCTTAAATGCATAAGAAAATTTATATTTAAATTGCACAATTTCATTCAATAAGTTAAAATTCTCGACACAACAAAATCATAAGTCATAAAATAAACTTGTTCAAATCAATTAAGAAGTGAAAAGTAACAAAATAGTTACTTGTACACAAACCTTATACGAGTCGTCTCTTGGCCTTTACTCGATGTCTCGGATTCTTTACCAGTATTCTTTTCTACTGAAACACACAGTTTTACAGTGTTTTAGTATTACAATTTATCATAACTCCAAAAATAAATTGAAATCTACTTATACCTAGCTTTAATATGCTAAACTTGACGTTCTTTAAAATTTGTATTTCGGGGTTGCTATTCATGACACTGTTCAAGTCAATTTGTTGACTTTCTAATGTTTAATAGGTATGGGAATTCTAATTTCACCCACATACCATATTTTGGTTACCTAATTTGTTGGTTTTGGTTCTTTTCTCAAATTTTAAGTCTTTTAGGTAAAATTTAAAATTTTCAGTTTTGGTGTCCTATTTTGCACTGTTCCATTGGTCATATTGCTGTTAGAATTTGGCTAAGTTTCCTTCATAAAAATTATTCCTTATTGTCTTAACTTTATTTTCCTTTTTGAATCACTCCATTTGGAGTTTTGTAGCTCAAGTTATAGCTATTTGAATATGGCCGGCTGGATTAGCCTAACCCAGATTTTCTAGGCACCAACTTGGTTCTGGCAGTTTTAGGTCACTAACTTTGGGTGGTTAAATGACTTGGTTAAGGGAATAATTTGGGTTTGTGTTCTTCATCAAAGTTGTAGGGCTATGTCTTAGATTTCTACTAGTAAAATTTTAGGTCATTTGGACCTGCCTAGCCCAAGTTATGGCCAAATGAACAAATTTATTTGGTCATTTTTGTACAGGGTAGTGTGCCCAATTCCGAATTTGGCCAATTTGTTCACTATGCTATAGTCACTTTCTGGGCATGATTCCTAAATGAAAAATGTGCCATTTTGTGTCTAGTTTTATTCCCAATCGGCCTCACACCAATTGGGTTGATAAATTTTTAGTTTTGGTCCCTGAAAGGGACCTTGGTCATGCTGCCTGCAGAATGACCATATCCAATCCGAATTTCAATTTGGTTCTAACACTTCCTACACATCACACTTGGTCATACATGACCATTTTTCAACTCAAGCAAGGTCAAACACATCATTTGACCAATTCTCAAAATTTTATCTCCCAAACCCTAGGTGCTAAAAACCCAAACCTAATGCATTCTAAACATCTATCCATAGTTTACATACTTAATTAAACCCAAACAACCATTTAAATGCATCAAATTCACCCATTTCAAACCCTAACTAAGGCTGGCTGAAATTCATGTTTGGTCCCTCAACCATGTTTTTTTTCTTTTCTTTAATTTCTAAGTTAATTTAAGTAGCTAAGCATGCATTTAAATAGAAAATTGAAAGTTAAAACACTAACCTTAAGTGAGCAGAATTTTTTACCTCTCCAAACTTCTTCCTTTCTTCTTCTTTTTATTGTCAAACTCCTTATCAAGGTTTAACTACAAGATTTAATGATGGAAAGTAAGGTTACTATGGTGGGATTTAGGGTTTCTTCAAGCTCAAAATGAGCTTTAATGGAGGATAAAGTGAGGGAGCTTTGGGAGAGAGAAGTGGGGGGGCAACCTACAAAGAAGAAGACCAAAATAATTTTTCTTTTATTTTGTTATTTTATGTGTATTTATCATAAATTGACTTGGTCAAATTAATTCATTAATTTGATAATTATTTATAAGGTCATCCATGATGTCATAGAAGGTGATGTCATAAACTTTTATTTTTTCTTTTTTTTCTTTTGTATTTATTTTCTATTAGTTCTTTAATTTAATTCCCGATTCCAAAATTTTCTTTTCTCTAATTTTATTTGACAGCTAGATCAGGAGTCAGCTCTAGGGGTGAATTGACCAAATCTCCCCTCGCCGGTTCAATCCGGTTTGTAAGTTATTCGATATTTCTTTCGATCCCCACCTAATTATTTGACCGCTTAACAATTCTTTTTGTGATTTTCTTTTCCACTATGTTCGCAATAGTCCTAAGGACTGCAGTCACATTTACTGATTCGAATTTGAGTTTAGATCGACTGGCAGTCATTCCCTTGAAGGTCACCTATCATTGTGACTCTACCATTTAACTTCTTATGTTCTGTTTTTCTTATTTATACTTAACTAATTGACAATTACTAATTATTTGTATTCAGAGCTTATCTAGTTGTCTTAGATGTGGTTCTAATCTCTTTAATTATCCGAACCGACACCGGTCACCGAAACAGTGAAATATACCAAGCTATGCAAATAGGAGTGTTACAATTCTGTCCCCCCCCACCCTAAATAATTTCTTCCTCGAAATTGTGTCCACTATCTGTCCACAAATAGTCATACATGTTGTTTTCTCATGTTTTTCTCACATTTCTATATAGCTTCATAATCGAAATAATGGTCCGTAGCACTTTAACTAATACTATTTACTCATCGATTGCTTACCTCGTGTGCCAAGTTTCTTATGAGCTTTTGTCATAAATTAGATTCAAATTCATTTTAATTTTAGAGGTAAGAAAATTTGTTTACTAGTGGATTCACTCTTTCTAGGACCTCGTACGATCCTATGGGTGAGGACTCAGTTTTACTCTTTTCTTATCAAATCTCTTGATCATTTGATGCAACCTTCAGTTTAGTTTAGAATATTTTAGTCTTTTTCTTGTTGTTGTTTTAGCAATTATTTTCCTTTGTAGTTTTTTTTTTCTCTTCTTTTTTTTTTAATGACCTTGTTGGTCATATATGAATTGCTTATCTCTTTATTGGCCATCGGTCCATAACCATTATCGTACCATATCCATTTTTGACCAAGGCCTATGTGCTATTTTGCACTATCTTATTTGCTTTGGTTTAACTGTTAGTAGTATGCCCTAGAGCATATCATTTAGTATGTATCTTGTATATATTTTTATTAATAAATGGCATTTCCACTTTTCTGTTTATATAATATATTTATGTGTAATAGAAAAGGTCCATTGATATTTTGTTAGAAATATTATTCTTAAGTTGTTAAGAATGTGAGTGACAATATTTCTAGCACAAAGTATCATAAATAGGTTCACAATCGAGGATACTTCATAATAAGGACATGACTTATCCAGAAAGATTGTATTCATGTTTGTTCCCAAGTTATTTATATGAGATATAAATAAGATGAAATGGTGAGTCTCATGCCATATAACAAACATGATAGGCACTTATAAATGATAAGTAGGCCGAACCAGTGATACTTATGACAAGCACATGGATTTTACTCTTGTCAATGTTTTGTCATAAATCATATCAGTGCATATAATCTTTAGACCTGAGATAGCACAGTTATCTTGTATATAGGTAGTTTGAGTTTGATACTGCTTTCATACTTGTACTGTATATGGGTATATGGGCATGTGTTGGCTCCTACTAGTTATATATGGAGGTAGGTGTTGATCAAGATGGAATCTGTTCCTCTAAGTAAATAGAGATAAAATCTTATGTTCATTTAATTGTTCTTGATGTTTCAAGTTCCTGGCCAGGACAGATAGATTTATTCAGAAAAGAGTTTCTGATGAGACAATCTTTTTAATCAAGAACTGGAATTAAAAGAGAACATAATATTCATAGCAAATGGAGTTTGACATAAACCATGACTCCAGCTTGAGTTGGGATTTTGTAACAGAGAGTTCTAGTGCATGGTAACATATGATTATAGGTTCATTTAAGGTAGACCTTATTACTAATTGGGTGGCCATGGCATGCTATGCTAGGTGTTAACCATGGTCTATGAGGTTCATAAAATGATTTAGAGAAATCATTTATGGTAAGAAAGAGTTCTGATGATATTAAGAGTTGATATCATGTCTCATTACCAATTAATGATGAGCCTAGTAAGTCACACACATACACAAGTTATCACCTATTTAAATATGATTTAATTAATTAATTAAAGAGTTTAATTGATTAATTAAATAGGTTTGGTTTGCAATTAAATTGCAAAGTCCCTAGCATGACCTAAAACCAAATCTAGATTATTGGATGTGTAGTATAAATTAAATTTATATTTAAAGTGTTTAAATATGAATTTAATTATTGAGAAATTAATTAATAGAGATTAATTAATTAATTTATATTTGATATAAATTAATTAGAAGAAAAAAATAATTATTTTGGGTTGAGAACTCAAAATTAAGACACAGGGCATTTTGGTCATTTTGCAAGATGACACGTGGCACCATGAGATGGTGACACATGGCATAACACATAAGCTTGCCAAATGTTTTTTAATCATGTAAGATGATTAAAATCAAGATTAAATATAGGTTTGACACTTGGCACAATGTGATTGGGTCACTTAAACCTAGAGCTAATCAAAGGGTGACATGTGGCAAGGGTTTAATGTGTTAACCTAGCTATTTAAGTGTTGTTATGAGAAAATAAAACACAACCAGCAGCCACACTCATTTGTCACGCCATTTTGCAGCCTTCCTCTATTCTTCTTCATCTCTCATCAATTCAAAGAGATTAGCCATCAATCTCTTGAATTAAGAACGCTAGAAATTGTTTCTAGTGTCTGCTTACATCTCTAATCTCTTAAAAGGCAGAACTTGAATTTCTAATTAATAGAAAAGGCTTTAGAAGCTATTCAAGGGCTGCCACAGGTGTTCTTGGTGTGGACAAGCTAGAGGACAACATCCGTGTCCTCAAGACGACTCAAAGGCGCAGACACGCGCAGTGCATCAAGAGGTTAGTGTAATCGTTCTTGATCTAATCTAGGGTTCGAAAATTAATGTGATTAATTCTAAAATCTTAAATGGAAAATACAGATCCAAAACATATTAAAAGAGTTTTAATATGTTGTTTATCATTGAAATCAAATATATAAAAATAAAACTTGCATTATGCATGTGACCGTAGGTGAAAATTTTTGAATTAAATGGTATAATCTTGTGTTTTTCACGCCTGCCTTCAATTGGTATCAGAGCCACTATATTTGCAATTTAGATTGATGTTTATATGATATAATAGTGTGTTTTACCATGAGATCAAGAGTTTAATGCTGGTTGCAAAGTCAAAGTGGCGTCACAAATGATTAACACAATGGTTCGCATGGTTGAAGCATCACAATCGTGTGCATAGGTAAATGGATGGTGAATGTGCAATTGTTGGATGAATTAAGATACATTTTATTTCTATTTAAATTTTTTAATTAGAATTTTTATCACACAATTAAATTATGATTCAAATTAGAATTTTAAAAATTATTTGAATGTGATTCAAATCAATTTTAAAAGTTGTTTGAATGTGATTCAAATCTGAATTTTTAAAGTTGTTTGAATCATATTTAAATCTGATTTTTAAAATTGATTGAATAATATTTAGATCTGAATTTTTAAAATTGTTTGAATATGATTCAAATATGATTTTTTTTAAAATTGTTTGAATGTGATTCAAATCTGAATTTTTAAGGTTGTTTGAATGTGATTCAAATCTGAATTTTTAAATTTGTTTGAATAAGATTCAAATCTGAATTTTAAATTTATTTGAATCATATTCAAATCTGGATTTTTAAGTTGAATATGAGATATTCAATTTAATTTAAGTATGTATGTTTTATTTAATTGTTAAATAGTGATATGCATGATGGATGATCATGGACTATAAAAGACCAATGTGATTGGATTTATTTCTTTTATGTTTCTTTGGGATTGTAAATTAATTAATTTATTTTAATTTATTTTGGGCATGTATTATTAAGTTTGTAATAATTTTGGGTTGTAATTTCATTTATTTAAGTTCTTGTAAATTCGCCTTGGTATGCCAAGGATTACTATGTAATATTGGATTGTAAGAAGTTCAAGGAGGTCAAGAGCATTGGTGGGACCAGTGGGAGGAATTCAAGATCAAGTGTTGATTATGTACTCCTTCAGCAACTCTTATAAAATGAATGAATGAAATGCACCTAGGAATGCCCTGATTCAATTCTTGGTGGCTCAGAATTGAATCCCTTAGAAAGTCCATGATCATACCATATTTACTGCTTATCCATGAATGCATGAGATGTATGGGAATGTATGCAATTATATGATATATGCATGCTAAATGGATAATGTGCAAAGTGAGACCTTAATAGTAAATAGAATGACCATAAAATCTTTCAAACAAATAATTAAGTTGGAAATGCTATAATTAAAGTAATTATAACATAGGCCCTCCATTGGGGCAATTATTTTAAGAAATTTTAAATAGTTGCATAAGATGCAATTTATTTAAGAGATTTTCTTAAGAATAATTGTTAAGCATGAGATGTTGTAAATATGTAAATAGTTTAGTGGCCAATATTGGATGTACCTGAGGACATTAAAATTATTTGCATAATTACTGGCTCAATGGGATCAACTTAACTAATGCAAGATAAGTCAATAATGGATGTACTGAGATTTTGAGCATTAGGGGCTAGGTAAAGAATTGAACTCACATGAGATGTGATGGGCAAAGAGTTGCTCACTTATAGTTTATTGTAATTCCAATAATGGATGTACCTGAGGATGATCAATAGAATTATAAGAATTCAATCACCCACCAGAAATCCATCCAACTAGGATTTCCGTTTTCTACTTTGGAAGTGTAGGATTCGCTAAGTTAGTGGGAGGACCAATTTGATTAAAAGACCATAATCATTTTGGTTAATTACATGATACATTTACTAATTAATCTGGTTATTTCTGCAATTAATTTTCTGATAATAGTGATCACAAAACAACCACCACCATCCAATATCCTTGCAAGCATACTTGATCACAATAGGTTGACAGGACCTAATATGTCTGATTGGCTAAGAAATTTGAAACTTGTCCTGAACCTTGAACATATAGGATATGTTCTAGATTCAAATGTTCCCGGTCCCTTACCTCCAGGCCACACAAGAGGAACATAAAACTTTGGACAAGTGGAAGGAGCATGATATGAGAGCTAAGTGTTACATGCTTGCTTCCATGAGTAATGAGTTACAGAAGCAACATGAGAACATGCAGAGTGCGAGTGAGATCCTCCTTCACCTACAAGAGTTGTATGGTGAGCATAGCGGGAATGCTAGGTATGAGATATCTAGACGGCTAATTCTCCATGAGGATGTGCGAGGGATGTAATGTTGGGGATCATGTCTACAAGATGATTCTGATTGAGCTTGGAATATCTTGACTTCAACATGGATTTCCAACTACTGACGGATTTGATCCTTCATCCCTTCTTGAGTCTTTTGGGAAATTTTGTGACAAATTTCCATATGACTCAATAGGAATGCACCTTAGCCGGTTTACTCAACATGGTTATTGCCCAAAAGAATATGCCGTGCAATAAAGGAAAAGAAGTAGCTTTGGTTGCATCTTCTTCACTGGAAAGTCCAACAAGAAGAAGGGCAATAAGAAAAAGAAACCTCAGATTCTGGTCCTTCTAAGAAAATAGCTAAACAGAAAAGGAAGACTAAAGTCGATGAAGGCAAGGAAAGTGTTTCCACCGCCAACAGAAAGTGTTTCCATTGCCAATAGGAAAGTGTTTCCATTGCCGAAGAAAGTGTTTCCACCGGCGCAGTATAGCAATCTAAATGAAAGCAATGCCATGGTGAAAAACAACTCAAGTTCAAAATATATTTGGCACTTAAGGTTATGTCATGTCATAAGATAGGATTGCAAAATTGGAGAAAATGGGGATTCTATCCTCATTGGGCTCTGAGCCTACTCCAACTTGTGAATCTTGCCTTGAGGCAAAATGACTAGATCACCCTTTGTTGACAAATAAGAGCTGAAAATATTTTGGAGCTAATACATAGTGATGTATGTGGTACATTTAAAGAAATGTCTAGATGGGGTTTTCATTATTTTATTACCTTTATTGATGATAAATCATGGTTTGGGTATTTGTATTTTATGAAATACAAACATGAATCTTTTGAAAAGTTCAAAGAATTTAAATCAAGTGAAAATCAAGCAGAAAGAGTATTAAAGCTTTTCGATCGGATCGTGGAGGTGAATATTTGAGCAACGAATTTGATGAATACTTGAGAGAGCATAGCATTGTTTTCGGTAACTCCTCGGGAACACCAAGAACTGTTTTCTCCATTTTTAGCCGGTACTCCGCCGGATTTTCTATAAAATTTTCGGAACCTCAAATAAATAAAAATTTTGCTAAATGTCTTAAATAAAGTATATTTCATAAATTATATGCAAAAGCATGATATAAATTAATTAAGGTATATTAGAGTGTGCTTACACCGTGTGGCATTACTTACTCGGGTATCTTGTACGGGTAAGGGGTGTCACATTTAGTGGTATCAGAGCACGGTTTAGGCGTTTCTGGGCCTAGATTGAGTCCATACCATGCATTGCATTTGTAAGAGTCGAGGTGACACTAACGCAGATCTGTTTATCTTTCTTATTTTGAATAGGATATGGACCCTTTATCTCAGAGAGCCGTTGAGGAGGAAGTGGAAAGTCATGCTCCACCTGCAGCAGCTGAGACTGGGGGCATGAGAGAATCTGCTCCGCCAGCTCAAGCAGAGCCTGCTCAGCCTCCACAGGCCATGTTCCAACAAATGGCCGACTTCTTTAGACAAATGGTCGAGTAATGCCGGCACCACCACCACCACCACGGCTCCACACAGTAAATCACACGGAAAGGCTAAGAAAGTTTGGGGCGGTGGATTTCTTCGCAAGAGGGAAGATGACTCATTGCGTAGAAAATTGGTTGAACAGAACGGGCAGAGTCTTAAAACAACTCCCCTGCACCCCAGAGCAGAACTTAGAAGCTGCTGTATCCTTGTTACAAGACGATGCCTACGAATGGTGGGACACTGTGTCCAGTGAAGTGCAGCCAGAAGCTGTAACTTGGGACTTCTTCCTCTCCGAATTCAAGAAGAAATATGTGGGTACTGTATACCTAGAAGAGAGAAGAAGAGAGTTCATTAATCTGAGGCAGAGGCAGTTGTCAGTGGCCGAGTATGAGAAGGAATTTGTTCGATTGAGCCGCTATGGAAGGGAGATAGTCCCTAATGAAGCTGAAAGGTGCAAGAGATTTGAAGAGGGACTAAATGACAACATCAAGATCCAGCTCACTGCCTTGGGAATCACAGAATTTAGCAAGCTAGTGGAAGCTGCAATAAGAGTTGAAAAAGTGAGAATCAGTGAGCAGACCAGAAGGGAGAGACAGCAGAAGAGGGGACCCGGTCAGTCTAGTTCAGCCCCTGCATTTGGGAAGAAGTTCAAGGGTCCTCCTGCACAGAGTTCGGGTCAACCACAGGGTCAGGGTCAGTCTCAGGGGCCCAGGCCACAGTTCACCCCTAGGAGAGGTCAGTCCACACCATCAGTGGGCAGCTCTCCAGGGATGGGGTTCAGGGGACCAGCCCCAACATCTTCTGCATGTCCGCATTGCCTGAAATGGCACAAGGGGGAATGTTGGAGAGTAACTGGTGCCTGCTTGAGGTGTGGGTCAACAGAGCATCAGTTGAAGAACTGTCCACGCAGAACTACTACAGCTGCTCCAACACAAGCAGACAGACCTGCTCCTGCACCACCAAGGGGTAGAAGGTCTGGTAAATCCGAAGCTGTGGGACCATCTCAGAGGCCTGCATCTGAGCCAGCAGAGAGGCCAGATAACAGACCACCTGCCAGAAATTATGCCTTGAGAGCTCAGGAGGAGCAAGATGCCCCGGACGTCATCAGGGGTACGTTCTCCCTCTACACTACACCTGTGCATGCATTGGTGGATCCAGGATCCACTCATTCCTACATTTGCATCAACCTACCCGTAGAAAGGGGGATACTAGTAGGGGAGAGTGACCAAGACATTCTGGTCACTAATCCATTGGGCCACAGTGTAGTGGTGAACAAGGTATACAAGGGTTGCCCGTTAAGGATTCAGGGGTATGAATTCTTGGCAGACCTGATTGAGTTGCCTTTCCATGAGTTTGACGTGATTTTGGGAATGGACTGGTTGTCACGTCATCAGGCAATAGTTGATTGCAAATTGAAGAGAATTTCTCTGAAAACTTCTGAGGGTAATGAGATCACTGTTGTGGGTGAAAGGACAGATTTCCTGTCCAATGTTATCTCAGCCACAGTTGCAAGAAGAATGATGAGAAAAGGCTGTGAAGCCTACCTAGCACATGTGGTGGATACTAGGCAGGCTAAGCCAAACCTGAGAGATATACCCACAGTAAGAGACTTCCCAGAGGTATTTCCTGAAGAATTGCCTGGGTTACCACAAGAAAGGGAAGTCGAATTTGCTATTGAGACACTGCCGGGTACAACACCCATTTCCATTGCTCCTTATAGGATGGAACCCACTGAATTGAGGGAGTTGAAAACTCAGTTACAAGAGTTGCTGGATAAGGGGTTCATACGCCCCAGTGTGTCACCATGGGGAGCTCCAGTGCTGTTTGTGAAAAAGAAGGATGGGACTTTGAGGCTATGCATTGATTACCGGCAGTTGAATAAAGTGACTGTGAAGAACAAATATCCGTTGCCTAGAATTGATGATCTGTTTGATCAGTTGAAGGCGGCAGGAGTATTTTCTAAGATTGATCTCAGATCAGGATATCATCAGTTGAGGGTGAAAGATGTAGATGTGCCCAAGACTGCGTTCAGGACCCGGTATGGGCATTATGAGTTTCTGGTGATGCCCTTTGGCCTAACAAATGCACCAGCGGCATTCATGGACCTTATGAACCGTATCTTCCATCCATACCTGGATCGGTTCGTAGTGGTCTTTATTGATGATATTCTGGTGTACTCCAAGACCAGGGAAGAACATGATGAACATTTGAGCATTGTTCGCAAACCTGCGGGAAAAGAAGCTGTATGCTAAGTTGTCCAAGTGTGACTTTTGGCTGAATGAGATTGCATTCCTTGGACACATAGTGTCAGCTGATGGGATTAGGGTGGATCCCAAGAAAATAGAAGCAGTGATGGAATGGAAGCCTCCCAGGAATACAACTGAGGTCAGAAGTTTCTTGGGGCTAGCTGGGTATTATAGAAGATTTGTGAAGGGATTTTCCCTAATAGCTGCTCCAATGACCAAGTTGTTACACAAGAATGTCAGATTTGACTGGAATGACAAATGTCAGACCAGTTTTGAGAAGTTGAAGGCTATGTTGACAGAGGCACCCGTGTTAACACAGCCAGTGTCAGGAAAAGACTTCGTGGTCTACAGTGATGCCTCTCATAATGGGTTAGGGTGTGTATTAATGCAAGAGGGGAAAGTGGTCGCTTATGCTTCCAGACAGCTAAGGCCACATGAACAGAATTACCCTACCCATGACCTAGAGCTTGCAGCAATTATCTTCGCACTGAAGATATGGAGGCATTACTTGTATGGTGAAAAGTGCTACATTTACACAGACCACAAGAGTCTAAAATATTTGCCAACTCAGAGGGAGCTCAACCTTAGACAGAGGCGATGGATTGAGTTCCTGAAGGACTATGATTGTGTAATTGACTACCATCCTGGGAAGGCAAATGTAGTTGCTGATGCTTTGAGCTGAAAGTCCATCACAGCTTTGAGATCATTGAATGCCAGTCTAACTTTGATTCGAGATGGAGCTATTTTGGCTGAGTTGCTAGTGAGGCCAAACACCTTTCTGACAGATTTTAGATGGGCAAAAGGTAGATGAGAAGCTAATGGCTATTATGAGCAAAATCTCAGAAGGAAAAGCAACTGACTATGAGGTGAAAGCAGATGGGTGTCTGTATTACAAAGGAAGACTGTGTGTACCAGATGATGGGGAATTGAAAGCTAATATTCTGAAAGAGGCACACACTAGTGTATATGCTATGCACCCAGGAAGTACAAAGATGTATCATGACACGAAGCTTGATATTGGTGGCACAGTATGAAGAGGACATAGGCGACTATATGACTAAATGCTTGACATGTCGCAAGTCAAGGCGAACATCAAGTTCCATCGGGTTTGCTACTGACCTATACGCATACCGAATGGAAATGGGATCGGTCACCATGGATTTTGTAAGTGGCCTACCTCTCACCGGAAGAAGCATGATGCGGCATGGGTAATAGTGGATAGATTGACCAAGTCGGCACACTTTACGCGATTAGGGTGACTACTCACTAGAGAGGTTAGCAGAATTGTATATCAGTGAGATAGTTAGACTGCATGGAATTTCACTTTCCATCATATCTGATCGAGACCCAAGGTTTACATCGAGATTCTGGAAGAAGTTGCATGAATCCTTGGGTACACAACTCCATTTCAGCACAGCTTTCCATCCTCAGACGGATGGGCAATCCGAAAGAGTAATCCAGGTAAACAATTGAACCAATTGAATTAGTACAAATAATGAATTAAAATGGTAACAATAACATGAAATATATGTCAGGTCCTTGAGGATATGCTGAGGAGTTGTGTCATTGAGTTTGAGGGAAGTTGGGATAGATACCTCCCACTGGCAGAATTTGCATACAACAATAGCTACCAAGCTAGTATCCGAATGGCCCCGTATGAAGCACTGTATGGGAGAAAATGTAGAACTCCAGTGTGCTGGACTGAATTGGGCAAAGACAAACTGTTAGGGCCAGACCTGGTGAAACAGGCTGAGGAGAAGGTGAAATCAATCAAAGCCAACTTAAAGGTTGCCTCAGACAGACAGAAATTCTATGCCGACTTGAAGAGAAAAGAAATAGAATATGTGGTTGGCGACAAAGTGTTCCTCAAGGTGTCACCATGGAAGAAAGTGTTGAGGTTTGGAAGAAAAGGTAAGTTGAGCCCTAGGTTCATTGGCCCATATGAAGTCATTGAACGTGTGGATCCAGTGGCCTATAGGCTAGCTTTACCACCAGAGCTGGATAAGATCCACAATGTGTTCCACGTGTCCATGCTCAGAAGATACCGCTCAGATCCTTCACATGTCATCTCCAGAGAAGAAATTGAAATACAGCCGGATTTGACATATGAAGAAGAACCTCTACGGATCTTGGCTCGGGAAGTGAAAGAGTTTAGAAACAAGCAAATTCCATTGGTGAAAGCGCTTTGGAGGCACCACAACACCGATGAGGCAACTTGGGAAAGTGAAGAGACGGTGAGGCAACAGTTCCCTCAACTATTTGCATCAGGTAAATTTCGAGGACGAAATTTAAATTAGAGGGGAAGAGTTGTAACACCCTCCCGACAATCATTCCGTACATTATACTGTTCCGGTGACCGGTGTCGGTCCGGACAGCTAGAACGTCCGGAAAAATAATTAAACTTAAGTGAGGAACCATAATTAACTCAAATATTAATAAGAAACACTTAGTAAAAATTTTAAAAATAAAATACAACCAAGTCAAATGAGCCGGTGCCCAAGCGATGGGTAACCGGAGGGAAGTTGCGGTTCTCGCAACGAGGAGCCCTAGACCCGGGAGAAAAATTATAAAATAATTTTTGGGACTCCAGAGAAGGGTTATTGAGGTTCCCATGGCATTAGAATGCCAAGAAAATACCTAGAAAAATTTTTCAATCGGTACAGACAATTTTGACCCGTTCAGCCAAACGGAGGGCATTTTGGTCATTTCGCCTTTCGAGGTGATTTTTAGTCGACTTGTCCAGTTGAGTAAATAATTAATATAACATAAAATATGAATAAACATTACTAGAAATTAAATTGAAATTGAGTAGTGAAGGAAAGAAAAGAAATTGGGGAAAAAGGGCTATTTATGACATCATAGTGATGTCATTTATAATTACCAACCAATCACAATTAAGCCCTTATTTGACTAACTAATAAAGAGACAAATTGAAGACCAAAATAAGAAAAATTTGCAGCAGCCATCCCTCCCCCAAAGGCCAGCCGAAACTCACTCCATAGCCACCTCCATTAAAGCTTTTTCAAGCTTTAGATTTCCCTCACTTCCACCATATTTCTCTAACCTCTCTTCATTAAAACTTCACCCCACATCTTAAACAACCTTTTGGCAGCCAAGAAGGAGAAAGAAAGTGAGGTTTAGGGGCTTGGAAAATTCTGCCACTTGAGGTTAGTGCACTTATATCCATTAAACTATTTATTTTCATGGTTTGGGACTTGAAACTTAGTGAGAATTGTGGTTTAAATGAACATAAACCTATGTGTTTGAGCTTGTGAATTTCGGCAGCCCTAGCTATGGAATAGGAGGAAGTGTTTTTGATGAGCTTAAAGTGAATTAGAAACCATGTTTGAAGTTTATAAACATAAGAATGGTGAATTAATAGCTAACTAAGGTAAAGTGTAGAAATCATGACTTTGAACTAGGGTTTTTGGAGTAAAATGTGAACTTGGCCTATGCAATTGTTAAAGAACCTTTTAATGGTCAATTAGTGACCATTTTAGGTAATTTGACTAACAAATGGACTGAAAAATGAGGTTGCAAAGTGGGGTTGCAGGCCTCCCTAGGACAGCAGCATAGGGACTGAAAATTCAGTCCATTTGCACTGCCATAACTTGGGCTGTGTTAGTCCAATTGGTGTTTGACAAATTGGACATTAAATTAGGCTTATAATGGCACATTTTTGCTGAAGAAATCATGCCCAAAAGACCAAAGCAAGAGGACCAAAACTTGGCCCCAATCCGGATACCCTGCAACTGGTTCTGCAGAATTGACCAAATGAACAGTAACTATTCATTTGGCCATAACTCACTGTAGATATGGTCAATTGACCTGAAATTTTTACAGCAATAAGCTAAGACATAGACAAACAACTTTCATGAAGGAACCTACCCCAAATTATGGCCAGAACCTAACCCAAATGGTAGTGGAAGTTACTGTTTCTGTTACTGTAGATATGGTATTTTCTGCAGAATGGGAATCCGGCCAGCTGTGGTTTTTGGACCATATCTGGAGCTACAAAACTCCAAATGGAGTGATTAAAAAAACGAAATTGCACTAGACAAAATAAGGAACAACTTTCATGTTTTACATTTCTTCAAATTCCCACAGTAACAGTGTCCAATGGAATAGTGAAGTTGACTCACCAAAACTGAAAATTCTGCTTGTGTGGGTTTACACTTTGAAATGGTATTAACACCTAATTCCAACAAGTTTTAAACACCAAATGTGGTATGTTGGGAGTGCCAAAGTCAATGTACATATTTTCTATCCAAAAGTCAACATTTTTGTTGACCAATGAGGTGAATAGTAACACCAAAACATGAAATTCACAAATTGAAGAATTTAAAAGTTTCAAATGCCCTAGTATACCTAACAAGATTGGTTTGGATAGTTTGGCATGCCAATAGGGTTCAGTTAGCAGTACTGCATATGGCAATATGCCATTCTGTGATTTCATGGCTTTTAGCCATTCTGACTTTGTATTGAGACTTGGCCTTGTGCCTAATATTATTCTGACTTGTTGTTAATGCTGCATCTGGAGATGCATATGTGACCAATGGTGTGACGGAGGTACTAGGCACCAGTGCGGTTACCCGTTATCCATCCACTGTCTAGTGTAGGTTTACTTGGGGCAACCAAATGAATAAAAGTGAACAACGTTAACGAAATAATGGATATACCAATACCAAACAAAGAAAGCATACACATTCTATACACATTCATTTTCTTGCTATTTTCTTCTATTATATTATTGCACCACTAAGCATTATTGCTTAGGGCGTTGCTTTTGCCACGCGTAGGTACTGGAGATCCCGATCGTGAGCCCAGTAGACCATAGACTGGGTGAGTCCATCCTGCAGTTCTGCACAGTGTCCGTGTCACCTCGTCACCTGCAGTGCATTGGTAGGACACTAGATGTCATTTTGTCATTTTGTAATTAAATTTTTATTTTCTCATATGTATTTGGGATTTATGTAATGTATTTTGAGGTTCATGTAAATAATAAAGATTTATGGTTATGTATGGAAATAATTTGAGTATTTAATTGTTGTTTATATATGAGAACCCTGAGAAAGGGATGTTTGAGAAATGAAAAGGTTGTTGAGACCTGAAATTGAAAAATTGTTGAGATCTTGATATTGAGTTTTGTGATGATATTGGAGTTGGGAATGAATGGATTTGTTTATTGGAAGTGTTTTAACAGGTTCCGAAGAACTGTTTTCTCCATTTTTAGCCGGTACTCCGCCGGATTTTCTATAAAATTTTCGGAACCTCAAATAAATAAAAATTTTGCTAAATGGCTTAAATAAAGTATATTTCATAAATTATATGCAAAAGCATGATATAAATTAATTAAGGTATATTAGAGTGTGCCGGTACACCGTGTGGCATTACTTACTCGGGTATACTATACACGGGTAAGGGGTGTCACAGTAATGTCCGATTCCACCACAATTGAAGCAGGCTCCAGTAACCTTATAGCAAATACCCTCGTGTAATTTTCTACAAATGTCACAGATACGGATAGGGTAGGAACTTCTAGTTCTTTGACGAATGGTTCTTGATTGCTTTAGACATGAAGATTCGCCTCTGTCATACTTAGGAGCTCGGGGTCCCTCAAAATCTTTTCTCTTTCCCAAATTACTACTCGAACTTTGACATATAAGTTTCCCACTTTTCTCTTTTTCATGTTGCTCTTAAGGGGGTTGGGTTTATACTTGGGCCTAGGCTGACAAATTATCAGCAATTTGCTGAAAGAACATCGCCATCTGCTGGGCCATTTGTGTAGTAATTTGTATAGGAGGGACTGGTGCAACTGGACCTCCAACACTCTGCGAAACTAGGGCCTCTCCTTATACATCAGCTGTATCAGACTGCTTTACCGTTTTATCCCCCTTGTCCATATCTATTCACAGGATTTTTTTTTTCTGTATTGTAACACCCCTATTTGCATAGCCTAGTATATTTCACAGTTTCGGTGACCGGTGTCGGTCTGGACAATTAAGGGGATTAGAACCACACTTAAGACAACTAGAGAAGCCATAAACACAAATAATTAGCAATGTCCAATTAGTTAAGTATAAACAAGAAAAATGGAACATAAGAAGTTAAACGAGCCGAGAGTCACAGCTTGAAGGAACGGAAGCATGAAAAACACAAGTTTATACCATTGAATTCAAAAATTTTCACCTAAAGTCACATGCATCATGCAAGATTTATTTTTATCTATTTGATATCAATGATAAACAACATATTAAAACTCTTTTAATATGTTTTTGGATTTGTATTTGCCATTTAAGATTTTAAAATTAATCAGATTAATTTTAGAACCCTAGATTAAATCAAGAACGATTACACTAACCTCTTGATGCACTACATGTGTTCGCGCTTTGAGATTCGTCTTCAGGACACCAGATGTTGTCCCTCTAGCTTGTCCACACCAAGAACACCTATAGCAGCCCTTGAACAGCTTCTAAAGCTTTTTCTATTAATTAGAAATTCAAGTTCTGCCTTTTAAGAGATTAGAGATGTAAACAGGACACTAGAAACAATTTCTAGTGTTCTTAATTCAAGAGATTGATGGCTAATCTCTTTGAATTGATGAGAGATGAAGAAGAATAGAGGGAGGGCTGCAAAATGGCGTGACCAAGGAGTGTGGCTGCTGGTTGTATTTTATTTTCTCATAACAACACTTAAATAGCTAGGTTAACACATTAAACCCTTGCCACATGTCACCCTTTGATTAGCTCTAGGTTTAAGTGATCCAATCACATTGTGCCAAGTGTCAAACCTTTATGTAATCTTGATTTTAATCATCTTACATGATTAAAAAACATTTGGCAAGCTTATGTGTTATGCCATGTGTCACCATCTCATGGTGCCACGTGTCACACTGCAAAATGACCAAAATGCCCCTGTGTCTTAATTTTGAGTTCTCAACTCAAAATAATTATTTTTCTTCTTCTAATTAATTTATATCAAATATAAATTAATTAATTAATCTCTATTAATTAATTTCTCATTAATTAAATTCATATTTAAACACTTTAAATATAAATTTAACTTATATTATACATCCAATAATCTAGATTTGGTTTCAAGTCATGCTAGGGACTTTGCAAACTAATTGCAAACCAAACCTATTTAATTAATCAATTAAACTCTTTAATTAATTAATTAAATTATATTTAATTAGGTGATAACTTGTGTATGTGTGTGACTTACTAGGCTTATCACTAATTGGCAATGAGACATGATATCAACTCTTAATATCATCAGAACTCTTTCTTACCATAAATGATTTCTCTAAATCATTTTATGAACCTCATAGATCATGGTTAACACCTAGCATAGCATGCCATGGCCACCCAATTAGTAATAAGGTTTACCTTAAATGAACCTATAATCATATGTTACCATGCACTAGAATCTCTCTGTTACAAAATCCCAACTCAAGCTGGAGTCATGGTTTATGTCAAACTCCATTTGCTATGAATATTATGTTCTCTTTTAATTCCAGTTCTTGATTAAAAAGATTTTCTCATCAGAAACTCTTTTCTCGAATAAATCTATCTGTCTGGCCAGAACTTGAAACATCAAGAACAATTAAATGAACATAGGATTTTATCTCTATTTACTTAGAGGAACAGATTCCATCTTGATCAACACCTACCTCCATATATAACTAGTAGAAGCCAACACATGCCCATATACCCATACAGTACAAGTATGAAAGCGATCAAACTCAAACTACCTATATACAAGATAACTGTACTATCTCGTGTCTAAACATTATATGCCTCGATATGATTTATGACAAAACATTGACAAGAGTAAACTCCATGTGCTTGTCATAAGTGTCACTGGTTCGGCCTACTTATTATTTATAAGTGCCTATCATGTTTGTTATATGGCATGAGACTCACCATTCCATCTTATTTATATCTCATATAAATAACTTGGGAACAAACATGAATACAATCTTTCTGGATAAGTCATGTCCTTATTATGAAGTATCCTCGATTGTGAACCTATTTATGATACTTCGTGCTAGAAATATTGTCACTCATATTCTTAACAACTTAAGAATAATATTTCTAACAAAATATCAATGGACCTTTTCTATTACATATAAATATATTATGTAAATGGAAAAGTGGAAATGCCTTTTATTAATAAAAATATGTACAAGATACATACTAAATGATATGCTCTAGGGCATACTACTAACAATCTCCCACTAGCACTAGAGCCATTCATTACAATATCTTAGACCTATCTTCTCAAGATGTCGGTCTAACTGATCTTGTGACAAATGCTTAGTGAATGGATCAGCTAGTTTTTCAGCTGATGTTATTTTTCTGCATGGCTATATCGCCTTGCCCAACTATATCTCTGATAATGTGGTAGTGCCTTTCTATGTGTTTGGATTTTGGTGAGACCTTGGTTCCTTAGCCTGTATGACTGCTCCATTATTGTCACAGTGTAGTGGAACTGCTGACTCAATGGAAGGAACTATTGTAAGTTCTATCATGAACTTCTTTATCCAAACTGCTTCCTTTGCAGCATCTGATGCAGTAATATACTCAGCCTCTGTAGTGGAATCTGCAGTCGTGCTCTGTTTAGAACTCTTCCAACTGACTGCACCTCCATTACAAATGAACACATATCTAGAGGTAGACTTTCTATTATCGATATCTGATTGGAAATCAGAATCAGTATAACCATCCAATTGCAAGTCTCCACCTCCATAAATCAAGAATAAATCCTTAGTTCTTCTCAAGTACTTAAGAATATTCTTGACAGCTATCCAGTGTTCCAAACCTGGATTGGATTGATACCTGCTAGTCAAACTAACAACATATGCGATATCCGGCCTAGTACACAACATTGCATACATTAAACATCCAATAGCCGAAGCATATGGAGTCCTGGCCATCTTATCTCTTTCTTCAGGAGTCTTTGGAGACATCTCTTTAGAAAGATGGATACCATGTCTCACTGGTAACAATCCTCTCTTGGAATCAAGCATGTTAAACCTCTTTAACACCTTTTCCAAGTATAGACTTTGGGATAAACCAATTATTCTTTTCGCACTATCTCTATAGATGCGAATTCCAAGAATATAGGTTGCCTCCCCTAAGTCTTCATGGAGAATGTATTTGACAACCATACCTTTATAGTCGTCAACATACCTGTGTCATTACCCATCAACAATATGTCATCCACATATAAGACAAGGAAAGTGATAGCACTGTCACTAACCTTCTTATATACACATGGCTCATCCTCATTTTTTGATAAAACCAAAGGATTTAATGGCTTCATCAAAACGGATGTTCCAACTCCTCGAAGCTTGTTTCAACCCATAAATGGATCGCTTTAGCTTGCATACCTTGGAACCATCTTGGGATTCAAATCCCCTAGGTTGTTCCATGAAAATGTTTTCTTCAATGTATCTATTGAGAAAAGCTGTTTTGACATCCATCTGCCAAATCTCATAATCATAGTATGCAGCTATTGCTAATAAAATCCTAATTGATTTAAGCATGGCAACAAAGTAGAAAGTCTCCTCATAGTCGATTCCTTGCCTTTGGCGAAACCCTTTCGCTACTAGCCTTGCCTTATAGGTCTCTACCTTTCCATCAGAATCAATTTTCTTCTTGAAAACCCATTTGTTCCCTATAGGTATAATACCTTCAGGAGGGTCAACAAGATCCCAAACTTGATTCTTATACATGGAATCAATCTCGGATTTCATAGCATCAATCCATTTTGAAGAGTCTATATCTGATATAGCTTCTTCATAGGTAAGTGGATCATCTCCATGATCTACTTCTTCATGAGTAGACAACTCTTGTTCTTCTTCATGAAGAAAACCATATCTCACTGGTGGGTGAGATACCCTGTGTGACACCCCTTACCCGTGTACAGTATACCCGAGTAAGTAATGCCACACGGTGTACCGGCACACTCTAATATACCTTAATTAATTTATATCATGCTTGTGAATATAATTTATGAAATATAATTTATTTTAGCCATTTATCAAAAGTATTATTTATTTGAGGTTCCGAAAATTTTAAAGGAAATCCGGCGGAGTACCGGCTAAAAATGGAGAAAACAGTTCTTCGGAACCTGTTAAAAACACTTCCAAATAATTTCCAAACAATCCCAACTTCAATTCATCAACAGAGTCTCAATGTCAAAATCTCAACATTTTTTTCAGTTTCAGTTCTCAATCATCATTTCTCAGGGTTCTCATATATAAACAACAATTAAATACTCAAATTACTTCCATACATAACCATAAATTTTTATTATTTACATGAACCTCAAAATACATTACATAAATCCAAATACATATGAGAAAATAAAAATTTAGTTACAAAATGACAAAATGACACCTAGTGCCCTACCAATGCACTGCAGGTAGTGAGGTGACACGGACACTGTGCAGAGCTACAGGATGAACTCACCCAGTCTGCGATCTACTGGGCTCACGATCTGTATCTCCAGAACCTACGCGTGGCAAAAGCAACGCGCTAAGCAATAATGCTTAGTGGTGCAATAATAAAATAAAAGAAATAGCAAGAAAATAAATATGTAGTGAATGTATATGTTTAATTTGTTTTGAATTTGTATGTCATTAACTTCGTCCACTTTCATTCATTTGATTGCCCAAGTAACCTACACTAGATGATCGGATCGATAAACGTAAACCGCACCGGGTATCAAGTACCTCGGGCCGTCACACCATCGGTCACATATGCATCTCCCGGTGTGCAACAGAACAGCTAACAAGCTGTAAATACATCAGGCACAAGGCCAAATCTCAGTACAAGGTCAGAATGGCTAAAAGCCATAAAGTCACAGAATGGCATATTGCCATGTGCAGTACTGCTAACTAAACCCTATTGGCATGCCAAACTATCCAAACCAATCTTGTTAGGTATACTAGGGCATTTGAAACTTTTAAATTCTTCAATTTGTGAATTTCAAGTTTTGGTGTCACTATTCACCTCAATGGTCAATAAAAATGTTGACTTTTAGATAGAAAATATGTACATTGACTTTGACACTCCCAACATACCACATTTGGCATTCAAAACTTGTTGGCATTAAGCTTTTATACCATTTCAAAGTTTAAACCAAGAGAAGCAGAATTTTCAGTTTTTGGAACTCAACTTTACTGTTCCATTGGACACTGTTTCAGTGGGAATTTGAAGAAATGGCAAACATGAAATTTGTTCCTTATTTTGTCTAATTGAATTTCATTTTTTGAATCACTCCATTTGGAGTTTTGAAGCTCCAGATATGGTCCAAAAACCACAGCTGGCCGGATTTCCATTCTGCAGAAATTACCAAATCTACAGTACCATGAACAGTGACTGTGATTGCATTTTGGAATAGGTTCTGGCCATAATTTGGTATAGTTTTCTTCATGAAAGTTGTTTTTCTATGTCTTAACTTGTTGCTGTAAAAATTTCAGGTCAATTGACCATTTCTACAGTGAGTTATGGCCAAATGAACAGTTACTATTCATTTGGTCATTTCTGCAGGTGCTGTTGCAGGGGATCCGGATTGGGGCCAAGTTTTGGTCCTCTTGATTTGGTCTTTTGGGCATGGTTTCTTCAGCAAAAATGTGCCATTATAAGCCTAGTTTTATTTCCAATTGGCCAAACACCAATTGGATCAACACAGCCAAAGATATGACAGTCCAAGTGGACTGAAATTTGATCATCCCACGCACTCACAAGGCAAAGATACTCATTCACTTGCCATGCTATATTTCTGTCCAAATTATGGTCAAATTTTCTCAAATGGTCACTAATTGACCATTAGGATGTTCTTTAACAATTTCATAAGTCAAGTTCACATTTTGCTCCCAAAACCCTATTTCAAATTCATGATTTATACAATTTACCTTAGTTAGCTACTAATTCATTATTCTTATGTTTATATACTTTAAACATGATTTCTAGTTCACTTCAAGCTCATCAAAAACACTCATTCCTATTCCTTCACTAGGGCAGCCAAAATTCATGTACACATACACATGAGTTTTTGTTCATTTAAATTACAATTCTTACTAAGTTCAAGTCCCTAATCATGAAATTAAAGAGTTTTAGGTATATAATGCACTAACCTCTTGTAAGCAGATTTTTCCAAGCCCCAAACTTCACTTTTTTTCTTCTTCTTGGCTACCAATTACTTTGTCTAGGTGTGGGATTAATTTTTGATGAAGGGACTTATGGGTTTTAGTGAGTGGATGAAGAGAAAATCAAGTTCAAAGCTTGATAAAAATGGTGGAAGAAGGGAGCAATGGTGGATGGCAAAAAGGAAGAGAAATAGGAAGAAGATGAAATTGAATTTTAGTCAAATTTGTCCCATTCTACTCATTTATCTAATGGAAATTTAAGTTTAATTAATAAAATTTTTAATGACATCATGAGTGATGTCATTAATCCTATTTTATTTTTCCTTTTTCTCTTTTTTTCTTTTTCCATTTTCCATTACAATTTTCATGATTTTAAATTTATTTTATATGTCTTAATCTCTCTTATTTTAATTGACATTTAGGTCAAAAATCACCTCTAAAGGTGAAATGACCAAAATGCCCTCCGTTTGGCTTAACGATTCAAAATTGTCTGTACCGATTGAAAAATTTTTCTGGGTATTTTCTTGCCATTCTAATGCCATGGGACCTAAATAACCCTTCTCTGGAGTCTCAAAAATTATTTTATGATTTTTTCCCCGGGTCTAGGGCTCCTAGTTGCGAGAACCGCAACTTCCCTCTGGGTTACCCCTCGCTAGGGCACCGGCTCGTTTAACTTGGTTGTATTTTATTTCTAAAATTTTTACTAAATTTTTCTTATTAATATTTGAGTTAATTATGGTTCCTCACTTTAGTTTAAATATTTTTCCGGACGTTCTAGCTGTCCGAACGACACCGGTCATCGGAACAGTAGAATGTATGGAATTGCTACCGGGAGGGTGTTACAACTCTTCCCCTCTAATTTAAATTTCGTCCTCGAAATTTACCTGATGCAAACAGTTGAGGGAACTGTTGCCTCATCGTCTCTTCACTTTCCCATGTTGCCTCTTCGGTGTTGTGGTGCCTCCAAAGCACTTTTACCAGTGGAATCTGCTTATTTCTCAACTCTTTCACTTCCCGAGCTAGGATCCGTAGAGGTTCTTCTTCATATGTCAAATCCGGTTGTATTTCAATTTCTTCCCTGGAGATGACATGTGAAGGATCTGAGCGGTATCTTCTGAGCATAGACACGTGGAACACATTGTGGATCTTGTCTAGCTCTGGTGGTAAAGCTAGCCTATAGGCCACTGGACCCACACGTTCAATAACCTTATATGGGCCAATGAACCTAGGGCTTAACTTACCTTTCCTTCCAAACCTCAATACTTTCTTCCACGGTGACACCTTGAGGAACACTTTGTCGCCAACTGCATATTCTATTTCTTTTCTCTTCAAGTCGGCATAGGATTTCTGTCTATCTGAGGCAACCTTCAGATTGGCTTTGATTAGTTTTACTTTCTCCTCACCTGCTTTCACTGTGTCAGGCCCACCAGCTTGTCTTCGCCTAATTCACCCAAAGACACTAGAGTTCTACACTTTCTCCCATACAATTGCTTCATATGGGGCCATTTGGATCTTGGCTTGGTAGCTATTGTTGTATGCAAATTACGCGATGGGAGGTATCTATCCCAACTTCCCTCAAACTCAATGACACAACTCCTCAGCATATCCTCAAGGACCTGACATATTTTTCATGTTATTATTATCATTTTAATTCAATATTTGTATCAATTCCATTGGTTTCAATTGTTTACCTGGATTACTCTTTCGGATTGCCCATCCGTCTGAGGATGGAAAGTTGTGCTGAAGTGGAGTTGTGTACCCAAGGACTCATGCAACTTCTTCCAAAATCTCGATGTAAACCTTGGGTCTCGATCAAATATGATGGAAAGTGGATTTCCATGCAGTTTAACTATCTCACTGATATACAATTCTGCTAACTTCTCCAGTGAGTAGTCAGTCCTAACTGGCAGAAAGTGTGTTGACTTCGTCAATCTGTCCACTATCACCCATACTGCATCATGTTTCTTCCGGGTGAGAGGTAGACCACTTACAAAATCCATGGTGACCCGATCCCATTTCCATTCAGCTATGCGTATAGGCTATAGCAAACCTGATGGAACTTGATGTTCTGCCTTGACTTGCTGACATGTCAAGCATTTAGTCACGTAGTCAGCTATATCTTTCTTCATACCAGGCCACCAATACTGAAGCTTCAAATCATGATACATCTTTGTACTTCCTGGGTGCATAGCATATACACTGGTGTGTGCCTCTTTTAGAATACTAGCCTTCAATTCCCCATCATCTGGTACACACAGTCTTCCTTTGTAATACAGACACCCATCTTCTTTCACCTCATAGTCAGTTGCTTTCCCCTCTGAGATTTTGCTCATAATAGCCATTAACTTTCCATCTGCCCTTTGCCCATCTAAAATCTGCTGTAGCAGGTTTGGCCTCACTTGCAACTCAGCCAAAATAGCTCCATCTCGAATCAAAGTTAGATGGGCATTCAATGATCTCAAAGCTGTGATGGACTTTCTGCTCAAAGCATCAGCAACTACATTTGCCTTCCCAGGATGGTAGTCAATTACACAATCATAGTCCTTCAGGAACTTAATCCATCGCCTCTGTCTAAGGTTGAGCTCCTTCTGAGTTGGCAAGTATTTTAGGCTTTTGTGGTCTGTGTAAATGTAGCACTTTTCACCATACAAGTAATGCCTCCATATCTTTAGTGCGAAGATAATTACTGCAAGCTCTAGATCATGGGTAAGGTAGTTCTGTTCATGTGGCCTTAGCTGCCTGGAAGCATAAGCGATCACTTTCCCCTCTTGCATTAATACACACCCTAGCCCATTATGTGAGGCATCACTGTAGACCACAAAGTCCTTTCCTAACACTGGCTGTGTTAACACTGGTGCCTCTGTTAACATAGCCTTCAACTTCTCAAAACTGGTCTGACACTTGTCATTCCAGTCAAATATGACATTCTTGTGTAACAACTTGGTCATTAGAGCAGCTATTAGGGAAAATCCCTTCACAAATCTTCTGTAATACCCAGCTAGCCCCAAGAAGCTTCTGACCTCGGTTGTATTTCTGGGAGGCTTCCTTTCCATCACTGCTTCTATTTTCTTGGGATCCACTCTAATCCCATCAGCTGACACTATGTGTCCAAGGAATGCAATCTCATTCAACCAAAAGTCACACTTGGACAACTTAGCATACAGCTTCTTTTCTCTCAGGGTTTGCAGAACAATCCTCAAATGCTCATCATGTTCTTCCCTGGTCTTGGAATACATCAAAATATCATCAATAAAGACCACTACGAACCGATCTAGATATGGATGGAAGATACGGTTCATAAGGTCCATGAATGCCGCTGGTGCATTTGTTAGGCCAAAGGGCATCACCAAAAACTCATAATGCCCATATTGGGTCCTGAATGCAGTCTTGGGCACATCTACATCCTTCACACTCAACTGATGATACCTTGATCTGAGATCAATCTTAGAAAATACTCCTGCTCCCTTCAACTGATCAAACAGATCATCAATTCTAGGCAACGGATATTTGTTCTTCACAGTCACTTTATTCAACTGCTGGTAATCGATACATAGCCTCAAAGTCCCATCCTTCTTTTTTGCAAACAGCACTTGAGCTCCCCATGGTGACACACTGGGGCGTATGAACCCCTTATCAAGCAACTCTTACAACTGGGTTTTCAACTCCCTCAATTCCGTGGGTGCCATCCTGTAAGGAGCAATGGAAATGGGTGTTGTACCCGGCAGTGTCTCAATAGCAAATTCAACTTCCCTTTCTGGTGGCAAACCAGGTAATTCTTCAGGAAACACATCTGGGAAGTCTTTTACTGTGGGTATATCACTAAGGTTTGGCTTAGCCTGCCTAGTATCCACCACATGTGCTAGGTAGGCTTCACAGCCTTTTCTCATCATTCTTCTTGCAACTGTGGCTGAGATAACATTGGACAGGAAATCTGTCCTTTCACCCACAACAGTGATCTCATTACCCTTAGAAGTTTTCAGAGAAATTCTCTTCAATTTGCAATCAACCATTGCCTGATGACGTGACAACCAGTCCATTCCCAAAATCACGTCAAACTCATGGAAGGGCAACTCAATCAAGTCTGCCAAGAATTCATACCCCTGAATCCTTAACGGATATTTGTTCTTCACTGTCACTTTATTCAACTGCCGGTAATCGATACATAGCCTCAAAGTCCCATCCTTCTTTTTTACAAACAGCACTGGAGCTCCCCATGGTGACACACTGGGGCATATGAACCCCTTATCAAGCAACTCTTGCAACTGGGTTTTCAAATCCCTCAATTCCGTGGGTGCCATCCTGTAAGGAGCAATGGAAATGGGTGTTGTACCCGGCAGTGTCTCAATAGCAAATTCAACTTCCCTTTCTAGTGGCAAACTAGGTAATTCTTCAGGAAACACATCTGGGAAGTCTTTTACTGTGGGTATATCACTAAGGTTTGGCTTGGCCTGCCTAGTATCCACCACATGTGTTAGGTAGGCTTCACAGCCTTTTCTCATCATTCTTCTTGCAACTGTGGCTGAGATAACATTGGACAGGAAATCTGTCCTTTCACCCACAACAGTGATCTCATTACCCTCAGAAGTTTTCAGAGAAATTCTCTTCAATTTGCAATCAACCATTGCCTGATGACGTGACAACCAGTCCATTCCCAAAATCACGTCAAACTCATGGAAGGGCAACTCAATCAAGTTTGCCAAGAATTCATACCCCTGAATCCTTAACGGATATTTGTTCTTCACAGTCACTTTATTCAACTGCCGGTAATCGATACATAGCCTCAAAGTCCCATCCTTCTTTTTTACAAACAGCACTGGAGCTCCCCATGGTGACACACTGGGGCGTATGAACCCCTTATCAAGCAACTCTTGCAACTGGGTTTTCAACTCCCTCAATTCCGTGGGTGCCATGCTGTAAGGAGCAATGGAAATGGGTGTTGTACTCGGCAGTGTCTCAATAGCAAATTCAACTTCCCTTTCTGGTGGCAAACTAGGTAATTCTTCAGGAAAGACATCTGGGAAGTCTTTTACTGTGGGTATATCACTAAGGTTTGGCTTAGCCTGCCTAGTATCCACCACATGTGCTAGGTAGGCTTCACAGCCTTTTCTCATCATTCTTCTTGCAACTGTGGCTGAGATAACATTGGACAGGAAATCTGTCCTTTCACCCACAACAGTGATCTCATTACCCTCAGAAGTTTTCAGAGAAATTCTCTTCAATTTGCAATCAACCATTGCCTGATGACGTGACAACCAGTCCATTCCCAAAATCACGTCAAACTCATGGAAGGGCAACTCAATCAAGTCTGCCAAGAATTCATACCCCTGAATCCTTAACGGCAACCCTTGTATACTTTGTTCACCACTACACTGTGGCCCAATGGATTAGTGACCAGAATGTCTTGGTCACTCTCCCCTAATAGTATCCCCCTTTCTACGGGTAGGTTGATGCAGATGTATGAGTGAGTGGATCCTGGATCCACCAATGCATGCACAGGTGTATTGTAGAGGGAGAACGTACCCCTGATGACGTATGGGGCATCTTGCTCCTTCTGAGCTCTCAGGGCATAATTTCTGGCAGGTGGTCTGTTATCTAGCCTCTCTGCTGGCTCAGATGCAGGCCTCTGTGATGGTCCCACAGCCTCAGACTTGCCAGATTTTCTACCCTACGTGGTGCAGAGCGTGTGCGTCGCTTGTGTTGGAGCATTGTAGTAGTTCTACGTGGGCGCTTCCTCACCGATGCTCTGTCGACCCACATCTTAGCAGGCACCGATTTCTCCAACATTCCCCTTGTGCCATTTCGCAGGTGTGGACATGCAGAAGATGTTGGGGCTGGTCCTCGAACCCCATCCTCGGAGAGTCGCCCACCGATGGTGTGGATCGACCTCTCCTAAGGGTGAATCGTGGCTGGGCCCCGAGACGACCACGACCTTGCGGTGACCCAAACTCTGTGCAGATGGACCTCTGAACTTCTTCCCAGGTGCAGGAGATGAGCTAGACTGACCCGGTCCCCTCTTCTGCTGTCTATCCCTTCTGGTCTGCTCACTTATTCTTACTTTTTCAACCCTTATTGCAGCTTCCACTAACTTGCTAAATTTTGTGATTCCCAAGGCAGTGAGTTGGATCTTTATGTTGTCATTTAGTCCCTCTTCAAATCTCTTACACCTTTCAGCTTCATTAGGGACTATCTCCCTTCCGTAGCGGCTTAATCGGACAAATTCCTTTTCATACTCGGCCACTGATAACTGTCTCTGCATCAGATTAATAAACTCTCTTCTTCTCTCTTCCAGGTATACAGTACCCACATATTTCTTCTTGAATTCGGAGAGGAAGAAGTCCCAAGTTATAGCTTCTGGCTGCACTTCACTGGACACAGTATCCCACCATTCGTAGGCATCATCTTGCAACAGGGATATGGCAGCTTCTAGGTTTTGCTCTGGGGTGCAGTGGAGTTGTTTTAGAACTCTGCCCGTTCTGTTCAACCAATTTTCGGCTGCAACAGAATCATCTTCTCTCTTGCCAAAAAGTCCACCGCTCCAAACTTTCTTAGCCTTTCAGTGTGATTTACTTGTGGAGTGGTGGTGGTGGTGGTGGCATTACTCCACCATTTGTCAGAAGAAATCGGCCATTTCTTTGGAACATGGCTCGTGGAGGCTGGCGAGCTCTGCTTGAGTGGCGGGCGAGTTCTCCCATACCCCAGTCTCGGTGCTGCAGTGGAGCATGACTCTCCACTTCCTCCTCAACTGCCCTTTGAGATGTAGGGTCCATATCCTATTCAAAATAACAAAGACAAACAGATCTGCATTAGTGTCACCTCGACTCTTACAAATGCAATGCATGGTATGGACTCAATCTAGGCCCGAACGCCTAAACCGTGCTCTGTTACCACTAAATGTGACACCCTTACCTGTACAGATGGGCAGAGTAAGTAATGCCACACGGTGTCTGCACACTCTAATATACCTTAATTAATTTATATCATGCTTGTGAATATAATTTATGAAATATAATTTATTTTAGCCATTTATCAAAAGTATTATTTATTTGAGGTTAGAAAATTTTAAAGAAATCAAGTAGTCTGGCTAAAAATGGAGAAAGCAGTTCTTGAACTGTTAAAAACACTTCCAAATAATTTCCAAACAATCCCAACTTCAATTCATCAACAGAGTCTCAATATCAAAATCTCAACATTTTTTTGATTTGATTCTCAATCATAATTTCTCAGGGTTATCATATATAAACAACAATTAAATACTCAAATTACTTCCATACATAACCATAAATCTTTATTATTTACATTAACCTCAAAATACATTAGATAAATCCAAATACATATGAGAAAATAAAAATTTAGTTACAAAATGACAAAATGACACCTAGTGCCCTACCAATGCACTGCAGGTAGTGAGGTGACACGGACATCGTGCAGAGTCGCAGGATGAACTCACCCGATCTGCGATCTCTGGGCTCACGATCTGTATCTCGGAACCTCACGGCGTGGCAAAAGCAACGCGCTAAGCAATAATGCTTAGTGGTGCAATAATAAAATAAAAGAAATAGCAAGAAAATAAATATGTAGTGAATGTATATGTTTAATTTGTTTTGAATTTGTATGTCATTAACTTCGTCCACTTTCATTCATTTGATTGCCCACGTAACCTACACTAGATGATGGATGGATAAACGGGTAACCGCGCTTTGGGTATCAAGTACCTCGGGCGTCACACCATCGGTCACATATGCATCTCGGTGTGCATGTAGCAGCTAACAAGTCAGAATACATCGAGCACAAGGCCAAATCTCAAGATAAGGTCGAATGGCTAAAAGCCATAAAGTCCGCAGAATGGCATATTGCCATGTGCGATCGCTAATCTGAACCCTATTGGCATGCCAAACTACCCAAACCAATCTTGTTAGGTATACTAGGGCATTTGAAACTTTTAAATTCTTCAATTTGTGAATTTCAAGTTTTGGTGTCACTATTCACCTCATTGGTCAACAAAAATGTTGACTTTTAGATAGAAAATATGTACATTGACTTTGGCACTCCCAACATACCACATTTGGCATTCAAAACTTGTTGGCATTAAGCATTTATACCATTTCAAAGTTTAAATCAAGAGAAGCAGAATTTTCAGTTTTTGGAACTCAATTTTACTGTTCCATTGGACATTGTTTCAGTAGGAATTTGAAGAAATGGCAAACATGAAAGTTGTTCCTTATTTTGTCTAATTGAATTTCCTTTTTTGAATCACTCCATTTGGAGTTTTGAAGCTCCAGATATGGTCCAAAAACCACAGCTGGCCGGATTTTCATTCTGCAGAAATTACCAAATCTACAGTACCATGAACAGTGACTGTAATTGCATTTTGGAATAGGTTCTGGCCATAATTTGGGGTAGGTTTCTTCATGAAAGTTGTTTTTCTATGTCTTAACTTGTTGCTGTAAAAATTTTAGGTCAATTGACCATTTCTACAGTGAGTTATGGCCAAATGAACAGTTACTGTTCATTTGGTCATTTCTGCAAGTGCTGTTGCAGGGGATCCGGATTGGGGCCAACTTTTGGTCCTCTTGCTTTGGTCTTTTGGGCATGGTTTCTTCAGCAAAAATGTGCCATTATAAGCCTAGTTTCATGTCCAATTGGCCAAACACAAATTGGATCAACACAGCCAAAGATATGGCAGTCCAAGTGGACTAAAATTTCAGTCACCCTGCTGCACTCACAAGGCAGCATACTCATTCACTTGCCATGCTATATTTCTGTCCAAATTATGGTCAAATTTTCTCAAATGGTCACTAATTGACCATTAGGATGTTCTTTAACAATTTTATAAGTCAAGTTCACATTTTGCTCCTAAAACCCTAATTCAAATTCATGATTTATACAATTTACCTTAGTTAGCTACTAATTCATTATTCTTATGTTTATATACTTCAAACATGATTTCTAGTTCACTTCAAGCTCATCAAAAACACTCATTCCTATTCCTTCACTAGGGCAGCCGAAATTCATGTACACATACACATGAGATTTTGTTCATTTAAATTACAATTCTTACTAAGTTCAAGTCCCTAATCATGAAATTAAAGAGTTTTAGGTATATAATGCACTAACCTCTTGTAAGCAGATTTTTCCAAGCCCCAAACTTCACTTTCTTTCTTCTTCTTGGCTGCCAATTACTTTGTCTAGGTGTGGGATTAATTTTTGATGAAGGGACTTATGGGTTTTAGTGAGTGGATGAAGAGAAAATCAAGTTCAAAGCTTGATAAAAATGGTGGATGAAGGGAGCAATGGTGGACGGCAAAAAGGAAGAGAAATAGGAAGAAGATGAAACTGAATTTTAGTCAAATTTGTCCCATTCTACTCATTTATCTAATGGAAATTTAAGTTTAATTAATAAAATTTTTAATGACATCATGAGTGATGTCATTAATCCTATTTTATTTTTCCTTTTTCTCTTCTTTTCTTTTTCCATTTTCCATTACAAATTTCATGATTTTAAATTTATTTTATGTGTCTTAATCTCTCTTATTTTAATTGACATTTAGGCCAAAAATCACCTCTGAAGGCGAAATGACCAAAATGCCCTCCGTTTGGCTTAACGGTTCAAAATTGTCTGTATCGATTGAAAAATTTTTCTAGGTATTTTCTTGGCATTCTAATGCCATGGGAACCTCAATAACCCTTCTCTGGAGTCTCAAAAATTATTTTATGATTTTTCCCCTGGGTCTAGGGCTCCTAGTTGCGAGAACCGCAACTTCCTCTCAGGTTACCCTCGCTAGGGCACCTACTGCTTAACTTGGTTGTATTTTATTTCTAAAATTTTTACTAAATTTTTCTTATTAATATTTGAGTTAATTATGGTTCCTCACTTTAGTTTAAATATTTTTCCGGACGTTCTAGCTGTCCGAACTGACACCGGTCATCGGAACAGTAGAATGTACGGAATTGCTACCGGGAGGGTGTTACACCCTGGTTGTTCCACGAGGAATAGCTGTAGATGTTTCATTAATGGGTATTGGTTGACTAGATGGATCTATATCCATATGATATGTTGGTTGATCAGAATTCTCCAATTCTAACTCTATTTGCCTTCCTTTGCCTCCTTCTTGAACAAACTGTTGTTCAAGAAATGTGGCATCTCTACTTATCACAACCTTTTGTGAAGTAGGCAAATAAAAATAATATCCAAAACTATCTTTTGGATATCCAACAAATCGACCTTTTTCTGATCTGGTCTCCAATTTATCAGTGTTCAGCTTTTTGATATAAGCTGGACAACCCCAAATCTTAACATGCTTAAGACTTGATTTTCTTCCATGCCATATCTCATAAGGTGTGGAAGAAACTGATTTTGATGGAATCCTATTCAGAATATACAAAGCTGATTCTAATGCAAATCCCCAAAAGAAGATTAGCATATCATTATAGCTCATCATACTACGTACCATATCCAATAGGATATGATTTCTCCTTTCAGATACACCATTCAGCTGTGGCGTTCTTGGAGGAGTCTGCTGAGAAACAATGCCATGCTCTCTCAAGTATTCATCAAATTCAGTACTCAAATATTTACCTCCACGATCTGATCGAAGAACTTTAATATTCTTTCCTGTTTGATTTTCTACTTCAGATTTAAATTCTTTGAACTTTTCAAAAGATTCATGTTTGTATTTCATCAAATACAAATACCCAAACCTTGATTTATCATCAGTAAAGGTAATAAAATAATGAAAACCCCCTCTAGCCATTTCTTTAAATGGACCACATACATCACTATGTATTAGCTCCAAAATATTTTCAACTCTTAGCCCTTGTCCAACAAAGGGTGATCTAGTCATTTTACCCTGAAGGCAAGATTCACAAGTTAGAGTAGGCTCAAAGCCCAATGAGGATAGAATCCCCATTTTCTCCAATTTTGCAATCCTATCTTCTGCAACATGACATAACCTTAAGTGCCAAATATATTTTGAACTTGAGTTGGTTTTCACCATGGCATTGCATTCTTTTAGATCACTTGCATTCAATTTGTGTTTGTCATTATTATCCAAATAATAAAGACCATCATTCATATAACCCGAACCAACATATTTATTTCCAAAATAAATATTGCAAACATCATTAGTGAACTGAAATTCATAGCCATTTCTAGTCAAACTAGATATAGAAATGATGTTCTTAAAAGCATCAGGTACATATAAAATATTATCCAAACACAAAACATGTCCAAACATGTAAAAAGATTTAGATCCTATGGCTAAAGCTTCAACAGTTGAGCTATTGCCAATCCGGACTCTAATATCTTGAGAACGCAAGCTGTTACTGTTTGCTAGTTCCTGCATATCATTAGAAATGTGAGAACTGGCACCAGTATCTAAAACCCAAGCTGTAGTTGAACAATGAGTATCATCAGAATCTAAATAACAAGATATGGACATACTTTCCGAAGGTGTATCCTTCTTGTCCTTCAGAGAAGCAAGATACTCTGTGCAATTCCTTTTCCAGTGCCCATCCTTTTGGTAGTGGAAACACTTTCCTTTGCCTCCATCAGCTTTAGTCTTCCTTTTCTGTTTAGCTATTTTCTTGGAAGGACCAGGAATCTGAGGTTTCTTTTTCTTATTGCCCTTCTTCTTGTTGGACTTTCTAACAGAAGAAGATGCAACCAAAGCTACCTCTTTCCCTTTATTGCCTGGCATATTTTTTTGGGCAATAACCAGCATGTTGAGTAAACCAGCTAAGGTGCATTCCTGTTTAGTCATATGGAAATTTATCACAAAATTCCCAAAAGACTCAGAAAGGGACTGAAGGATCAAATCCGTCTGTAGTTGGAAATCCATGTTGAAGTCAAGATGTTCCAACTGCTCAATCAGCCGAATCATCTTGTGGACATGATCCCCAACATTCTGTCCCTCAGACATCCTCATACGGAATAGCTGTCTAGATATCTCATACCTAGCATTCCTTCTGTGCTCACCATATAACTCTTGTAGGTGAAGGAGGATCTCACTCGCACTCTGCATGTTCTCATGTTGCTTCTGTAACTCATTACTCATGGAAGCAAGCATGTAACACTTAGCTCTCATATCATGCTCCTTCCACTTGTCCAAAGTATCATGTTCCTCTTGTGTGGCCTCTGGAGGTAAGGGACCAGGAACATTTGAATCTAGAACATATCCTATATGTTCAAGGTTCAGGACAAGCTTCAAATTTCTTAGCCAATCAGACAGATTTTGTCCTGTGAACCTATTGTGATCAAGTATGCTTGCAAGGATATTGGATGGTGGTGGTTGTTTTGTGCTCATTTTTATCAGAAAATTAACTGTAGAAAATAACCAGATTAATTAGTAAATGTATCATGTAATTAACCAAAATGATTATGGTCTTTTAATCAAATTGGTCCTCCCACTAACTTAGCGAATCCTACACTTCCAAAGTAGGAAACGGAAATCCTAGTTGGATGAATTTCTAGTGGGTGATTGAATTCTTATAATTTTATTGATCATCCTCAGGTACATCCATTATTGGAATTACAATAAACTATAAGTGAGCAACTCCTTGCCCATCACATCTCATGTGAGGTTCAATCCTTTACCTAGCCCCTAATGCTCAAAATCTCAGGTACATCCATTATTGACTTATCTTGCATTAGTTAAGTTGATCCCATTGAGCCAGTAATTATGTAAATAATTTTAATGTCCTCAAGTACATCCAATATTGGCCACCAAACCATTTACATATTTACAACATCTCATGCTTAACAATTATTCTTAAGAAAATCTCTTAAATTAATTGCATCTCATGCAACTATTTAAAATTTCTTAAAATAATTGCCCCAATGGAGGGCCTATGTTATAATTACTTTAATTATAGCATATCCAACTTAATCATTTGTTTGGAAGATTTTATGGTCATTGTAATTACTATTAAGGTCTCACTTTGCACATTATCCATTTAGCATGCATATATCATATAATTGCATACATTTCCATACATCTCATGCATTCATGGATAAGCAGTAAATATGGTATGATCATGGACTTTCTAAGGGATTCAATTCTGAGCCACCAAGAATTGAATCAGGGCATTTCTAGGTGCATTTCATTCATTCATTTTACAAGAGTTGCTGAAGGAGTACATAATCAACACTTGATCTTGAATTCCTCGCACTGGTCCCACCAATGCTCTTGACCTCCTTGAACTTCTTGCAATCCAATATTACATAGTAATCTTTGGCATACCAAGGCGAATTTACAAGAACTTAAATAAATGAAATTACAACCCAAAAATTATTACAAACTTAATAATACATGCCCAAAATAAATTAAAATAAATTAATTAATTTACAATCCCAAAGAAACATAAAAGAAATAAATCCAATCACATTGGTCTTTTATAGTCCATGATCATCCATCATGCATATCACTATTTAACAATTAAATAAAACATACATACTTAAATTAAATTGAATATCTCATATTCAACTTAAAAATCCAGATTTGAATATGATTCAAATAAATTTAAAAATTCAGATTTGAATCTCATTCAAACAAATTTAAAAATTCAGATTTGAATCACATTCAAACAACTTTAAAAATTCAGATTTGAATCACATTCAAACTTTTTTTAAAAAATCAGATTTGAATCACATTCAAACATTTTTTAAAAAATCAGATCTGAATTTTATTCAATCAATTTTAAAAAATCAGATTTAAATATGATTCAAACAACTTTAAAAATTCAGATTTGAATCACATTCAAACAACTTTTAAAATTCAGATTTGAATCACATTCAAACAATTTTTAAAATTCTGATTTGAATCATAATTTAATTGTGTGATTAAAATTACTAATTAAACACTTTAATTAGTCAAAGAATAGGCCTTAGATCATACAACAATTGCAGAATTAAAACCCAAACCTTGAACCACCCATGGTAGCCAAACCATGCGCACCATTGATGGAGTTCATCAAGCATGCCGCCACACCTCTTGAACCAACCAGCAATGGATCAATCATCTCATGATCAAATCACACAATTAAATCATATAAGAAACAATCTAAATGGCAAATATAGTGGATCTGATACCAATTGAAGGAACAGAAGCGTGAAAAACACAAGTTTATACCATTGAATTCAAAAATTTTCACCTAGGGTCACATGCATCATGCAAGATTTATTTTTATCTATTTGATTTCAATGATAAACAACATATGAAAACTCTTTTAATAGGTTTTTGGATCTGTATTTGCCATTTAAGATTTTAAAATTAATCAGATTAATTTTAGAACCCTAGATTAAATCAAGAACGATTACACTAACCTCTTGATGCACTGCAGCGTGTCTGCGCCTTTGAGATTCGTCTTCAGGACACCAGATGTTGTCCCTCTAGCTTGTCCACACCAAGAACACCTATGGCAGCCCTTGAACAGCTTTTAAAGCTTTTTCTATTAATTAGAAATTCAAGTTCTGCCTTTTAAGAGATTAGAGATGTAAACAGGACATTAGAAACAATTTCTAGTGTTCTTAATTCAAGAGATTGATGGCTAATCTCTTTGAATTGACGAGAGATGAAGAAGAATAGAGGGAGGGCTGCAAAATGGCGTGACCAAGGAGTTTTGGCTGCTGGTTGTATTTTATTTTCTCATAACAACACTTAAATAGCTAGGTTAACACATTAAACCCTTGCCACATGTCACCCTTTGATTAGCTCTAGGTTTAAGTGATCCAATCACATTGTGCCAAGTGTCAAACCTATATGTAATCTTGATTTTAATCATCTTACATGATTAAAAAACATTTGGCATGCTTATGTGTTATGCCATGTGTCACCATCTCATGGTGCCACGTGTCACACTGCAAAATGACCAAAATGCCCCTGTGTCTTAATTTTGAGTTCTCAACCCAAAATAATTATTTTTCTTCTTCTAATTAATTTATATCAAATATAAATTAATTAATTAATCTCTATTAATTAATTTCTCATTAATTAAATTCATATTTAAACACTTTAAATATAAATTTAACTTATATTATACATCCAATAATCTAGATTTGGTTTCAAGTCATGCTAGGGAGTTTGCAAACTAATTGCAAACTAAACCTATTTAATTAATCAATTAAACTCTTTAATTAATTAATTAAATCATATTTAATTAGGTGATAACTTGTGTATGTGTGTGACTTACTAGGCTCATCACTAATTGGCAATGAGACATGATATCAACTCTTAATATCATCAGAACTCTTTCTTACCATAAATGATTTCTCTAAATCATTTTATGAACCTCATAGATCATGGTTAACACCTAGCATAGCATGCCATGGCCACCCAATTAGTAATAAGGTTTACCTTAAATGAACCTATAATCATATGTTACCATGCACTAGAATCTCTCTGTTACAAAATCCCAACTCAAGCTGGAGTCATGGTTTATGTCAAACTCCATTTGCTATGAATATTATGTTCTCTTTTAATTCCAGTACTTGATTAAAAAGATTTTCTCATCAGAAACTCTTTTTTGAATAAATCTATCTGTCTTGGCCAGGAACTTGAAACATCAAGAACAATTAAATGAACATAGGATTTTATCTCTATTTACTTAGAGGAACAGATTCCATCTTGATCAACACCTACCTCCATATATAACTAGTAGGAGCCAACACATGCCCATATACCCATACACAGTACAAGTATGAAAGCAGTATCAAACTCAAACTACCTATATACAAGATAACTGTGCTATCTCAGGTCTAAAGATTATATGCACTGATATGATTTATGACAAAACATTGACAAGAGTAAACTCCATGTGCTTGTCATAAGTGTCACTGGTTCGGCCTACATATCATTTATAAGTGCCTATCATGTTTGTTATATGGCATGAGACTCACCATTCCATCTTATTTATATCTCATATAAATAACTTGGGAACAAGCATGAATACAATCTTTCTGGATAAGTCATGTCCTTATTATGAAGTATCCTCGATTGTGAACCTATTTATGATACTTCGTGCTAGAAATATTGTCACTCATATTCTTAACAACTTAAGAATAATATTTCTAACAAAATATCAATGGACCTTTTCTATTACACATAAATATATTATGTAAACAGAAAAGTGGAAATGCCTTTTAGTAATAAAAGTATGTACAAGATACATACTAAATGATATGCTCCAGGGCATACTACTAACACAGCGATGGGTGACCTTCTCGGGAACAACTGCGAAGTCGTTTTAAACTCAAATTTCGAACTGTAAAATGTGATGCCGCGGTCCTTAGGACCCTTATAAACACAGTGGAAAAGAGAAAATCACAAAAAGGAACTGTTAAGCCAGTCAAATAATTAGGGAGCCGAAAGAAATATGGAATTATTTGCAAACCGAGTTGAATCGACGAAGGGCAATTTGGTCAATTGACCCCAAGAGCTGACTCCTGACCTAACTGTCAAATGAAATCGAAGAAAAGAAAATTTCGAAATCGAGAATTAAATTAAAAAACTAATAGAAAAAAAAAAGGTTGAAAAAGGTTATTACATCATGCATGACATCATGCATGATGCAATAAACCTAATATTTAAATAATTAAAAATTTGGGGATAAATCTTAATAATTAAAAGATAAAATAAAAAGAAAAAAAATTTGTTTCTTTTTTTTCATTTTCCGTCACCTCTTATCCCCACTCTCATCTCTCTCATTTTCTTAACCTCCTCCATTGAAGCTCACTAAAAAGCTTCTTAAACCCAAGATTTGAGCTATAAAATTTATAAGTTTCTTAACTAAAACTTATAGTTGAGTCTTGTTAAGAAGATTGGAAAGAGAAAAATTGAAAGAAGCTTGAAGAATCTAGAAGTTGGAAAGCTCCATTTGAGGTAAGCTCTCTTCCTTAATTTTGATTGAATTATAAGTATAGAAGTAAGATGAAAGTGGTTAGATATACATGAAAATATGAAAAATCATGCCTATCTAGAACCCTAGGAATTTTTGCCAGCAGCAAACTAATGTTGAAATGGGTAATTTTGATGCAAATAATGAAGTGGTTAAGTGCAAATGAGGGTATGAGTACTAAAAATGCATTTAGAATTCAACAAGTGAGTAAGATATGAAAGTTAGGGTTTGGGAGGAAAAATTGTGAGAAATTGGTAAATGATATATTTGACCTATTTTGAAGTGAAAAATGGTCATTTGTGACCAAATGAGGTGTGTTAGAAGTGTTGGAATTAAAAGTCAATTCAGATTGGATAAGTTCATGTGCTGGCAGCATGACCAAAATCTCCTTTGAGGGACCAAAAATGAAATTTTACAAGTCCAATGGATATGGGACCAATTGGGGATGAAAATAGACACTAAATGACACAATTTTCGTTTAGGAAGCATGCCCAAAAAGTGACAAAACCTAGTGAACAAAGTGACCAAAGTTGAAAAATTGCAGGCTGCCCTGCACAAACTGACCAAATGCACAGTGTTTTTTCATTTAGTCAGAACTCGAGCTAGACAGGTCAAAATGACCTGAAATTTTACCAGTAGTTAGATGAGATATAGGCCTAAAACTTTTATGAAGAACACCAATCCAAATTATGTCAATAACCCAATCAAATTACTAAGCCAAGTTGGACCACTAAATCTGCAGACTGCAGATTTGCCATTTGAACAGTAAAGTTTCAATGGCTATAACTCTCTCTAGAAAACTCCAATTTAGGTGATTCTTGAACTGATGGAAACCTAAGGCATACTAGAACATTTCATATGAAGAACGTTAGACCAAATTATGGACTTAACTTGATCAAATTGCTGAACGAAGTTGGAATCAGTAAATTGCCAGAACAAAATTCTGTAGCATGAACAGTAACAGTAATTTGGGTATAACTTGAGCTACAAAACTCCAATTGGAGTGATTCAAAAAGGAGAATAAACTTAAGATAATAGGGAACATTTTATATGAAGGAAGTTTTGCAAAATTCCAACAGTAAAAGGACCAATGAAACAGTGCAACTTAGGACTCCAAAATTGAAAATTTGGCAATTTTGCCTAAAAGACCTAAGTTTTGAGAAAATGACCAAAACCAATAAGTTTGGTAACCAAAATGTGGTATGTGGGTGTAGTTGGAATTCCCATACCTATTAAGCCTTAGAAAGTCAACAATTTGACTTGAATAGTGTAGTGAATAGTAACCCAAAACACAAAATTTCAAGAACGTCAAGTTAAGTGCGTTAGAGCTAGGTAAAAGTAAAGCTAAATTTATTTTGGATTTATTTTAAGTTCTAATACTGAAACATTGTAAAATTTTATGTTTCGGTTGGAAAAAATACAGGGAAAGAACCCGAGGAACCGAGTCGCGGCCAAGAGGCGACTCGCTTGAGGTTTGTGCACAACGTATACTTTTTATAATCATCTTTTGCATACTGTTTTGAATAATGTAAAATATTAGATTATGGCATTCTTATGATGTTTGATTTAAATTGTTGAAAGTTATTATGTATATTTAAAATGACAATGTTTAGCAAATTGTTAAGATAAGTTTTAAAACCACAGTATAATGACCATATATTTGAACACCTCACTAGCACGGCTAGTGGGGGTAATTAGTTTCGAATTTTGATTCCTTTTCTGAAGAAGTGTTGAGGTGTGCCAGTAGAAGAGGATGTGAATGGATATCCATATATTTGAGCTAGCTAGCCTTGTGATGTGATTTCTCTTTAGCCTCTGGCTATTGAGATTCTATTTGTTTCGAATGGCATGATCTAACTGTGAGTTTTATGAAATGTGTTTTGATACTTTGAAATGAACTTGGTTTGCATTAAAATCTCATAATTCATGTTTTGTGTTTAATGCTCATGTTTAGTCAAATTTTTTGAATAAATGTGATTTAAGTTTTGCATAAAGATTATTTTAGTATGTTGTGCACCACTGAGTCCTAGTACTCAGCGATAGCTTCTATTGCTGTCGCAGATACAGAGACTAAAGGAGCAGCAGACTGAGCTGCTGAGGTGTGAGGAGTTATCAGCTTAAAGTCATCGGGTATAATTTATACTCTAATTGTAAATATTTATTTTGATGTATGTATTGCACATAAATGTATGGACATGTAAATTCAGTCTTGAGCAGCTTGTACAAAGTTTGTATGAAGTTTGTAATAAAAAAATTTAGTTTGAATTTCCTTTGATGTAAATTTTGTAATGATGTATACATATAAATTGTTTTGTCTCTAATGAAATATGAGTGGAACTATTTTATTTAATTTGAATGAAATGTATAGTTAGTATTTTGAGGATTATTGAATTTTGAACTTGAAAAATTGATTGAAATGATTGTGGAGTTGTTGAAATGGATTGAGTTTGATTGTGAAATTGAAGTAGTTATTGAGAAAACATTTTTAGAAGTGCTTTTTATAGGTATTTGAAGAACTGGTTTCTCAAAATACAGACAAAACTCTGTCAAAATTTTTATAAAATTTGCTAAAAACTAAAATGGACCAAAAATATTAACTAGTTTTAATTTTAACTAAATGTTTTAAATACTTATTAGAAAATGCTCACCACTTATCAAAAATAAGAAAATTGTTTTAAAATCCCTTGTAGGGTACTTAATGAGTTATCAGTAGGTGAAGTTCGGTAGTTCATTAGGTATTATACGGGATCATGTTATGCCTTACAGAGAGGTAAGGTGTGTCATGTTTTAGTGGTATCAGAGCAAAATTTTCGAAGTGTGTTTTAACTTATGAATTTGTGTCTTTCTTGTTAAGTACAACTACTCAATGTCCATATTTGTTACATATAGTGCATTACATCATAAATATGAACTAACTGAGGGAAATCTCCATGTGTTACTTGTTCAAGAGATACCCTAACTTCAGACTAAAATGGAAGAAGTGGATTGCTCAGTTGAGCAGTTTGTTGAAGCTAAGGCACAAGGGGAAGCCCTAGCTTTACCGAATGTCAGTGGGTCAGTAGCACCAGCCCCACAAATGCCACAGTTTCCTGCACAGTTTGCACAGCAGATGGCTGCGATGTTTCAACAAATGGCTGGGGGTATGCCTGTTCAAGCTCCACCCCAACCACCTGTGGCACAACCACTGCCTCCAGCCAGACAGTATGATAAGTTATTGAAGTATGGGGCTGCAGAATTTAAGGGTACAGTGGACCCTTTAGAGGCAGAGCAATTGCTTGAAAGAATGGACAGAGTGTTTAAGAAACTGCACTGCCCAGATGAACTGTAGTTTGAATATTCTGTGTCGCTACTGCAAGGAGAAGCATATGATTGGTGGAAGACCATCCCCCATAGCTTAGCTGAACCACTAGTGCTAACCTGGGATGACTTCATCAGAGAGTTCAGACAGAAATACATCCCAGATGCATATGTTGATAAAAAACTGCAAGAATTTTTAAGTTTGAAGCAAGGGAACCGATCAGTGGCAGAGTATGAGAGGGAGTTCTCCCGCTTAAGTCACTATGCTGGGAGTCTCCTTACTACCAACAAAGCAAGGTGCAAGAGATTTGAGACGAGTTTGAAGCCTAGTATAAGGATGCAAGTTGTGGGATTTAGACACAGCAATTTTTCAAAACTTATGTCTCAAGCACTTGAGCTGGAGAGAATTGAATCAAAAGTGACCCCAGTGAAAGAAAAATCAGAGAAAGTTGAGAAATCAGAGAAAGACAAAGGGGAAAAGTCAGTAGAGCCGAGTTCTGGTGCTACCTCTGGAAAGAAAAAGAAGTTTAGTGGACCCAGCAGGGGTCGAGGTGGAAGATTTGGTAGAGGCAGATTTTCTGGACAAAGACCCCCTAGGTCTGGTCAGCAGTCGAGCAGGGGTTCACATTCTGCCTGCCCTATAAGACTTGTGGCAAGATTCATGGGGAGGAATGCTATTAGGCCACTGGAGCCTGCTTTAACTGCGAAGGCAAGGGTCATTTAGCAAGAGACTGCACTAGTGCCCCGTCTTTGAGATATGGTCCAGCTCCTATTACTGCCGAGGGATCTATTCAGAGTCCTGCTCCCAAAGGTTCATAGTCAGTTGGAAGAGGAAGAGGCAGAGGTAGAGGCAGAGGTAGAGGCAGAGTTGGTCAATCAGCACAAGGAAGTGCTTCAGCCAGAGTTTACATGATGAGACAGCGAGAAGAGGTTGTGACTTCCGATGTGGTAGATGGTACATTCTCTATCTCTGATCAAGAAGTATTTGTGTTGTTTGATCTGGGTTCAACCCATTAATATGTTAGTGCTAGCATAGTCAGTTCACTTGCTGTTCCACGTGTTCAAATGGGTTTTGAAGTGCTAGTAACTAGTCCATTAGGACAAGAAGTCTGGGTCAATAGAATTTATAGAGACTGTCCTTTGGTGATCCAAGGACATGTTTTCCTGTCAGACTTGATTGAAATGCCCTTCAGAGAGTATGATATCATCTTGGGCATGGATTGCTTAGCCAGGCATCACACCATGATTGACTGTAGACTAAAGATAGTCACTTTTGGTCTCCCTTTGTACGGTGATGTGGTAATACATGGGGAGAGGCATTTACTGCCATCAAACATCATTTCGGCTGCACTAGCCAGAAGGATGATCAGAAAGGGGTGTGAAGCATACTTGGCGCATGTGATAGACACCCAAGTAGGGAGTCCAGCACTAAGAGACATCCCTACTGTATGTGATTTTCCGGATGTGTTTCCTGATGAATTGCCAGGATTACCTCAAGAAAGAGAGGTGTAGTTTGAGATTGATGTTATGCCTGGTGTGGACCCAATCTCCATAACACCATATAGAATGGCACCTGTAGAATTGAAAGAGTTGAATGTCACACCCTACTCCCCTGTAAGATGTAACATGATCCCGTAGTACACCTAATGAATTACCGTACTTCGCCTACCGATAACCCATTAGATATACTACAAGGGATTTTAAAACAATTTCCGTGAAATTTAAATCATCGATTAAAATCTGGTGTTATAAAATTTTTTTCAAAATTTCAGCAAAGTGCCGGCTGTATTTTGAGAAAACAGTTCTTCAATCCTGCAAAAGAAAATGCTCCCAATATGTTTTCTCAAATACAACTCCAATAAACTTTATTTCAATTCACAATTCAATTCTTAATAAACAATCAATTCATTTTCAAACTAATCTCATCATGAAGAAATATTTCATTGATTATAAGACTCAAAATTTATATTACAAAACTATTCAAGTAAATGAAATATCAAATTTACATTTACAATAATTTACATTTAATTACATACCAAAATATTTTACAAGAGTTTTTATACAACTGCTCAAATAATTTACATACATATTATTACATGCATACATCAAAACCTATGTACATGGGTATACCTATAATATACCTGGAGCTTATTTGAATGTGTCTTCAAAGAAACTTACTCACTGCTCTATGCTCTTCTTACCTGCGATAGCATACAAAGCTATCGCTGAGTGGTGAACTCAGTGGTGCACAACTATAATTTAAAACATACTACAATATACATTGACAAAATTTACAGTAAATAATTTGAAAATCTGAATACTCATCAAATTCCAAAACTCAAAATATTCATTGCCAATAATGTGAATCATTTGTATAAAATGACTTCGATCATGAAATTCAATTTATCAAATCATAACTAACCATTTAGGTAATTCCAACAAAATCAATTATACATAAATCATAATTGAAATCATACTTCTTTACTATTCAAAAGCCATTATGTATCTCGAAAACCATGCTGTATCTCAAAAATCATTCTTTATCTCAAAAATCATTCTTTATCTCAAAAATCATTCTTTATCTCAAAAATCATTCTTTATCTCACTAACTATGCAAGACTAATCCGAAAGGGCCATATTCGATGTGATTCTAACTCCCTATAGTCGGGAGGTCGAATCAGATTCTAACTCCCTATGGTCGGGGAGGTCGAATCATCGTGCACAGTACCATCACAATAATGAATCTTCCGCAAGGGCCATAACGATAAAATAAACTTAGATCTAACCTCAAATCAGAGGAAAATCTAAACCTGTGCACGTACCATGGTAATCAAAACACAACTAACTCCATTGTCTTCTCAACAAATGAGAGAGACGGGTAATAACCTCGTCAAGCATCTATAGTGAGATATAAAACAATATCACAATCCTTTTAGTGAGCATAAATCATAATATAATTCGATTCAAATTTAATTCCAATATCCAATAATTTTTTTATGCTCATCAAAATTCAAATCATAAATTTGCATTTTTCCATGAAAATTACCATCACAATTCAAAACATGTTCTATCACAATTTTCCAAAACACAATTTATTCAATCCATAACAATGCTTAATACTTGTGGAAATACCATTTCACAAAGCTAAATTCATACATACTATACCAATTTTCAATAATCATTGAATTAAATCCAATGCTTGTTAAACATAATACATAAGAAAAGTATGTCATTTAATCATATGAAATATACAAACAAAATCAGTTAAAAAACTAGTTGTGCACAAACCTCTGATAACTGTCTCTTGGTCTTGACTCAGTGTTTCCTTCCCTCTCCCTGAGTCTTTGCTAACTGAGAAACACAATTTGAAGTGTTTCAGTACTTAATTAAACTGTCTCTAACGATAATGTTTGATAAATAATTCACTGAATGCTATTATTTGCTTAATCAACCTAATATGTCGACCCTCGATGCATTCTAGGTAAATTAGGTTTTAATGTTACTAACATGTCACATTCGATAGTCTATTAGGGTTGGTACATTTTACCAAGTTCATTTCCGCGTATACTGCATTTTCTTGCAATTTGCTGGATTTCGGGATACCAGTTTGACCTAGCCGGACGACCTAGTTCCCTCGGTTTTCGGGTTTTGGTCAAAACTACAAACTTGTAGATCTATGTCTTATGGAACGCGGGGAAAAATTTCAGGTCATTCTGAGTTATGTAGACCAAGTTATGGTCATTTTACTATTGCTGGTCAAATTGCACCAAAATTGGTCATTTTAGATCACTTTAGGTCATTTTAGGTTCGGCCAGTTTTTGGACCCGAACTTGTGCAAGCTGTTTGACTTGCTTATGGTCATTTCTGGGCTTTGGTGTCTTCATAAGACTTGTAGATATGGGTCTTAACTATTCATGGTTAAAATTTCAGGTCAATTGGACTTGTTTTGTGTGAGTTATGGCCTAAACATTAACTGCTGTACAAATGGTCAGTTTTCAGGCCTTATTTGCACTTAATCCAGATTTGGTCATTTTTCAAGCTACCTTGCAAGCAGAATTTTGGCAAACTTTCTTCATGAAAGTTGGCACATTTTGTGCCTAGAGTCACACACTTAAAGTTATAGGCCTAAAACTCAAACTGCCTTATTGAAATTCTTGCATACACATCAAGCATCACTTTTAACACTCACCAAACTTAACCTTTAAATCAATTCTGGTTGTACCACAACCTAAACATAATGTATAACATATTATAGGTCATTTTGGCAGCTCACAATTACATTCAATGTGCACCAACAAGTGCAGAATTTGTCCAACTCAATTTACAATAATTCAATCACCAATTCATGCCCATTTACATGTCCCACTTTACACCACCATACATACACTCAAACTGCCATAACAACCAACACATTTCAACACCATTATTTCATAAACCAAGCATGAATTCCAGCATTCCTCAAGAGTTAACAAACTGCCACAATGGTATATTTACATTCCATTAATTTCCAAGCTTTAAATTTCATTTCACATTTACATATACCAAGTATACATCACCCAAACAATTTCCTACACAATATACATTTAATCAATCATTTAATTCACCATTTACAAGCACAAATAAACTGCCTTCAAGGTGTTTCCATGGCTGCCAAAAGTACACACTCCCATTCAACATCAAACCTAAAAAATTTCTCCATAAATCAAACAACCATAACCTCCTCACAAAACATTAATGAAGCACTAATCAAAAATACATACTTACCACTTTGGAAACTCTTCAAAACTTCACCAAAACTTGATCTTCTTGCTGCCTATCTACTGCCCATGGTGTGAGGATTAACTTTAATGAAGGGAAGTGGAGAGAAAGAAGCTTGGATCACCCTTGCATGGAGCTCTAAAACCATGCGGCAATGGAGTTCTTCCCTTCTCCATTTTTGGCTGAATTTTGAGAAATGAGGAAGATGACAATCTGCTGGTCCAAGATGAAGATTAAATGGTCCACTTTAATGAGTTAGTGGAGCACTATTGCAAGTTTAATGTTAATTTATTCAAAAGTTTCAATTTCCCACATTTAACTCCCCATTTTTGCTATTTACATTAGGCACCCCTAAATTAATTTTTCATTATATTTTCCAAGTATAATATTATTTATTTTTTATGGACATTTAGGTCAAAAGACAATTCGGGATGTCAAATGACCACAATTCCCCTGTTCGAGTTGTATTCCCAATTTTTCGGTAACACCGGGTTTTGTCCGTTTTTTGATTTCCCACTTTTCTTTGTACTAATTATTTAATTTTTATTTAATATTTCTAATGATATTTATACTTCAATAGGGGTCTATTTAAGTCTTAAAAATATTTTCCAGGGTTCCCCGCGGTCCAGGGCTAGTCAACGGTCCACGCCATGACTTCCCGGTGCGGTCACCCATCGCTAGGATTCTCGGCTCGCTTAACTTGGTTGCATTTCTTTACTATTATTTTTCCTTTGTTTTTCTTGTATTTTCTTTTCTTGTATTTCATTATTTTTTGTCTCCTCACTCATATCGAAGTGTAGTTCTAGGCATCCTAGCTATCCGGACAACACTGGTCACCGGAACAGTAGTACGCACTACCGAACATAGGGGTGTTACATTGAAAGTGCAGTTGCAAGAATTGCTTGACAAGGGCTTTATCTGCCCTAGTGTGTCTCCTTGGGGAGCACCAGTGTTGTTTGTTAAGAAGAAGAATGGCACTCTCCGCTTGTGTATTGATTATTGGCAGTTGAATAAGGTAACAATAAAGAATATATATCCATTGCCCCGCATTGATGACTTGTTTGATCAGTTGAGGGGTGCAGCTGTGTTCTCCAAAATTGACCTGAGATCAGGTTATTATCAGCTGAAAGTACAAGAGCAGAGTATTCCTAAAACTGCCTTTAGAACCCGCTATGGCCATTATAAATTTTTGGTTATGCCATTCGGGTTAACTAATGCTCCGGCTGTTTTTATGGATCTGATGAACACTATCTTCAGACCTTACCTCGACCAGTTTGTTGTGGTATTCATAGATAATATATTGGTTTATTCGAGGAATGTAGAAGAGCATGATAGACATTTATGGATTGTACTGCAGACTTTGAGGGAGAAACAGCTATATGCCAAATTGTCAAAGTGTGAATTTTGGCTGAAGAAAATATCTTTCTTGGGGCATGTAGTATCAGAAGAGGGAATCAAGATAGATCCAAGTAAGATTGAAGCTGTCCTTAATTGGAGGCCACCCAAAAATGTCACAGAGATTCGTAGTTTTCTGGGTTTAGCTGGATACTACCGTAGATTTGTAAAGGGATTCTTCATGTTGGCATCTCCATTGACCAAGCTGCTTAGAAAAGATGTGAAATTTCAGTGGACGGATAAATGCCAACAGAGTTTTGATGAATTGAAGAAATGTTTGATCAAGCTCACCCGACTTTACCTACTCCGGGTAAAGAATACACAGTTTATAGTGATGCTTCTCACAATGGGTTAGGCTGTGTATTGATGCAAGATCGAAATGTCATTGCCTATGCATCACGCCAGCTAAAACCGCATGAGAGGAATTATCCGACACATGACTTGGAGCTTGCAGCTATAATGTTTGCTCTTAATATCTGGAGACATTATTTGTATGGGGAGAAGTGTTACATCTACACAGATCATAAGAGTTTGAAGTATTTGGGCACCCAGAAAGAGTTGAATTTGAGACAGAGGAGATGGTTAGAGTTGATAAAAGACTATGATTGTCTGATAGACTATCAGCCAGGGAAAGCTAATGTTGTGGCTGACGCCTTAAGTCGCAAGACTATGGCAAAACTATGAGTTACTCCTTTGTCTTTGGTACATGAGTTAAGATCATTGCATGCCAGCTTAGAGATTAATGATGATGGGCAGACAGTAGTTGCATGGCATGTATAGCCAGTGTTGATTAATCAGATTAGAATGGCTGCTCAGAATGATCAGAAGTATCAGAAGCTGATGGAAGAAGTCCGATAGGGCAAGAAACCAGAATTCTCAATTAGAGATGATGGTCTATTGCTACACCAGGGCAGAATGTGTGTTCCTAATGATGTTGAATTGAGGAAGATCATTTTGAAGGAAGCACATGAGTCTCATTTTGCCATGTACCCTGGTGGCACAAAAATGTATAGGGGGCTAAAGGAGCATTACTGGTGGATGGGTATGAAAAGAGATGTGGCAGAGTTTATTTCTAAATGCCTAACTTGTCAGCAAGTAAAGGCAGAGCATCAAGTACCTACTGGGTTGTTACATCCACTACCAGTACCAGAGTGGAAATGGGAGAGAATAACGATGGATTTTGTGATAGGACTTCCGAGGACACAGAAGAGTCATGATGCAATTTGGGTCATTGTTGATAGACTAACTAAATTTGCTCATTTTCTGCCAATTCGGATGGACTATAGTTTAGAAAGATTGGCCAAGTTGTATATAGATGAGATTGTGAGACTGCATGGAGTGCCAGTGTCCATCGTGTCAGACAGAAATCCTAGGTTCACTTCTAGATTCTAGGGTAGTCTTCAGAGAGCCCTAGGAACTAGATTGAACTTCAGTACTGCATTCCATCCAAAGACAGATGGCCAGTCTAAGAAGGTAATTCAAATCTTAGAGGACATGCTACGGGCTTGTGTGGTTATATTTGAGGGCAGTTGGGATACACACTTGCCTTTGATTGAGTTTGCTTACAATTATAGCTACCAATCAAGCATTGGGATGCCTCCATATGAAGCTTTGTATGGCAGAAAATGTAGAACCCGGTTGTGTTGGGATGACTTGGGTGAAAGAAAGATGATTGGACCCGAAATTATTCATCAAATTGAAGAGAAAATCAGGGTGATCCGAGATCAACTTAAGACTGCATCAGACCGTCAGAAGTCCTAAATTGATTTGAAGAGAAGGGACATTGAGTATGTAGTGGGTGAGAAAGTTTTCCTCAAGGTTTCTCCTTGGAAGAGAATTATGAGATTCGGCAGAAAGGGAAAACTGAGTCCTCGCTTCATTGGGCCATATGAGGTTCTGGAAAGAGTGGGTCCTTTGGCTTATCGTTTGGCACTACCTCCAGAGTTGGAGAAGATACATAATTTCTTCCATGTGTCTATGTTAAGGAGGTATCGATCAGACCCATCTCATGTACTACCAGTAGAGGAAATTGAAGTAAATCCAGACCTCACATATGAAGAAGAACCCATAGAGATTCTGGCTTATGAGGTGAAGCAGCTACGGAGCAAACAGATACCGTTGGTAAAAGTGCTGTGGAACCATCATTCAGGCCAGGAGGCTACTTGGGAATGAGAGGAGGACATGAAGAGACAGCACCCACAACTGTTCAGAGATTAATACCAGGTAAAATTTCGAGATGAAATTTTTTTAAGGGGGGGGGGGGAAGAATTGTAACACCCCTATTTGCATAGCCTGGTATATTTCACTGTTCCGGTGATTGGTGTCAGTCTGGACAATTAAGGGGATTAGAACTACACTTAAGACAACTAGAGAAGCCATAAACACAAATAATTAGTAATGTCCAATTAGTTAAGTATAAACAAGAAAAATGGAACATAAGAAGTTAAACGAGCCGAGAGTCACAGCGATGGGTGACCTTCTCGGGAACAACTGCGAAGTCATTTTAAACTCAAATTTCGAACCGTAAAATATGACGCCGCGGTCCTTAGGATCCTTATAAACACAGTGGAAAAGATAAAATCATGAAAAATAACTGTTAAGCCAGTCAAATAATTAGGTCAGGGAGCCGGAAGAAATATGGAATTATTTGCAAACCGGGTTGAACCTGCGAAGGGCAATTAGGTCAATTGACCCTGAGAGCTGACTCCTGACCTAACTGTCAAATAAAATCGGAGAAAAGAAAATTTTGGAATCGAAAATTTTGGAATCGAAAATTAAATTAAAGAACTAATAGAAAAAAAAAGAAAAAGAAAAAGAAAAAAAAAGGTTGAAAAAGGTTATTACATCATGCATGATATCATGCATGATGCAATAAACCTAATATTTAAATAATTAAAATTTTGGGGATAAATCTTAATAATTAAAAGACAAAATAAAAAGTAAAAGAAATTGGTTTCTTTTTTTTCATTTTCCGTCACCTCTCATCCCCACTCTCATCTCTCTCATTTTCTTAACCTCCTCCATTGAAGCTCACTAAAAAGCTTCTTAAACCCAAGATTTGAGCCATAAAATTTATAAGTTTCTTAACTAAAACTTGTAGTTGAGTCTTGTTAAGAAGATTGGAAAGAGAAAAATTGAAAGAAGCTTGAAGAATCAAGAAGTTGGAAAGCTCCATTTGAGGTAAGCTCTCTTCCTTAATTTTGATTGAATTATAAGTATAGAAGTAAGATGAAAGTGGTTAGAAATACATGAAAACATGCAAAATCATGCCTATCTAGAACCATAGGAATTTTGGCCAACAACAAACTAATGTTGAAATGGGTAATTTTGATGCAAATAATGAAGTGGTTAAGTGCAAATGAGGGTGTGAGTACTAAAAATGCATTTAGAATTCAACAAGTGAGTAAGATATGAAAGTTAGGGTTTGGACCTAGGGTTTGGGAGGAAAAATTGTGAGAAATTGGTAAATGATATATTTGACCTAATTTGAAGTGAAAAATGATCATTTTTTACCAAATGAGGTGTGTTAGAATTGTTGGAATTAAAAGCCAATTCGGATTGGATAAGGTCATGTGCTGGCAGCATGACCAAAATCTCCTTTGAGGGACCAAAAATGAAATTTTAAAAGTACAATGGATATGGGACAAATTGAGGATGAAAATAGGCACTAAATGACACAATTTTCGTTTAGGAAGCATGCCCAAAAAGTGACTAAAACCTAGTGAACAAAGTGACCAAAGTTGAAAAATTGCAGGCTGCCCTGCACAAACTGACCAAATGAACAGTATTTATTCATTTGGTCAGAACTCGAGCTAGGCAGGTCAAAATGACCTGAAATTTTACCAGTGGTTAGATGAGATATAGACCTAAAACTTTCGTGAAGAATACCAATCCAAATTATGTCATTAACCCAATCAAATTACTGAGCCAAGTTGGACCACTAAATCTGCAGACTGCAGATTTGCCATTTGAACAGTAAAGTTTCAATGGCTATAACTCTCTCTAGAAAACTCCGATTGAGGTGATTCTTGAACCGATGAAAACCTAAGACATACTAGAATATTTCATATGAAGAAAGTTAGACCAAATTATGGACTTAACTTGATCAAATTGTTGAACAAAGTTGGAATTAATAATCTGCCAGAACAAAATTCTGAAGCATGAACAGTAACCATAATTTGGGTATAACTTGAGCTACAAAACTCCAATTGGAGTGATTCAAAAAGGAGAATAAACTTAAGACAATAGGGAACATTTTCTATGAAGGAAGTTTGGCCAAATTCCAATAGTAAAAGGACCAATGATACAGTGCAACTTAGGACTCCAAAATTGAAAATTTGGCAATTTTGCCTAAAAGACCTAAGTTTTGAGAAAATGACCAAAACCAATAAGTTTGGTAACCAAAATGTGGTATGTGGGTGTAGTTGGAATTCCCATACCTATTAAGCCTTAGAAAGTCAACAATTTGACTTGAATAGTATAGTGAATAGTAACCCGAAACACAAAATTTCAAGAACGTCGAGTTAAGTGCGTTAGAGCTAGGTTAAAGTGAAGCTAAATTTATTTTGAATTTATTTTAAGTTCTAATACTGAAACATTATAAAATTGTGTGTTTCAGTTGGAAATAATACCAGGAAAGAACCCGAGGAATCGAGCCAAGGCCAAGAGGCGACTCGCTTGAGGTTTGTGCACAACGTATACTTTTTATAATCATCTTTTGCATACTGTTTTGAATAATGTGAAATATTGGATTATGGCATTCTTATGATGTTTGATTTAAATTGTTGAAAGTTATTATGTATATTTGAAATGACAATGTTTAGCAAATTGTTAAGATAAGTTTTGAAACCACAGTGTCATGACCATATATTTGAACACCTCACTAGCACGACTAGTGGGGGTAATTAGTTTCGAATTTTGATTCTTTCTCTGAAGAAGTGTTGAGGTGTGCCAGTAGAAGAGGATGTGAATGGATATCCATATATTTGAGCTAGCTAGCCTTGTGATGTGATTTCTCTTTAGCCTCTGGCTATTGAGATTCTATTTGTTTCGAATGGCATGATCTAACTGTGAGTTTTATGAAATGTGTTTTGATACTTTGAAATGAACTTGGTTTGCATTAAAATCTCATAATTTATGTTTTGTGTTTAATGCTCATGTTTAATCAAATTTTTTGAATAAATGTGATTTAATTTTTGCATAAAGATTATTTTAGTATGTTGTGCACCACTGAGTCCTAGTACTCAGCGATAGCTTCTATTGCTGTCGCAGATACAGAGACTAAAGGAGCAGCAGACTGAGCTGCTGAGGTGTGAGGAGTTATCAGCTTAAAGTCATCGGGCATAATTTATACCCTAATTGTAAATATTTATTTTGATGTATGTATTGCACATAAATGTATGGATATGTAAATTCGGTCTTGAGCAGCTTTTACAAAGTTTGTATGAAATTTGTAATAAAAAAATTTAGTTTGAATTTCCTTTGATGTAAATTTTATAATGATGTATATATATAAATTGTTTTGTCTCTAATGAAATATGAGTGAAACTATTTTATTTAATTTGAATGAAATGTATTGTTAGTATTTTGAGGATTATTGAATTTTGAACTTGAGAAATTGATTGAAATGATTGTGGAGTTGTTGAAATGGATTGAGTTTGATTGTGAAATTGAAGTAGTTGTTAGGAAAACATTTTTAGAAGTGCTTTTTACAGGTATTTGAAGAACTGGTTTCTCAAAATACAGACAGAACTCTGTCAAAATTTTTATAAAATTTGCGGAAAACTAAAATGGACCAAAAATATTGACTAGTTTTAATTTTAACTAAATGTTTTAAATACTTATTAGAAAATGCTCACCACTTATCAAAAATAAGAAAATTGTTTTAAAATCCCATGTAGGGTACTTAATGAGTTATCGGTAGGTGAAGTTCGGTAGTTCATTAAGTATTCTACGGGATCGTGTTATGCCTTACAGAGGGGTAAGGTGTGACATGTACAACTAACACAAGGAGATTTCTCCCCGTTAGTTCATATTTATGATGTAAATGTACTATATGTATCAAACATTTGAGCAGTTGTACTTATCGAAAAATATTTCAAATTCACAGTTCAAAATTTACTTTTAAAAACTAGCTCTGATACTACTAAAACATGTCACACCTTACTCCTCGTAAGATGTAACATGCTCCCATAGTACACCTAATGAATTACCGTGCTTCGCCTACCGATAACCCATTAAATATACTACAAGGGATTTTAAAATAATTTTCATTCATTTTTAAATTGGTGGGTAATTTTTTTTTTTAGATATTAAAAACCTTTATTTAAAGTCCAAACATAAATCAAATTTTTAGATATTTAAAATCTCCGCAATTTTTACAAAAATTTCGACAGAGTGCTATCTGTATTTTAAGAAAACAATTTTTTAAAACCTGAAAATAAAGACACTCCCAATATATTTCTCAATCACAACTCCATTATTCAATCTCATTTCACAAATCAACACAAGCAACTCAATACACAGTTTAAATTAAATCAAACATTGAAATATCTCATTAAGATAATAAAATTAATATTTACATTCATGGGAGTATTAAAAATTTAGTGGTACAAAACTTTATAAATACATAAAATCTCAAGATAATATTACAATAATTTTTATTTGATTACAATCTAAAAATATATTACTAAAGAGTTGATACAACTGCTCAAAGAAAATTTTATACATATAATTACAGAATTACATCAAAATCTAATGTATAAGGGTATACCTATGATATACCCGAAGATAGTCCCACTGTCTTTTCAGAAATGTTACTCAGCTGCTTTATTATTCCTTTCACCTGCGACAGCATACAAAGCTATCGCTGAGTGGTGAACTCAGTGGTGCACAAACTAATAATTTAAAACTTAATACAAGTTATACTTGATAATTCATAACAAATAAAAATTTAAAATTTCTAAATTCTTCAAAATCCATGAGATTCATAAATCAATATTTTCATTCATACAAATTATTCATTTGAATAACATTTTGATGAAATAGTAATTATTTATCTATATTTCTTTTAAAACTAGAAACAATACAAAATATTTTGAATCACTGACAAATTATTTATTTCAACCTCAATTTATCAAACTATGCATAATTTAAAGGGCGTTGCCAACAATTCACACAGTTAAACCCATGACCCAAAATTCAAATAGATGCCGTGTTGTACACCACGACATTTCAAACTCTCCCAATAACCGAGGCTAAAAAGGGAGGAACAAAAACTAGCTAGTATATATGAGTACTCATTCAAACTCTTCCCCAACTGGCAAGCCAGAGAGGAAGGAACTCACCCCATCTAGTGGAGGAGATATCTCACTAGACAAGCTAATGAGAATTCACAACATATATGGCCATGTCAACTGTGGTTCCAAATCATATTCAAAACAATTTCTATTTACAAAGTGTTTACAAACCATTAACATATTGAATCATCATAAATTCAAGCTCAAGGTTGGCAACACATCAAACTTAAAATTTACAATCCTCAAAACCATGCAATAAATCCTTAAATGCATAAGAAAATTTATATTTAAATTGCACAATTTCATTCAATAAGTTAAAATTCTCAACACAACAAAATCATAAGTCATAAAATAAACTTGTTCAAATCAATTAAGAAGTTAAAAGTAACAAAATAGTTACTTGTACACAAACCTTATACGAGTGGTCTCTTGGCCTTTACTCGATGTCTCGGATTCTTTCCCAGTATTCTTTTCTACTGAAACACACAGTTTCACAGTGTTTCAGTATCACAATTTATCATAACTCCAAAAATAAATTCAAATCTACTTATACCTAGCTTTAATATGCTAAACTTGATGTTCTTTAAAATTTGTATTTCAGAGTTACTATTCATGATACTATTCAAGTTAATTTGTTGACTTTCTAATGTTTAATAGGTATGGGAATTCTAATTTCACTCACATACCATATTTTGGTTACCTAATTTTTTAGTTTTGGTTCCTTTCTCAAATTTTAAGTCTTTTAGGCAAAATTTTAAATTTTTAGTTTTGGTGTCCTATTTTGCACTGTTCCATTGGTCATGTTACTGTTAGAATTTGGTTAAGTTTTCTTCATAGAAATTGTTCCTTATTGTCTTAAATTTATTTCCATTTTGGAATCACTCCATTTGGAGTTTTGTAGCTCAAGTTATAGCCATTTGAACATGGCTGGCCGGATTGGCCTAACCCAGATTTTCTGGGCACCAACTTGGTTCTGGCAGTTTTAGGTCACTAAATTTGGGTGGTTAAATGACTTAGTTAAGGGCATAATTTGGGTTTGTGTTCTTCATGAAAGTTGTAGGGCTATGTCTTAGATTTCTACTAATGCATTCTAAACATCTATCCATAGTTTACATACTTAATTCAACCTAAGCAACCATTCAAATGCATCAAATTCACCCATTTCAAACCCTAATTAAGGCTGACCAAAATTCATGTTTGGTCCCTCAACCATGTTTTTGTTTCTTTTCTTTAATTTCTAAGTTAAGTTAAGTAGCTAAGCATGCATTTAAATAGAAAATTGAAAGTTAAAACACTAACCTTAAGTGAGCAGAATTTTTCATCTCTCCAAACTTCTTCCTTTCTTCTTCTTTTTGTTGTCAAACTCTTTATCAAGGTTTAACTACAAGATTTAATGATGGAAAGTAAGGTTTCTATGGTGGGATTTAGGGTTTCTTCAAGCTCAAAATGAGCTTTAATGGAGGATGAAGTGAGGGAGCTTTGGGAGAGAGAAGTGGGTGGGCAACCTAGGAAGAAGAAGACCAAAATAATTTTTCTTTTATTTTGTTATTTTATGTGTATTTATCATAAATTGACTTGATCAAATTAATTCACTAATTTAATAATTATTTATGAGGTCATCCATGATGTCATGGAAGGTGATGTCATAAACTTTTTTTTTTCTTTTCCATTTATTTTTTCATTAGTTCTTTAATTTAATTCTCAATTCTGAAATTTTCTTTTCTCCAATTTTATTTGACAGTTAGGTCAGGAGTCAGCTCTAGGGGTGAATTGACCAAATCGCCCTCGCCGACTCAATCCGGTTTGCAAGTTATTTGATATTTCTTCAGAATCCCTAACCTAATTATTTGACTGGCTTAACAATTCTTTTTTGTGATTTTCTCTTTTCCACTGTGTTTGCAATAGTCCTAAGGACTGCAACGTCACATTTTACAGTTCGAAATTTGATTTTAGACTGACCTCGCAGTCATTCCCGAGAAGGTCACCCATCTCTGTGACTCTCGGCTCATTTAACTTCTTATGTTATGTTTTTCTTATTTATACTTAACTAATTGACAATTACTAATCATTTGTGTTCATGGCTTATCTAGTTGTCTTAGATGTGGTTCTAATCCCCTTAATTATCTGGATCGATACTGGTCACCGGAACAGTGAAATATACCAGGCTATGCAAATAGGGGTGTTACAATGTTAGTAGTATGCCCTAGAGCATATCATTTAGTATGTATCTTGTACATGTTTTACTAATAAAAAGGCATTTTCACTTTTCCATTTACATAACATATTTATGTGTAATAGAAAAGGTCCATTGATATTTTGTTAGAAATTCTATTCTTAAGTTGTTAAGAATATGAGTGACAGATTTCTAGCACAAAGTATCATAAATTAGTTCACAATCGATGGTACTTTACAATAAGGACATGACTTATCCAGAAATATTGTAATCATGTTTGTTCCCAAGTTATTTATGTGAGATGTAAATAAGATGGAATGGTGAGTCTCATGCCATATAACAAACATGATAGGCACTTATGCATGATAAGTAGGTCGAACCAGTGACATTTATGACAAGCATGTGGAGTTTACTCTTGCCAATGTATTGTTATAAATCATATTAGTGCATATAATCTTTAGACCTGAGATAATATAGTTATCTTGTATATAGGTGGTTTGAGTTTGATACTGCTTTCATACTTGTACTGTATATGGGTATATAGGCATGTGTTGGCTCCTACTAGTTATATATGGAGGTAGGTGTTGATCAAGATGAAATCTATTACCTTAAGTAAATAGGGATAAAGTCCTATGTTCATTTAATTGTTCTTGATGTTTCAAGTTCCTGGCCAGGACAAATAGATTTAATCAGAAAAGAGTTTCTGATGAGAAAATCTTTTTAATCAAGAATTGATATTAAAAGAGAACATAATATTCATAGCAAATGGAGTTTGACATTAATCATAGCTCCAACTAGAATTAAGATTTTGTAACAGAGAGATTCTAGTGCATGGTAACATATGATTATAGGTTCATTTAAAGGTATTCCTTGTTACTGATTGGGTGGCCATGGCATGCTATGCTAGGTGTCAACCATGGTCTATGAGATACCTAAAATGATTTAGAGAAATCATTTATAGTAAGAAAGAGTTCTGATGATATTAAGAGTTAATATCATATCTTATTGCCAATTAGTGATAAGCCTAGTAAGTCACACACATAAACAAGTTAATCACCAAGTTAAATGTGATTTAATTGATTAATTAAAGAGTTTAATTGATTAATTAAATAGGTTTGGTTTGCAATAAGATTGCAAAGTCCCTAGCATGGCTTGAAACCAAATCTAGGTTATTGGATGTATAGTATAAGTTAAATTTACATTTAAAGTGTTTAAATATGAATTTAATTATGAAAAATTAATTAATATAAATTAATTAATTAATTTATATTTGATATAAATTGATTAGAAGAGGAGAAATAATTATTTTGGGTTCAGAACTCAAAATTAAAACACAAGGGTAATTTGGTTATTTCACAGGGTGACATGTAGCACCATGAGATAGTGACACATGGCATCATATAAGTTTGCTATTTATCTTCCTATCATGCAAGGTGATCAAAGTCAATATTAAATCTAGCTTTGACACTTGACTTAATGTGATTAGGTCAATTAAGATTAAGATGCAATTAGGTGATGACATGTGGCAAGGGTTTTAAGAGATGATTTAATTATATAAAGTGATGTTATGAGAAAACAAAAATCAGCCAACACTCTTATTCTTTCTATGTGTGGCGGCACCTCTTCCTCTTTCTCCTCTCTTCATCTTCTCTCATCAATTCAAAGAGAATTGCCCATACTCCTTTGAATTAAAATTGCTAATATACACATCTACAATCTCTCTAAAGGAAAATCCCTAATTTCTAATTGGTTAGTAAGGCTTGAGAAGCTAGTTTAGGGGCTGCCATTGGTGATCTTGGTGTGGACAAGCTAGAGGGACAACTCTTAGGATCCTAGGTGCTTCACAAAGGTACCAATTACATCTACAGTGCATCAAAAAGTTAGTGCACATATTATTCTTTTAATCTAGGGTTCTAATGAATTAATTTGTTAATTCAAAATCTTAAATGGAAAACATAGATCATAATACATATTAAAAGTATTTTAATATGCAATTGAATATTGAAATCAATTAGGCACATAATGGATGTGGCATGATGCATGAAACCCTTGAAGAAAATTTTTGAATTCAATGTTCTAATCTAACAATTTACATGCTTTCGCTCCTTCAATTGGTATCAGAGCCACTATATTTGCCATTTAGATTGTTTAATATCTGATTTAATTATGTGATTTGATCAAAAGTTGATCGATTCATTGCTGGTTGGACCAACAATGTGGCAGCAAGGTGTAGAGCACCATTGGTGTGCATGGTTTGGTTCATTCAACCATGCGCATAGTTTTTGGGCTTGAGTGTGGGACCATGCGCATAGTTTTTGGGCTTGAGTGTGGGCTTGGTTTCAAGCCCATAATTAGGCCCATGACTAATTGAAATATTTAATTAGGAGTTTTAATCACACAATTAAATTTTGATTCAATTGTTTGAATGAGATTCAAATATGAATTTTTAAATTTTGTTTGAATGAGATTCAGATCTGAATTTTTAAATTTGGTTGAATGAGATTCAAATCTGATTTTTTAAATTTGTTTTGAATAAGATTCAAATCTGAATTTTTAAATTTGGTTGAATGAGATTCAAATATGAATTTTTTAGTTGAATATGAGATATTCAATTTAATTTTAGTATGTATGTTTTATTTAATTGTTAAATGGTAATATCCATGATGGATGATCATGGACAATAAAAGACCAATGTGAGTGAATTTATTTCTTTTATTTTTCTTTGGATTGTAAAATAATTAATTTTATTTTGGTGGCATTGTATTATAATTGTTGTAATATTTTTGGGTTATAATTTCATTTATTTGAGGACTTTAAAGTCCATGTTCTTGTAAATTCGCCTTGGTATGCCAAGGATTACTATGTAATTGGATTGCAAGAGGATCAAGGAGGTCAAGAGCATTGGTGGGACCAGTGGAAGGAATTCAAGATCAAGTGTTGATTATGTACTCCTTCAGCAACTTTTGTAATATGAATGAATGAAATGCACCTAGGAATGCCCTGATTCAATTCTTGGTGGTTCAGAATTGAATCCCATAGAAAGTCCATGATCATACCATATTTATATGTTTATCCATGAATGCATGAGATATATGGGAATGTATACAAGTATATGATATATGCATGCTAATTGGATAATGTGCAAAGTGAGACCATAATAGTAATTAAGCTGACCACAAAATCTTCCAAACAAATGATTAAGTTGGAAATGGTATAATTAAAGGTAATTATATCATGGGCCTTCCATTGAGGCAGTTTTTTAAAGAAATTTTAAATACTTGCGTATGATGTAATTAATTTAAGAGATTTTTTTAAGAATAATTGTTAAGCATGAGATGTTATAAATATGTAAATGGTTTGGTGGCCAATAATGGATGTGCCTGAGGACATTAAAATTATTTGCATGTTTACTGGCTCAATGAGATCAACTTAACTAATGCAAGATAAGTCAATAATAGATGTGCTTGAGATTTTGAGCATTAGGGGCTAGGTAAAGGATTGAACCTCACATGAGATGTGATGGGCAAGGAGTTGCTCACTTATAGTTTATTGTAATTCCAATAATGGATGTGCCTGAGGATGATCAATAAGATTATAAGAATTCAATCACCCACTAGAAATCCATCCAACTAGGATTTCCATTTTTTACTTTGGAAGTGTAGGATTCGCTAAGTTAATGGGAGGACCAATTTGATTAAAATACCATAATCATTTTGGTTAATTACATGATATATTTACTAATTAATCTAGTTATTTTCCGCAGTTATTCTTCTGATAATAATGAGCACACAACAACCACCACCATCCAATATCCTTACGAGCATACTTGATCACAATAGGTTGATAGGACCTAATCTTTCTGATTGGCTCAGAAATTTGAAACTTATCCTGAACCTTGAACATATAGGATATATTCTAGACTCAAAGGTTCCTGGTCCTTTACCTCCAGAGGCCACTTAAGAGGAACATGAAACTTTGCACAAGTTGAAAAAGCATGATATGAGAGCCAAGTGTTACTTGCTTGCTTCTATGAGTAATGAGTTATAGAAGCAACATGAAAATATGCAATATGCAAGTGAGATCCTCCTTCACCTACAAGAGTTGTATGGCGAGCACAGTAGGAATGCTAGGTTTGAGATATCTAGACAACTATTCCGCATGAGAATGTCTGAGGTACAGAATGTTGGGGATCATGTCCACAAGATGATTTGACTGATTAAGCAGCTGGAACATCTTGACTTTCACATGGATTTCCAACTACAGACGAATTTGATCCTATAGTCCCTACCTGAGTTATTTGGGAATTTTGTGACAAATTTCCATATGACTAAGAAGGAATACATCTTGGCCGGTTTACTTAACATGTTGGTTATTGCCCAAAAGAATATACCGGGCAATAAAGGAAAAGAGGTAGCTTTGATTGCATCTTCTTCTGCTAGAAAGTCCAACAAGAAGAAAGGCAATAAGAAAAAGAAACCTCAAATTCCTGGTCCTTCCAAGAAGATAGCTAAACAGAAAGGGAAGACCAAAGTTGATGGAGGCAAAGGAAAGTGTTTCCACTGCCAGAAGGATGGGCACTAAAAAAGGAATTGCCCAGAGTATCTTGCTTCTCTGAATAACGAGAAGGATACACCTTCAGAAGGTATGTCTATATTTTGTTATTTAGATGCTGATGATGCCCATAGTTCTGTTAGTAGTATGCCCTAGAGCATATCATTTAGTATGTATCTTATACATAATTTTATTAATAAAAGGCATTTCCACTTTTCCGTTTACATAATATATTTATGTGTAATAGAAAAGGTCCATTGATATTTTGTTAGAAATATTATTCTTAAGTTGTTAAGAATATGAGTTACAGTATTTCTAGCACAAAGTATCATAAATAGGTTCACAATCGAGGATACTTCATAATAAGGACATGACTTATCCATAAAGATTGTATTCATGTTTGTTCCCAAGTTATTTATATGAGATATAAATAAGATGGAATGGTGAGTCTCATGCCATATAACAAACATGATAGGCACTTATAAATGATAAGTAGGCCGAACCAGTGACACTTATGACAAGCACATGGAGTTTACTCTTGTCAATGTTTTGTCATAAATCATATCGGTGCATATAATCTTTAGACCTGAGATAGCACAGTTATCTTGTATATAAGTAGTATCAGTTTGATACTGCTTTCATACTTGTACTATGTATGGGTATATGGGCATGTGTTGGCTCCTACTAGTTATATATGGAGGTAAGTGTTGATCAAGATGGAATCTGTTCCTCTAAGTAAATAGAGATAAAATCCTATGTTCATTTAATTGTTCTTGATGTTTCAAGTTCCTGGCCAGGACAGATAGATTTATTCAGAAAAGAGTTTCTGATGAGAAAATCTTTTTAATCAAGAACTGGAATTAAAAGAGAACATAATATTCATAGCAAATGGAGTTTGACATAAAGCATGACTCCAGCTTGAGTTGGGATTTTGTAACAGAGAGATTATAGTGCATGGTAACATATGATTATAGGTTCATTTAAGGTAAATTTTATTACTAATTGGGTGGCCATGGCATGCTATGCTAGGTGTAAACCATGGTCTATGAGGTTCATAAAATGATTTAGAGAAATCATTTATAGCAAGAAAGAGTTATGATGATATTAAGAGTTGATATCATGTCTCATTGCCAATTAGTGATGAGCCTAGTGAGTCACACACATACACAAGTTATCACCTATTTAAATATGATTTAATTAATTAATTAAAGATTTTATTTGATTAATTAAATAGGTTTGATTTGCAATTAAATTACAAAGTCCCTAGCATGACTTGAAACCAAATCTAGATTATTGGATGTGTAGTATAAATTAAATTTATATTTAAAGTGTTTAAATATAAATTTAATTAATGAGAAATTAATTAATAGAGATTAATTAATTAATTTATATTTGATATAAATTAATTAGAAGAAGAAAAATAATTATTTTGGGTTAAGAACTCAAAATTAAGACACAAGGGCATTTTGGTCATTTCACAGTGTGACACGTGGCACTATGAGATGGTGACACATGGGATTACACATAAGCTTGCCAAATGTTTGTTTAATCATGTAAGATGATTAAAATCAAGATTAAATATAGGTTTGACACTTGGCACAATGTGATTGGGTCACTTAAACCTAGAGCTAATCAAAGGGTGACATGTGGCAAGGGTTTAATGTGTTAACCTAGCTATTTAAGTGTGGTTATGAAAAGAAAAAACAACCAGCAGCCACTCCTCTCCTTTGTCACGCCACTTTGAGGCTTTTCATCTATTCTTCTTCATCTCTCTTCAATTCAAAGAGATTAGCCATCAATCTCTTAAATTAAGAACACTAGAAATTGTTTCTAGTGTCCTGTTAACATCTCTAATCTCTTAAAAGGCAGAACTTGAATTTTTAATTAATAGAAAAGGCTTTAGTAGCTGTTCAAGGGCTGCCATAGGTGTTCTTGGTGTGGACAAGCTAGAGGGACAACATCTGGTGTCCTGAAGACGAATCTCAAAGGCGCAGACACGCTATAGTGCATCAAGAGGTTAGTGTAATCGTTCTTGATTTAATCTTGGGTTCTAAAATTAATCTAATTAATTTTAAAATCTTAAATGGCAAATACAGATCCAAAAACATATTAAAAGAGTTTTAATATGTTGTTTATCATTGAAATCAAATAGATAAAAATAGATCTTGCATGATGCATGTGACCCTAGGTGAAAATTTTTGATTTTAATGGTATAAACTTGTGTTTTTCACGCTTCCGTTCCTTCAATTAGTATCAGAGCCACTATATTTGCCATTTAGATTGTTGATTATATGATTTAATTGTGTTATTTGATCATGAGATGATTGATCCATTGCTGGTTGCAATGGATGTGTGGCGGCACACAAGGTGAAGCCACCATTGGTGGTGGCAACAATGGTTCTTCAAGGTGGCGCAAGGTTTGCTTTTTAATTTACAAGAGTTGTATGATCTAAAAGCTCATCCTATGTCTAATTAAATTGTTTAATTAGAATTTTAATTACACAATTAAATTATGATTCAAATCAGAATTTTAAAAAATTGTTTGAATGTGATTCAAATCTGAATTTTAAAAGTTGTTTGAATGTGATTCAAATTTGAATTTTTAAAGTTGTTTGAATCATATTTAAATCTTATTTTTTAAAATTGATTGAATAAAATTCAGATCTAATTTTTTAAAAAATGTTTGAATGTGATTCAAATCTGATTTTTTAAAAATTGTTTGAATGTGACTCAAATCTGAATTTTTAAAATTATTTGAATGTGATTCAAATCTGAATTTTTAAATTTGTTTGAATGAGATTCAAATCTGAATTTTTAAATTTATTTCAATCATATTCAAATCTGGATTTTTAAGTTGAATATGAGATTTTCAATTTAATTTAAGTATGTATATTTTATTTAATTGTTAAATAGTGATATGCATGATGGATGATCATGGACTATAAAAGACCAATGTGATTGGATTTATTTCTTTTATGTTTCTTTGGGATTGTAAATTAATTAATCTATTTTAATTTATTTTGGGCATGTATTATTAAGTTTGTAATAATTTTTGGGTTGTAATTTCATTTATTTAAGTTCTTGTAAATTCGCCTTGGTATGCCAAGGATTACCATGTAATATTGGATTGCAAGAAGTTCAAGGAGGTCAAGAGCATTGGTGGGACCAGTGGGAGGAATTCAAGATCAAGTGTTGATTATGTACTCCTTCAGCAACTCTTGTAAAATGAATGAATGAATGAAATACACCTAGGAATGCCCTGATTCAATTCTTGGTGGCTCAGAATTGAATCCCTTAGAAAGTCCATGATCATACCATATTTATTACTTATCCATGAATGCATGAGATATATGAGAATGTATGCTATTATATGATATATGCATGCTAATTGGATAATGTGCAAAGTGAGACCTTAATAGTAATTAGAATGGCCATAAAATCTTCCAAACAAATGATTAAGTTGGAAATGCTATAATTAAAGTAGTTATAACATAGGCCCTCCATTGGGGCAATTATTTTAAGAAATTTTAAATAGTTGCATAAGATGCAATTAATTTAAGAGATTTTCTTAAGAATAATTGTTAATCATGAGATGTTGTAAATACGTAAATGGTTTAGTGGCCAATATTGGATGTACCTGAGGACATTAAAATTATTTGCATAATTACTGGCTCAATGGGATCAACTTAACTAATGCAAGATAAGTCAATAATGGATGTACCTGAGATTTTGAGCATTAGGGGCTAGGTAAAGGATTGAACCTCACATGAGATGTGATGGGCAAGGAGTTGCTCACTTATAGTTTATTGTAATTCCAATAATGGATGTACCTGAGGATGATCAATAGAATTATAAGAATTCAATCACCCACTAGAAATCCATCCAACTAGAATTTCCATTTTCTACTTTGGAAGTGTAGGATTCGCTAAGTTAGTGGGAGGACCAATTTGATTAAAAGACCATAATCATTTTGGTTAATTACATGATACATTTACTAATTAATCTGGTTATTTTCTGCAGTTAATTTTCTGATAAAAATGAGCACAAAACAACCACCACCATCCAATATCCTTACAAGCATACTTGATCACAATAGGTTGGCAGGACCTAATCTGTCTGATTGACTAAGAAATTTGAAACTTGTCCTGAACCTTGAACGTATAGGATATGTTCTAGATTCAAATGTTCCTGGTCCCTTACCTCCAGAGGCCACACAAGAGGAACATGAAACTTTGGACAAGTGGAAGGAGCATGATATGAGAGCTACGTGTTACATGCTTGCTTCCATGAGTAATGAGTTATAGAAGCAACATGAGAACATGCAGAGTGCGAGTGAGATCCTCCTTCACCTACAAGAGTTGTATGGTGAGCACAGCAGGAATGCTAGGTATGAGATATCTAGACAGCTAATCCGTATGAGGATGTCTGAGGGACAGAATGTTGGGGATCATGTCCACAAGATGATTCGGCTGATTGAGCAGTTGGAACATCTTGACTTCAACATGGATTTCCAACTACAAACGAATTTGATCCTTCAGTCCCTTCCTGAGTCTTTTGGGAATTTTGTGACAAATTTCCATATGACTAAACAGGAATGCACCTTAGCTGGTTTACTCAACATGTTGGTTATTACCCAAAAGAATATGCCGGGCAATAAAGGAAAAGAGGTAACTTTGGTTGCATCTTCTTCTGCTGGAAAGTCCAACAAGAAGAAGGGTAATAAGAAAAAGAAACCTCAGATTCCTGGTCCTTCCAAGAAAATAGCTAAACAGAAAAGGAAGACTAAAGCTGATGGAGGCAAAGGAAAGTGTTTCCACTGCCAAAAGGATGGGCACCGAAAAGGAACCGCCTGCAGTATCTTGCTTCTCCGATGGACAAGAAGGATACACCTTCGGAAGGTATGTCCATATCTTGTTATTTAGATTCGATGATACTCATAGTTCATCTACAGCTTGGGTTTTAGATATCGTGCGCTTCACATTTCTAATGATATGCAGGAACTAGCAAACAGTAACAGCTTGCGTTCTCAAGATATTAGAGTTCGGATTGGCAATGGCTTAACTGTTGAAGCTTTAGCCATAGGATCTAAATCTTTTTACATGTTTGGACATATTTTGTGTTTGGATAATATTTTATATGTACCTGATGCTTTTAAGAACATCATTTCTATATCTAGTTTGACTAGAAATGGCTATGAATTTCAGTTCACAGATGATGTTTGCAATATTTATTTTGGAAATAAATATATTGGTTCGGGTTATGTGAATGATGGTCTTTATTATTTGGATAATAATGACAAACACAAATTGGATGCAAGTGATCTAAAAGAATGCAATGCCATGGTGAAAACCAAGTCAAGTTCAAAATATATTTGGCACTTAAGGTTATGTCATGTTGCAGAAGATAGGATTGCAAAAATGGAGAAAATGAGGATTCTATCCTCATTGGGCTCTGAGCTTACTCCAACTTGTGAATCTTGCCTTCAGGGCAAAATGACTAGATCACCCTTTGTTGGACAAGGGCTAAGAGCTGATAATATTTTGGAGCTAATACATAGTGATGTATGTGGTTCATTTAAAGAAATGGCTAGAGGGGGTTTTCATTATTTTATTACCTTTACTGATGATAAATCAAGGTTTGGGTATTTGTATTTGATGAAATACAAACATGAATCTTTTGAAAAGTTCAAAGAATTTAAATCTAAAGTAGAAAATCAAATAGGAAAGAGTATTAAAGATCTTCGATCAATTTATGGAGGTGAATATTTGAGTACTGAATTTGATGAATACTTGAGAGAGCATGGCATTGTTTCTCAGCTGACTCCTCTAGGAATGCCACAACTGAATGGTGTATCTGAAAGGAGAAATCGTACCCTATTGGATATGGTACGTAGTATGATGAGCTATACTGATATGCCAATCTTCTTTTGGGGATTTGCATTAGAATCAGCTTTGTATATTCTGAATAGGATTCCATCAAAATCAGTTTCTTCCACACCTTATGAGATATGGCATGGAAGAAAACCAAGTCTTAAGCATGTTAAGATTTGGGGTTGTCGACAAATTATATCAAAAAGCTGAACACTGATAAATTGGAGACCAGATCAGAAAAAGGTCGATTTGTTGGATATCCAAAAGATAGTTTTGGATATTATTTTTATTTGCCTACTTCATAAAAGGTTGTGATAAGTAGAGATGCCACATTTCTTGAACAACAGTTTGTTCAAGAAGGAGGCAAAGGAAGGCAAATAGAGTTAGAATTGGAAAATTCTGACCAACCAACAGATCAGATGGATATAGATCCATCTAGTCAACCTATACCCATTGATGAAACATCTATAGCTGTTCCTCGTAGAACAACCAGAGTATCTCACCCACCAGTGAGATATGGTTTTCTTCATGAAGAAGAACAAGAGTTGTCTACTCATGAACAAATAGATCATGGAGATGATCCACTTACTTATGAAGAAGCTATATCAGATATAGACTCTTCAAAATGGATTGATGCTATGAAATCCGAGATTGATTCCATGTATAAGAATCAAGTTTGGGATCTTGTTGACCCACTTGAAGGTATTGTACCTATAGGAAACAAATGGGTTTTCAAGAAGAAAATTGGTTCTGATGGAAAGTTAGAGACCTAAAAGGCAAGGCTAGTAGCGAAAGGGTTTCGCCAAAGGCAAGGAATCGACTATGAGGAGACTTTCTCGCCTGTTGCCATGCTTAAATCAATTAGGATTTTATTAGCAATAGCTGCATTCTATGATTATGAGATTTGGCAGATGGATGTCAAAACAGCTTTTCTCAATGGATACATTGAAGAAAACATTTTCATGGAACAACCTAGGGGTTTTGAATCCTAAGATGGTTCCAAGGTATGCAAGCTAAAGCGATCCATTTATGGGTTGAAACAAGCTTCGAGGAGTTGGAATATCCGTTTTGATGAAGCCATTAAATCCTTTGGTTTTATCAAAAATGAGGATGAGCCATGTGTATATAAGAAAGTTAGTGACAGTTCTATCACTTTCCTTGTCTTATATGTGGATGACATACTGTTGATGGGTAATGACACAGGTATGTTGACGACTATAAAGGTATGATTGTCAAATACATTCTCCATGAAAGACTTAGGGGAGGCAACCTATATTCTTGGGATTCGCATCTATAGAGATAGAGCGAAAAGAATAATTGGTTTATCCCAAAGTCTATACTTGGAAAAGGTGTTAAAAAGGTTTAACATGCTTGATTCCAAGAGAGGATTGTTACCAGTGAGACATGGTATCCACCTTTCTAAAGAGATGTCTCCAAAGACACCTCAAGAAAGAGATAAGATGGCCAGGATTCCATATGCTTCGGCTATTGGAAGTTTAATGTATGCAATGTCGTGTACTAGGCCGGATATCGCATATGCTGTTAGTTTGACTAGCAGGTATCAATCCAATCCAGGTTTGGAACATCGATAGTCATCAAGAATATCCTTAAGTACTTGAGAAGAACTAAGGATTTATTCTTAATTTATGGAGGTGGAGACTAGCAATTGGATGGTTATACTGATTCTGATTTTCAATCAGATATCGATGATAGAAAGTCTACCTCTGGATATGTGTTCATTTGTAATGGAGGTGCGATCGATTCAAGAGTTCCAAACAGAGCACGACTACGATTCCACTACGTAGGTCGAGTATATTGCTGCATCAGATGCTGCAAAGGAAGTTGTTTGGATAAAGAAGTTTGTGACAGAACTTACAGTAGTTCCTTCCATTGAGTCAGCAGTTCCACTACACTGTGACAACAATGGAGCAGTCATACAGGCTTAGGAACTAAGGTCTCACCCAAAATCCAAACACATAGAAAGGCACTATCTCATTATCAGATATACAGTTGGGCAAGGCGATATAGCCATGCAGAAAAATAACATCAGCTAAAAAATCTAGCTGATCCATTCACTAAGCTTTTGTCACAATCTTAGTTAGACTAATATCTTGAGAAGATGGGTCTAAGATATTGTAATGAATGGCTCTAGTGCTAGTGGGAGATTGTTAGTAGTATGCCCTAGAGCATATCATTTAGTATGTATCTTGTACATAATTTTATTAATAAAAGGCATTTTCACTTTTCTGTTTACATAATATATTTATGTGTAATAGAAAAGGTCCATTGATATTTTGTTAGAAATATTATTCTTAAGTTGTTAAGAATATGAGTGGCAGTATTTCTAGCACAAAGTATTATAAATAGGTTCACAATCGAGGATACTTCATAATAAGGACATGACTTATCCAAAAAGATTGTATTCATGTTTGTTCCCAAGTTATTTATATAAGATATAAATAAGATGGAATGGTGAGTCTCATGCCATATAACAAACATGATAGGCACTTATAAATGATAAGTAGGCCGAACTAGTGACACTTATGACAAGCACATGGAGTTTACTCTTGTCAATGTTTTATCATAAATCATATCGGTGCATATAATCTTTAGACCTGAGATAGCACAGTTATCTTGTATATAGGTAGTTTCAATTTGATACTGCTTTCATACTTGTACTATGTATGGGTATATGGGCATGTGTTGGCTCCTACTAGTTATATATGGAGGTAGGTGTTGATCAAGATGGAATCTGTTCCTCTAAGTAAATAGAGATAAAATCCTATGTTCATTTAATTGTTCTTGATGTTTCAAGTTCCTGGCCAGGACAGATAGATTTATTCAGAAAAGAGTTTCTGATGAGAAAATCTTTTTAATCAAGAACTGGAATTAAAAAAAAAACATAATATTCATAGCAAATGGAGTTTGACATAAACCATGACTCCAGCTTGAGTTGGGATTTTATAACAGAGAGATTCTAGTGCATGGTAGCATATGATTATAGGTTCATTTAAGGTAAACCTTATTACTAATTGGGTGGCCATGGCATGCTATGCTAGGTGTTAACAATGGCCTATGAGGTTCATAAAATGATTTAGAGAAATCATTTATGGTAAGAAAGAGTTATGATGATATTAAGAGTTGATATCATGTCTCATTGCCAATTAGTGATGAGCCTAATAAGTCATACACATACACAAGTTATCACCTATTTAAATATGATTTAATTAATTAATTAAAGAATTTATTTGATTAATTAAATAGGTTTGGTTTGCAATTAAATTGCAAAGTCCCTAGCATAACTTGAAATCAAATCTAGATTATTGGATGTGTAGTATAAATTAAATTTATATTTAAAGTGTTTAAATATGAATTTAATTAATGAGAAATTAATTAATAGAGATTAATTAATTTATTTATATTTGATATAAATTAATTAGAAGAAGAAAAATAATTATTTTGGGTTAAGAACTCAAAATTAAGACACAAGGGCATTTTGGTCATTTCACAGTGTGACAAGTGGCACCATGAGATGGTGACACATGGGATTACACATAAGCTTACCAGATGTTTTTTTAATCATGTAAGATGATTAAAATCAAGATTAAATATAGGTTTGACACTTGGCACAATGTGATTGGGTCACTTAAACCTAGAGCTAATCAAAGGGTGACATGTGGCAAGGGTTTAATGTGTTAACCTAGCTATTTAAGTGTGGCTATGAAAAGAAAAAACAACCAGCAGCCACTTCTCTCCTTTTTCACGCCACTTTGAGGCTTTTCATCTATTCTTCTTCATCTCTCATCAATTCAAAGAGATTAGCCATCAATCTCTTGAATTAAGAACACTAGAAATTGTTTCTAGTGTCCTGTTAACATCTCTAATCTCTTAAAAGGCAGAACTTGAATTTCTAATTAATAGAAAAGGCTTTAGAAGCTGTTCAAGGGTTGCCATAGGTGTTCTTGGTGTGGACAAGCTAGAGGGACAACATCTGGTGTCCTGAAGACGAATCTCAAAAGCGCAGACACGCTGTAGTGCATCAAGAGGTTAGTGTAATCTTTCTTGATTTAATTTAGGGTTCTAAAATTAATCTGATTAATTTTAAAATCTTAAATGGCAAATACAGATCCAAAAACATATTAAAAGAGTTTTAATATGTTGTTTATCATTAAAATCAAATAGATAAAAATAAATCTTGCATGATGCATGTGACCCTAGGTGAAAATTTTTGATTTCAATGGTATGAACTTGTGTTTTTCACGCTTCCGTTCCTTCAAGTTCATCTATAACTTGAGTTTTAGATACTAGTGCCAGTTCTCACATTTCTTATGATATGCAGGAACTAGCAAATAGTAGCAGCTTGCGTTCTTGAGATGTTAAACTCCGGATTGGCGATGGCTCAACTGTTGAAGCTTTAGCCATAGGATCTAAATCTTTTTACATGTTTGAACATGTTTTGTATTTGACTAATATTTTATATGTACCTGATACTTTTAAGAACATCATTTTTATATCTAGTTTGACTAGAAATGGCTATGAATTTCAATTCACAGATGATGTTTGTAATATTTATTTTAGAAATAAATATATTGGCTCAGATTATATACATGTTGGTCTTTATTATTTGGATAATAATGATAAAAACAAAAAGAATGCAAGCAATATAAAAGAATGCAATGCCATGGTGAAAATAAACTCAAGTTCAAAATATATTTAGCACTTAAGATTAGGTCATGTTGGAGAAGATAGGATTGTAACAGAGCGATTCTAGTGCATGGTAACATATGATTATAGGTTCATTTAAGGGTATTCCTTGTTATTGATTGGGTGGCCATGGTATGCTATGCTTGTAACATCCCTATTTGCATAGCCTGGTATATTTTACTGTTCCGGTGACCGGTTTCGGTTCGGACAGTTAAGGGGATTAGAACCACACTTAAGACAACTAGAGAAGCTATAAACACAAATAATTAATAATGTCCAATTAGTTAAGTATAAACAAGAAAAAACAGAATATAAGAAGTTAAACGAGCTGAGAGTCACAGCGACGGGTGACCTTCTCGAGAACGACTGTGAAGTCGTTTTAAACTCAAATTTTGAATCGTAAAAAGTGACGCTGCGATCCTTAGGACCCTTATAAACACAGTGGATGTAACACCCTCCCTATAGCAACTCCGTACATTCTACTGTTCCGGTGACCAGTGTCGGATTGGACAGCTAGAACGTTCGAAAAAAAAAATATTTAAACTAAAATGAGGAACCATAATTAACTCAAATATTAATAAGAAAAATTTAGAAAAAATTTTAGAAATAAAATACAACCAAGTTAAATGAGCCGGTGCCCTAGCGATGGGTAACCTAGTGAGAAGTTGCGGTTCTCGCAACTAGGAGCCCTAGACCTGGGAAAAAAATTCATAAAATAATTTTTAGGACTCCAGAGAAGGGTCATTGAGGTTCCTATGGCATTAGAATGCCAAGAAAATATTTAGAAAAATTTTTCAATCATTACAGACAATTTTGACCCGTTAAGCCAAACGGAGGGCATTTTGGTCATTTCGTCTTCAGAGATGATTTTTGACCAACTTGTCCAATTAAGTACATAAATTATATGACATAAAATATGAATTAATGTTGATGAAAAATTAATTTGAAGTTAGTAGAAATGAAAGAAAAAAATAAGAATAAAATGCCTAATTATGACATCATAATGATGTCATTTAAAACCTCCCACCAATCACCATTTAGCAAGTCTTCTTAAAACAAATAAAAGAGATAAAAATTAAGAAAAAAACTCCAGAATTTTCCTTCTTCTTCAGCCAGCTGAAAATTCTTTCCCTCTTCCTCTATAACTCTTATTCACTTATACCTTCAATCCTTTGATTTCTCACCCCACAATCTATAAAATCATTCACTAAAATTTGTCACCCAACCTTGCTAGAGTGTTTGGCAGCCAAGAAAACAAAAGAAAGTGAAGAATTAACAAGAGAAAATTCTGCCCTGTTAAGGTTAGTTCCATCTTTCTCTTTCTTTCTTTGGATATCCATGTTAAGACACTAAGTTAGGCTAGGAATTTGTGGGAATTAAAGAGAATTATGCATGCTAGGGTATATGGTAAATTTCGGCAGCCTATTGGGGGTGGTGATTTTGATTTTTTGATGGGTTTAGAGTAGATTAGAGATGGTGTTTGAAGTGTATATATATTGATAATGAATTAGTATGTTGAATTAATGTATGTTGTGTGAATTGGAATGGGGAACTAGGGTTTTGGAGAGAAATTTGGGCTTTGCTTATGTAATGATGAATGAACATTCTAATGGTCAATTAGTGACCATTTGAGGTAAATTGACCATAACTTGGAGTGAATTGTAGCATTAAAAACTGATTTAGTATGCTGCCTAGTGAGACCTGCAGGTTTGGATGTGAGTCCAGCCTAGTTGGACAGCCATAACTTGGGTTGTGTAGTAGGTTCAATTGGTGTTTGGCCAATTGGACATGAAACTAGACACATAATGACACAACTTTGGTGAAGAAACCATGCCCATAAGACCAAACCAAGTGGACTAAAAGCTTGCCCCAATCTGGGTGTCCTGCAATCTGTCTTTGCAGAATGACCAAATGAACAGTGATTGTTCATTTGGCCATAACTCAGTGTAGAATGGCCCAATTGACCTGAAATTTTACCAGCAATAAGCTAAGATATAGACCAACAACTTTCATGAAGAAACCCACCCCAAATTATTACCAGAACCTATCCAACAAGGGAGTTTCAGTCACTGTTCACTATACTGTAGATATGGTCAGTCCAGAAAAATTCCAATTCGGCCAGTTGTGGTTTTTGGACCATAACTTGAGCTACAAAACTCCAAATGAAGTGATTCAAAAAAATAAATTCAACTAGACAAAATAAGGAACAACTTTCATGTTATCATTTTTCCAAATTCCCACTGCAACAGTAACTAATAGAACAGTAAAGATAAGGTATGAAAACTGAAAATTCTGCTCAATTAACTTTAAGCTTAGCAATGGTATTGGTAACCAATACCAACAAATTTTGAATGCAAAATGTGGTATGTTGGGAGTATTAAAACCAATGTACCTATTGTCTATGCAAAAGTCAACATTTTTGTTGACTAATGAGGGGAATAGTAACACCAAAATTTGAAATTCAAAAATTGTAAAACTCAAAAGTGTCAAATGCCCTAGTATACCTAACAAGATTGGTTTGGATAATTTGGCATGCCAATAGGGTTCAGTTAGCAGTACTGCACATGGTATTATGCCATTCTGTGATTTCATGGCTTTTAGCCATTCTAACATTATGTTGATACTTGGCCTTGTGCCTAATGTTATTACAGCTTATTGGCTGTCCTGTTGCACACCGGGAGACACATATGTGACCAATGGTGTGACGACCCGAGGTACTTGATACCCAATGCCAGTTTACCCGTTTATCCAGTCCAGTCATCCATTATAGGTTACTTGGACAACCAAAAATGAAAGTGGACAAATTTAATAAAATAATAAATATAACAAGTACAAAATAATTAAGACCACAAATACTCATCGAAAATTTATTTGCAATAAGAAATTAATACATTCACTGCATATTTATTTTATGTTATGTCTTTTTATTTTATTATTAGCACCACTAAGCATTATTGCTTAGCGCGTTGCTTTTGCCACGCGTAGGTTCTGGAGAGATCGACCGAGAGCCCAGTAGACCACAGACTGGGTGAGACCTTCTGCAGCTCTGCATAGTGTCCGTGTCACCTCACCATCTTCAGTGCATTGGTAGGACACTAGGTTTCATTTTGGTGTTTTGTAACTAACTTTTATTTTCTCTTGTATAATTGAGACTTATGTAATGTATTTTGATGGTAATGTAAATAGTGAAAATTGTGGTTATGAATGGAAAATTTGAGTATTTATTTATTGCTTATATATGAGTACAATGAGAAATGAATGATTGAGAAATGGAAATGTTGTTGAAAAATATTGAGATTTTGATATTGGAGTTTGAGAATGATTGGCTATGATTATTGGAAGTGTTTTTCACAGGTTCCGAAAAACTATTTTCTCCATTTTTAGCCGGTACTCTGCCGGATTTTCTATAAAATTTTTCGAAACTTCAAATAAATTATAATTTCAGTAAATGACTTAAATGAATTATATTTCACAAGTTATATTCAAAACTATGATAAAAATTAATTAGGGAAGAATAAAAATGATTAAGATAAAATAGAGTGTTCCGGTACACCGTGTGACATATCTTACTCGGATATACTGTAGAAGGGTAAGGGGTGTCACATTTAGTGGTATCAGAGCATCGGTTTAGGTGTTTCTGGGTCTAGATAGAGTACATACCATTGCATTGCATTTGTAAGTGTTGAGGTGACACTGATGCATATCTGTTGTTTTCTTATTTTGAATAGGTTGTGGACCCTACATCACAGAGAGCAGTTGAGGAAGAAGTGGAGTCTCATGCTCCACCTGCAGCAGCTGAGACTGGGGGTAGGGGAGAACCTACTCCGCCAGCTCAAGCAGAGCCTGCTCAACCTCCACAGGCCATGTTCCAACAAATGGCCAAATTCTTCAAACAAATGGCTGGGGTAATGCCAGCACCACCACCACCACCACCTCCACAGCAGAAATCACACCTGGAAAGACTAAGAAGATTTGGCAGTGGACTTCTTTGGCAAGAGAGAAGATGATTCTGTTGCAGCTGAAAATTGGTTGAACAGAACAGGCAGAGTTTTAAAACAACTCCATTGCACTCCAGAGCAAAATCTAGAAGCTGCTGTATCTCTGTTGCAAGATGATGCATATGAATGGTGGGATACGATGTCCAGTGAAGTACAACCAGAAGTAATAACTTGGGACTTCTTCCTCTCCGAATTCAAGAAGAAATATGTGGGTAGTGTATACCTGGAAGAGAGAAGAAGAGAGTTCATTAACCTGAGGCAGAGACAGCTAACAGTGGCCGAGTATGAAAAGGAATTCGTCAGATTGAGCCGCTACGGAAGGGAGATAGTCCCTAATGAGGCTAAAAGGTGTAAGAGATTTGAAGAGGGATTAAATGACAACATAAATATCATGATCACTACCTTGGGAATCACCGACTTCACCAAGTTAGTGGAAGCTGCAATAAAAGTTGAAAAAGTAAGAATAAGTGAGCAGACCAGAAGAGAGAGACAGCAGAAGAGGGGCCCAGGTCAGTCTAGTTCATCTCCTGCATCTGGGAAGAAGTTCAAGGGTCCACCTACACAGAGTTCAGGTCAATCACAAGGTCAGGGTCAGTCTTAGGGGCCCAGGCCACAGTTTACCCCTAAGAGAGGTCAGTCCACACCATTAGTGGGCAGCTCTCCAGGGATGGGGTTCAGGGGACTAGCCCTAGCATCTTCTGCATGTCCACATTGTCTGAAATGGCATAAGGGGGAGTGTTGGAGAGTGACTGGTGCCTGCTTAAGGTGTTGGTCGACAGAACATCAGCTGAGGAACTGTCCACGCAGAACTACTACAGCTGCTCCAACACAAACAGACAGACTTGCTCCTGCACCACAAAGGAGAAGGAAATCTGGCAAATCTGAGGCAGTGGGACCATCACAGAGGCCTGCATCTGAGCCAGCAGAGAGGCCTAAGGGCAGACCACCTGCCAGAGCCTATGCCATGAGAGCTCAGGAGGAGCAAGATGCCCCGGACGTCATCAGGGGTACGTTCTCCCTCTACAATACATCTGTGCATGCATTGGGGGATCCAGGATCCACTCATTCATACATCTGCATCAACCTACCCGTAGAAAGGGGGATACTAGTAGAGGAGAGTGACCAAGACATTCTGGTCACTAATCCATTGGGCCACAGTGTAGTGGTGAACAAAGTCTACAAGGGTTGCCCGTTAAGGATTCAGGGGTATGAATTCTTGGCAGACTTGATTGAGTTGCCTTTCCATGAGTTTGACGTGATTTTGGGAATGGATTGGTTGTCACGTCATCAGGTAATAGTTGATTGCAAATTGAAGAGAATTTCTCTGAAAACTTTTGAGGGAAATGAAATCACTGTTGTGGGTGAAAGGACAGATTTCTTGTCCAATGTTATCTCAGCCACAGCTGCAAGAAAACTGATGAGAAAAGGCTGTGAAGCCTACCTAGCACATGTGGTGGATACTAGGTAGGCTAAGCCAAATCTGCGTGACATACCCACAGCAAAAGACTTCCCAGAAGTGTTCCCTGAAGAATTGCCTGGTTTACCACCAGAAAGAGAAGTTGAATTTGCTATTGAGGTACTGCCGGGTACAACACCAATCTCTATTGCTCCTTATAGGATGGCACCCACAGAATTGAAGGAACTAAAAATCCAGTTACAAGAGATGCTGGATAAAGGGTTCATACGCCCCAGTGTGTCACCATGGGGAGCTCCAGTGCTGTTTGTGAAGAAAAAGGATGGAACTTTGAGATTGTGTATTGATTACCGGCAGTTGAATAAAGTAACTGTGAAGAATAAATATCCATTGCCCAGAATTGACGATCTGTTTGATTAGTTGAAGGGAGCCGGTGTATTTTCAAAAATTGACCTCAGATCAGGGTATCATCAGTTGAGGGTAAAGGATGCAGATGTGTCAAAAACTGCATTCAGAACCCGGTATGGGCACTATGAATTTCTAGTGATGCCGTTTGGGTTAACAAATGCACCAGCAGCATTTATAGACCTTATGAATCGTATCTTCCATCCATACTTAGATCAGTTTGTAGTGGTATTTATTGATGATATTCTGGTGTATTCCAAGACCAGGGAAGAACATGATGAACATTTGAGGATTGTTCTACAAACCCTGCGAGAAAAGAAGCTGTATGCTAAGTTGTCCAAGTGTGACTTCTGGATGAGTGAAATCTCTTTCCTTGGACACATAGTATCAGCAGAGGGGATTAGAGTGGATCCCAAAAAGATAGAAGCAGTGATGGAATGGAAGCGTCCCAGAAATACAACTGAGGTTAGAAGTTTCTTGGGGCTAGCTGGGTATTACAGAAGATTTGTGAAGGGATTTTCCTTAATAGCTGCTCCAATGACCAAGTTATTACACAAGAATGTCAGATTTAATTGGAATGACAAATGTCATGCTAGTTTTGAGAGGTTAAAGGCTATGTTGATAGAGGCACCAGTGTTAACACAGCCAGTGTAGGGAAAGGACTTTGTGGTCTACAGTGATGCCTCACATAATGGGCTAGGGTGTGTATTAATGCAAGAGGGGAAAGTGGTTACCTATGCTTCTAGGCAGTTAAGGCCACATGAACAGAACTACCCTACTCATGACCTGGAGTTAGCAGTGATTATCTTCGCACTGAAGATATAGAGGCATTATTTATATGGTGAAAAATGCTACATCTATACAGACCACAAGAGTCTAAAATATTTGCCAACCCAGAAGGAGCTCAATCTTAGACAGAGGCGATGGATTGAGTTCCTAAAGAACTATGATTGTGTAATTGACTACCATCCTGGGAAAGCAAATGTAGTTGCAGATGCTTTGAGCAGAAAATCCATCACAGCTTTGAGATCATTGAATGCCCGTCTAACTTTGGTTCGAGATGGAGCTATTTTGGCTGAGTTGCAAGTGAGGCCAAACCTGTTACAGCAGATTTTAGATGGGCAGAAGGTAGATGAGAAGCTAAAGGCTATTATGAGAAAAATCCTAGAAGGGAAAGCAACTGACTATGAGGTGAAAGCAGATGGGTGTCTGTACTACAAAGGAAGACTGTGTGTACCAGATAATGGGGAATTAAAAGCCAATATTCTGATAGAGGCACATGCCAGTGTTGTAACACCCTCCCGGTAGCAACTCCGTACATTCTACTGTTCCGGTGACCGGTGTCGGTCCGGGCAGCTAGAACGTCCGGAAAAAAAATTTAAACTAAAGTCAGGAACCATAATTAACTCAAATATTAATAAGAAAAATTTAGGAAAAATTTTAAAAATAAAATACAACCAAGTTAAACGAGCCGGTGCCCAAGCGATGGGTAACCAGAGGGAAGTTGCGGTTCTCGCAACGAGGAGCCCTAGACCCAGGGAAAAATTCATAAAATAATTTTTGGGACTCCAGAGAAGGGTCATTGAGGTTCCTATGGCATTTGAATGCCAAGAAAATATTTAGAAAAATTTTTCAATCCGTACAGACAATTTTGACCCGTTAAGCCAAACGGAGGGCATTTTGGTCATTTCGCCTTCAGAGACGATTTTTGGCCGACTTGTCCAGTTGAGTAAATAATTATTATGACATAAAATATGAATTAATATTGATGAAAAATTAATTTGAAGTTAGTAGAAAAGAAAAGAAAAGAAAATAAAGAAAATTAAAGATAATGACATCACATGATGTCACTCACTTACTCCCAACCAATCACAAGTTAACAAGCATTCTTAAAACACTTAAAAGATTCAAAAATAGACCAAAAATTTTTGGTCTCCTTCTTCATCTTCAACCAGCCGAAATCCATTCCTCTTCCTCCATAGCTTTTATTTTTTTTTATACCTTCCAATCTTTGATTTCTTACCCTAAAACCCTTAGGTCTCTTCATTAAAACTTGTCCACTCATCTTGGGAAAGTGATTGGCAGCCTAGAAAAGGAAAGAAAGTGAAGAATTTGAGCTCTTGAAAAGCTCTCAAGTGAGGTTAGTGCTTATTTATATAAGTATTTCTTTTATTTCATGTTAGGAACTTGAAATTGTTATGAAATGGTAGATTAAATGAACTAAACTCATGTATATGTACTTTATGAATTTCGGTTGCCCTAAGGAAGGAATAGGATTGAGTGTTTTTGATGGACTTGGAGTGAACTAGAAATCATGTTTAAAGTATATAAACATAAGGATATTGATTTAGTTAGTTAACTAGGGTAGTTTGTACAAAACCATGAATTTGAGCTAGGGTTTGGGAGTGAAAATTTGACTTTGCTTATGAAATTGTTAAAGAACATTATAATGGTCAATTAGTGACCATTTGAGGTAAGTTGACCATAATTAGGAGTGAACTATTGCATGGCAAAATGAAATGGGCAGGCTGCCTAGTGACAGCAGCAGGGAGGCTATGAGTTCAGCATGTTTGGACTGCCATATCTTTAGTTGTGTAGGTTCAATTGGTGTTTGGTCAATTGGACATGAAACTAGACTTATAATGGCACAATTTTTCTGAAGAAACCATGCCCAAAAGACCAAAGCAAGAGGACCAAAAGTTGGCCCCAATCCGGATACCCTGCAATCAGCTTCTGCAGAATGACCAAATGAACAGTAACTGTTCATTTGGCCATAACTCACTGTAGAATGGGTCAATTGACCTGAAATTTTTACAGCAACAAGATAAGACATAGAAAAACAACTTTCATGAAGAAACCTACCCTAAAATATGACCAGAACCTATTTAACAAGGCAGTGGCAGTCACTGTTCATGGTACTGTAGATTTGGTAAATTCTGCAGTTCTCTAATCCGGCCAGCTGTGGTTTTTGGACCATATCTGGAGCTACAAAACTCCAAATGGAGTGATTCAAAAAAATAAATTCAACTAGACAAAATAAGGAACAACTTCCATGTTTACCATTTCCTCAAATTCTTAATGTAACAGTCCCTAGTGGAACAGTGAATTTAGGGCACAAAATCTGAAATTTCTGCCCCCTTAGTGCTAAGCTTGGAAATGGATTTGGAGATTAATTCCAACAAATTTTGAATGAAAAATGTGGTATCTTTGAGAACTTAGGTTCAATAAATTTATTATGTATGAAAAAGTCAACATTTTGGTTGACTAGTAAGGTGAATAGTAATCAAAATAATTAGCCAATTAAGATGAAGACCTAGAACCAATTCTAAGCTTAAATGCTTAGAATGGTATGACAAATGTGGACTATGCATCTTAGTCAAAATTGTTAAAAGGAACTTAAGAGCATAAATTTGAAGTCCATGAAATTTTCATGGATTACTGGAAACATGAAAAATAAGTCATCTAATTGATGTAAATAGATAGTTAGGGCTTATATGGCCATTACAAATGGAATTCATAAAATATTAGTAACTCAACTTGAAATATAAAATTTGTAATTACATAAGTAGATTTTTGAATGTATAAATGAGAAAGGAATGTATGAATCATAATTGAAATTTATCATGAAATAATGAAGTCATAAAACACAAAATATTAATATTTAATGATATTATGTGCCCTTGTATTGCCTAGACATGTGTGTCAGATTGGATAGTTTGGCATGCCAATAGGATATTGTTTTAGCAGTACTGTGAAAGGCTTTATGCCTGTATTCATGGCTTTATGCCTGCATTCATGGCTTTATGCCTGCATTCATGGCTTTTATGCCTGATTATGTGTTATCATGGCTTTTTAGCCATACTGACTGCATACGTGGTTGACGTTCTGCGTCCCATGGTATGACGGCCCGAGGCACCGCTGTGTCCAGTGCCAACGACCTGCTATCCACTTTAGTCAGCCTGTCATAGGTTACTTGGGCAGTGTAATTTATTGAACTAAATTAAGACTATTAGTAATTAAAAATATTAGAAATCAAATAAATGAGTTAATAAGACTTTAAAGAATTAGTTACAATTATGAAATGATCCAAACCACATAAAAATTGTTAAGTAAAATGACAAAAGAGTTGCAAAAATAGGTATAACTTAACTAAATATTTTAAATATACCTTCTATTGCCATATGAATATAAATTGAGTATTTTTATTAATTCTGTATATCGTACATTATTACTGTGAATTTCAGAATTAAACGCTTCCAAAGCGAAACAAATGAGAACAAAAGATAATTAATATTAGACACATTGTATTAAATTAAATTGATTCTTAAATATTCAAATTATGCTTCGTTCTTTCTTTATTTGTATATTTTATTTTCTTGTTCTATTATTGCACCACTAAGCAGCAATGCTTAGCGCGATAGATTTGTTTCCTCGCGCAGGTACTTTGACTAAGATTTTTGGAGTCCAGATCTGCAGAAGTGCTTGAAGTATTCAAGGTTGTCACCTCCTCAGTAATGCATGTAGGTAGGGCCCATATAGATCATATTTTGTATTTAGTATAAAATGCTAGATATTGTATTATAATGTAGATTATGAGCAGGTAATTAATAGAAATGTAATGTAATTTAATAAATTAGCTTTTTCATATGTAATTAATTTATATATCATGTAAATTATGAAATTATGTAAATTAAAGAAATTTGAAAATTTTACTTATGTGATTTGAGCATGAATGAGATTGTATGGATTCGAAGACAGATTTGAAATATATAGATAATGCATGGAAATGAATATGAAATTGAGATATATGAATGAGATGGTTATGAAAATAATTGATGAGATTTTATTTGTAAAATATTATTGAAATTTTCAAACAGGTAAATAGTAAAATACGTCAACTGGTAATAAAATAGGGGAAACTCCGCTGGTTTCTCCGTCGAAAAATAATTAATATTAAAATATAATGAGATCAAATTATGAAAGGAATAAAGTAAGATAAGATAGGGTGCTCCGGCACCGAGTGTAGTACACTTTGCTCGGCTATACTGTAGTCGGGTGAGGGGTGTTACAAGTGTTTATGCTATGCACCCAGGAAGTACAAAAATGTATCATGATCTGAAACTTCAGTATTGGTGGCCTGGTATGAAGAAGGACATAGTTAACTATGTGACTAAATGCTTGACATGTCAGCAAGTCAAGGCAGAACATCAAGTTCCGTCAGGTTTGCTATAGCCTATACCCATACCTGAATGGAAATGGGATCGGGTCACCATGGATTTTGTAAGTGGTCTACCTCTCACCCAGAAGAAACATGATGCAGTATGGGTGATAGTAGATAGATTGACGAAGTTAGCACACTTTCTACCAGTTAGGACCGACTACTCACTGGAGAAGTTAGCAGAATTGTATATCAGTGAGATAGTTAGATTGCATGGAATTCCACTTTCCATCATATATGATCGAGACCCAAGGTTTACATCGAGATTTTGGAAGAAGTTGCATGAGTCCTTGGGTACACAACTCAAGGTGTCACCGTGGAAGAAGGTACTGAGGTTTGGAAGAAAAGGTAAGTTAAGCCCTAGGTTCATTGGCCCATATGCAGTCATTAAACGTGTGGGTCCAGTGGCCTATAGGCTAGCTTTACCACCAGAGCTGGACAAGATTCACAATGTGTTCCACGTATTTATGTTAAGAAGATACCGCTCAGATCCTTCACATGTCATCTCCATGAAAGAAATTGAAGTACAACTGGATTTGACATATGAAGAAGAACCCATACGGATCCTGGCTCGGGAAGTGAAAGAGTTGAGGAATAAACAGATTCCACTGGTGAAAGTGCTGTGGAGGCACCACAACACCGAAGAGGCAACTTGGGAAAGTGAAGAGACGATGAGGCAACAGTTCCCTCAACTATTTGCATCAGGTAAATTTCGAGGACGAAATTTAAATTAGAGGGGAAGAGTTGTAACACCCTCCCTTTAGCAACTCCGTACATTCTACTATTCCGGTGACCAGTGTCGGACTGGACAGCTAGAACATTTAGAAAAAAAAAAAAAAAAAAAAAAAAAAAATATATATATATATATATATATATATATATATATATATATATATATTTAAACTAAAGTGAGGAACCATAATTAACACAAATATTAATAAGAAAAATTTAGGAAAAATTTTAGAGATAAAATACAACTAAGTTAAATGAGCCGGTGCCCTAGCGATGGGTAACCTAGTGAGAAGTTGTGGTTCTAGCAACTAGGAGTCCTAGACCCAGGAAAAAAATTCATAAAATAATTTTTAGGACTCCAGAGAAGGGTCATTGAGGTTCCTATGGCATTAGAATGCCAAGAAAATATTTAGAAAAATTTTTCAATCGGTACAGACAATTTTGACCCGTTAAGCCAAACGAGGGCATTTTGGTCATTTCGTCTTCAGAGATGATTTTTGACCAACTTGTCCAATTAAGTACATAAATTATATGACATAAAATATGAATTAATGTTGATGAAAAATTAATTTGAAGTTAGTAGAAATGAAAGAAAAAAATAAGAATAAAATGCCTAATTATGACATCATAATGATGTCATTTAAAACCTCCCACCAATCACCATTTAGCAAGTCTTCTTAAAACAAATAAAAGAGATAAAAATTAAGAAAAAAACTCCAGAATTTTCCTTCTTCTTCAGCCAGCCGAAAATTCTTTCCCTCTTCCTCCATAACTCTTATTCACTTATACCTTCAATTCTTTGATTTCTCACCCCAAAATCTATAAAATCATTCACTAAAATTTGTCACCCAACCTTGCTAGAGTGTTTGGTAGCCAAGAAAACAAAAGAAAGTGAAGAATTAACAAGAGAAAATTCTGCCCTATTAAGGTTAGTGCCATCTTTCTCTTTCTTTCTTTGGATATCCATGTTAAGACACTAAGTTAGGCTAGGAATTTGTGGGAATTGAAGAGAATTATGCATGCTAGGGTATATGGTAAATTTTGACAGCCTATTGGGGGTGGTGATTTTGATTGTTTTGATGGGTTTAGAGTGGATTAGAGATGGTGTTTGAAGTGTATATATATTGATAATGAATTAGTATGTTGAATTAATGTATGTTGTGTGAATTGGAATGGGGAACTAGGGTTTTGGAGAGAAATTTGGGCTTTGCTTATGTAATGGTGAATGAACATTCTAATGGTCAATTAGTGACCATTTGAGGTAAATTGACCATAACTTGGAGTGAATTGTAGCATTAAAAACTGATTTGGTATGCTGCCTAGTGAGACCTGCAGGTTTGGATGTGAGTCCAGCCTGGTTGGACAACCATAACTTGGGCTATGTAGGTTCAATTGGTGTTTGGCCAATTGGACATGAAACTAGACACAAAATGACACAACGTTAGTGAAGAAACCATGCCCATAAGACCAAACCAAGTGGACCAAAAGCTTGCCCCAATCCGGGTGTCCTGCAATCTGACTCTGCAGAATGACCAAATGAACAGTGACCATAACTCAGTGTAGAATGGCCCAATTGACTTGAAATTTTACCAGCAACAAGCTAAGATATAGACAAACAACTTTCATGAAGAAACCCACCCAAATTATGACCAGAACCTATCCAATAAGGGAGTTGCAGTCACTGTTCACTGCACTATAGATATGGTCAGTCTAGAAAAATTCCAATCCGGCCAGTTGTGGTTTTTAGACCATAACTTGAGCTACAAAACTCCAAATGGAGTGATTCAAAAAAATAAATTCAATTAGACAAAATAAGGAACAACTTTCATGTTTATCATTTTTCCAAATTCCCACTTCAATAGTAACTAATGGAATAGTAAAGATAAGGTATGAAAACTAAAAATTCTGCTCAATTAACTTTAAGCTTAGCAATGGTATTGGTAACCAATACCAACAAATTTTGAATGCAAAATGTGGTACGTTGGGAGTATTAAAACTAATGTACCTATTGTCTATGCAAAAGTCAACATTTTTGTTGACTAATGAAGGGAATAGTAACACCAAAACTTGAAATTCAAAAATTGTAAAACTCAAAAGTGTCAAATGCCCTAGTATACCTAATAAGATTGGTTTGGATAGTTTGGCATGCCAATAGGGTTCAGTTAGCAGTACTGCACATGGTATTATGCCATTCTGTGATTTCATGGCTTTTAGCCATTCTGACATTATGTTGATACTGGGCCTTGTGCCTAATGTTATTACAGCTTCTTAGCTGTCCTGTTGCACACCGGGAGACACATATGTGACCGATGGTGTGACGGCCCGAGGTACTTGATACCCAGTGCCAGTTTACCCATTTATCCAGTCCAGTCGTCCATTATAGGTTACTTGGGCAACCAAAAATGAAAGTGGACAAATTTAATAAAATAATGAATATAACAAGTACAAAATAATTAAGACCATAAATACTCATCGAAAATTTATTTGCAATAAGAAATCAATACATTCACTGCATATTTATTTTATGTTATGTCTTTTTATTTTATTATTGGCACCACTAAGCATTATTGCTTAGCGCGTTGCTTTTGCCACGCGTAGGTTCTGGAGAGATCGACCGAGAGCCCAAAGAGACCACGCATCGGGTGAGACCTTCTGCAGCTCTGCATAGTGTCCGTGTCACCTCACCATCTTCAGTGCATTGGTAGGACACTAGGTTTCATTTTGGTATTTTGTAACTAACTTTTATTTTCTCTTGTGTAATTGAGACTTATGTAATGTATTTTGATGTTAATGTAAATAGTGAAAATTGTGGTTATGAATGGAAAATTTGAGTATTTATTTATTGCTTATATATGAGTACCATGAGAAATGAATGATTGAGAAATAGAAATGTTGTTGAAAAATATTGAGATTTTGATATTGGAGTTTGAGAATGATTGTATATGATTATTGGAAGTGTTTTTCACAGGTTCTGGAAAACTGTTTTCTCCATTTTTAGCCGGTACTCTGCCGGATTTTCTATAAAATTTTTCGGAACTTCAAATAAATTATAATTTTAGTAAATGACTTAAATGAATTATATTTCACAAGTTATATTCAAAACTATGATAAAAATTAATTAAGGAAGAATAAAAATGATTAAGATAAAATAGAGTGTTCCGATACACCGTGTGTCATATCTTACTCGGATATACTGTAGACGGGTAAGGGGTGTCACAGTGGAAAAGAGAAAATCACAAAAAAGAACTATTAAGCTAGTCAAATAATTAGGTCAGGGAGCCAGAAGAAATATGGAATTAATTGCAAACCGGGATGAACCGGTGAGGTGCAATTTGGTCAATTGACCCCGAGAGCTGACTCCTGACCTAACTGTCAAATAAAATCGGAGAAAAGAAAATTTTAGAGTCAGGAATTAAATTAAAGAACTAAAAGGAAAAAAATAAAAAAGAAAGAAAGAAAGAAAAAAGGTTGGAAAAAGGTTATTACATCATGCATGACATCATGCATGATGGAATAAACCTAATATTTAAATAATTGAAAATTTGGGGACAAATCTTAATAATTAAAAGACAAAATAAAAAGAAAAAAAAAAATTGGTTTCTTTTTTTCATTTCCGTCAACTCTCATCTCCTCTCTCATCTCTCTCATTTTCTTAACCTCCTCCATTGAAGCTCACTAAAAAGCTTCTTAAACCCAAGATTTGAGCCATAAAATTTATAAGTTTCTTAATTAAAACTTGTAGTTGAGTCTTGTTAAGAAGATTGGAAAGAGAAAAATTGAAAGAAGCTTGAAGAATCAAGAAGTTGGAAAGCTCCATTTGAGGTCAGCTCTCTTCCTTAATTTTGATTGAATTATAAGTATAGAAGTAAGATGAAAGTGGTTAGAAATACATGAAAACATGCAAAATCATACCTATCTAGAACCCTAGGAATTTTGGCCAGCAGCAAACTAATGTTGAAATGGGTAATTTTGATACAAATAATGAAGTGGTTAAGTGTAAGTGAGGGTATAGTACTAAAAATGCATTTAGAATTCAACAAGTGAGTAAGATATGAAAGTTAGGGTTTGGACCTAGGGTTTGGGAGGCAAAATTGTGAGAAATTGGTAAATGATATATTTGACCTAATGTGAAGTGAAAAATGGTCATTTTTGACCAAATAAGGTGTGTTAGAAGTGTTGGAATTAAAAGCCAATTCGGATTGGATAAGGTCATGTGTTGGCAGCATGACCAAAATTCCCTTTGAGGGACCAAAAATGAAATTTTACAAATTCAATGGATATGGGACCAATTGGGGATGAAAGTAGGCACTAAATGACACAATTTTCATTTAGGAAGCCTGCCCAAAAGTGACTAAAACCTAGTGAACAAAGTGACCGAAGTTGAGAAATCGCAGGCTGCCACTGCACAAACTGACCAAATGAACAGTATTTGTTCATTTGGTCATAACTCGAGCTAGGAAGGTCTCAATGACCTGAAATTTTACCAGTAGTTAGACAAGATATAGAAATAAAACTTTTATGAAGAACAACAACCCAAATTATGCCATTAACCCAATCAAATTTCTTAGCAAATTTGGTGACCTGAATCTGCAGAATTGCAGTTTGGCATATGAATAGTAAAGTTTCAATGGTTATAACTCTCTCTAGAAAACTCCGATTTAGGCGATTCTTGAACCAATGGAAACCTAAGACATAGTAGAACATTTCATATGAAGAAAATTAGACCAAATTATAGACCTAACTTGATCAAATTACTGAATGAAGTTGGATCAACAAATCTGCAGAACCAAAATTCTGCAGCATGAATAGTAAATATAATTTGCTTATAACTTGAGCTACAAAACTCCAATTGGAGTGATTCAAAAAGGAAAATTAACTTAAGACAATAGGGAACATTTTCTATGAAGAAAGTTTTGCCAAATTCTAACAATAATCTGACCAATGAAACAGTACAATTAGGGATACCAAAACTGAAAATTGGAATGTTACCTAAAAGACCTAAGTTTTGAGAAAATGACCAAAACCAACAAGTTTAGTGACCAAAATGTGGTATGTGGGTGAAGTTGGAGTTCCCATACCTATTAAGCCTTAGAAAGTCAACTATTTGACTTGAATAGTATCGTGAATAGTAACCCGAAACACAAAAATTTCGAGAACGTCGAATTTAGCACATTAGAGCTAGGTAAAAGTGAAGCTAAATTTATTTTGGGTTTATGTTAATTTATAGTGCTGAAACATTGTAAAATTGTGTGTTTCAGTTGGAAAGGATACCGGAAAAGAACCCGAGGAACCGAGTCAAGGCCAACAGGCGACTCGTTTGAGGATTGTGCACAACGTATACTTTTTATAATTATCTTCTGCATACTGTTCTGAATAATGTGAAATATTGAATTATGACATTCTTATGATGTTTGATTTAAATTGTGAAAGTTATTGTGTATATTTGAAATGACATTGTTTAACAAATTGTTAAGATAAGTTTTGAAACCACAGTGTCATGACCATATATTTGAACACCTCACTAGCACGACTAGTGGGGGTAATTAGTTTCGAATTTTGATTCCTTCTCTGGAGAAGTGTTGAGGTGTGCCAGTAGAAGAGGATGTGAATGGATATCCATATATTTGAGCTAGCTAGCCTTGTGATGTGATTTCTCTTTAGCCTCTGGCTATTGAGATTCTATTTGTTTCGAATGGCATGATCTAACTGTGGGTTTTATGAAATGTGATTTGATACTTCAAAATGAAATTGTTTGGGATTAAAACCTCATAAATTATGTTTTGTGTTTAACTCGCATGCTCAGTTTAAATTTTGAATAAATGTGATTTAAGTTTTGCATAAAGATTATTTTAGTATGTTGTGTACCACTGAGTCCTAGTACTCAGCGATAGCTTTTATTGCTGTCACAGATATAGAGACTAGAAGAGCAGCAGACCGAGCTGCTAAGGATTAAAGATTATTCTGCTTGAAGTTATCGGGTATAATTTATACCCTAATTGTAAATATTTCTTTTGATGTATATATTGCACATAAATGTATGGACATGTAAAAATGGGTCTTGAGCAGCTTGTACAAAGTTTGTATGAAGTTTGTAATATATATTGTAGTTTGAAATTCTCTTAATGTAAATTTTGTAATGATGTATCTAAATTGTTTTGTTTCTAATGAATTATGAATGAAACTATTTTATTTAATTTGAATGAAATGGATTGCTAGTATTTTGATGATCATAGGATAGTGGAATTGAAATTTGAAAGTTGATAAATGTGTTGAGAAATTGATTGAGATTGAGTATGAAATTAAAGCAGTTATTGAGGAAAATTTTCAAAAGTGCTTTTTACAGGTATTTGAAGAACTGTTTTCTCAAAATATAGAGGGAACTCTATCAAAATTTTTATAAAATTGCGTAAAAATAAAATGGGCCAAAAATATTAACTAGTTTTAATTTTAACTAAATGTTTTAAGTACTTATTAGAAAATGCTTACCACTTATCAAAAGTAAGAAAATTGTTTTAAAATCCCTTGTAGGGTACTTAATGAATTATCAGTAGGTGAAGTTCGATAGTTCATTAGGTATTCTACGGGATCATGTTATGCCTTACAGATGGGTAAGGTGTGACAATGCTAGGTGTCAACCATGGTCTATGAGATGCCTAAAATGATTTCAAGAAATCATTTATAGTAAGAAAGAGTTCTGATGATATTAAGAGTTAATATCATATCTCATTGCCAATTAGTGATGAGCCTAGTAAGTCACACACATACACAAGTCAATCACCAAGTTAAATGTGATTTAATTGATTAATTAAAGAGTTCAATTGATTAATTAAATAGGTTTGGTTTGCAATAAGATTGCAAAGTCCCTAGTATGGCTTGAAACCAAATCTAGGTTATTGGATGTATAGTACAAGTTAAATTTATATTTAAAGTGTTTAAATATGAATTTAATTATGAAAATTTAATTAATAAAGATTAATTAATTAATTTATATTTGATATAAATTGATTAGAGGAGGAGAAATAATTATTTTGGATTGAGAACTCAAAATTAAAACACAAGGGTAATTTGGTCATTGCACAGGGTGACATGTAGCACCATGAGATGGTGACACATGGCATCATATAAGTTTCCCATTTGTCTTCCTATCATGCAAGGTTATCAAAGTCAATATTAAATCTAGCTTTGACACTTGGCTTAATATGATTAGGTTAATTAAGATTAAGATGCAATCAGGTAATGACATGTGGCAAGGGTTTTAAGTGATGACCTAATTATATAAAGTGATGTTATGAGAAAACAAAAATCAGCCAACACTCTTATTCTCTCTATGTGTGGTAGCACCTCTTCCTCTTTCTCCTCTCTTCATCTTCTCTTATCAATTCAAAGAGAATTGCCCATGCTCCTTTGAATTAAAATTGCTAGAAATTGTTTCTAGTGTCTTATACACATCTACAACCTCTTTCAAGGCAAATCCCTAATTTCTAATTGGTTGGCAAGGCTTGAGAAGCTGGTTTAGGGGCTGCCATTGGTGATCTTGGTGTAGACAAGCTAGAGGGACAACTCTTGGGGTCCTAGGTGCTTTACAAAGGTACCAATTACATCTGCAGTGCATCAAAAAGTTAGTGCACATATTATTATTTTAATCTAGGATTCTAATGAATTAATTTATTAATTCAAAATCTTAAATGGCAAACATAGATCCTAATATATATTAAAAGTGTTTTAATATGCAATTGAACATTGAAATCAATTAGGCACATAATGGATGTGGCATGATGCATGAAACCCTAAAAGAAAAAATTTGAATTCAATGTTCTAATCTAACAATTTACATGCTTCTGCTCCTTCAGCCTACACGCCAACCAGACTAGATAAACAGATATAGCACTCGGTACCTAGTATCTTAGGCCGTCACACCATCGGTCACAAAGTATCTCCCGATGTGCGAACAGTGGATAAAATAGCACTGGGTACCTAGTGCCTTGGGTCGTCACACCATTGGTCACAAAGTATCTCCCGGTGTGCAAACAGTGTGGCTAAGAAGCCATATAATCAGTCAGTAAGGCAATAAGCCGAGTATCATAACATAATCTGTATAGCCATGGGCTATTAAAATCATAGTTTGGCATAATGAGCCATAAAACATAGTGTGGCATGAAGCCATTTACAATATAGCTGTCAGAACCCTATTGGCATGCCAACCTATCCAAACTAGTCAACTAGACAAACTAGGGCGTATTACAAGGTTACATATTTAATTCTTTATTCTTAGGGCTTATACGTCTTTATGCCTTTCACTGATCAATGAACATGTTGACCTTTTTATACATCATGGATAAGTTGATTCTAGTGTCAACATGTCAAAATTTGCATTTCAATATAATACTAATATAGTATATTGTACATTTTTCACAAGTTGGCATTTATTGCCAATTTATTTCTAGGCTTTATTGTATAGTATTGTCAGTTTTTCAGTTTATCTAGCTAAATGTCCTTTTTCCCTTGGTTTTTAGATTCTGGTCAAAGAAGTAAAATAGGTCTATGTCTTATTGAATTTTTGCCACTGATTTCATGTCATTCTAAGTTGTATAGACCAAGATATGGTCAATTTACTAAAGTTGGAAAGTTTGCATTTTTAATGAAAAGTTAGGTCATTTTTAAGTCAAACTCAATTCTGGCAGATTTAGTACCCTAACTTGGGCAAGAAATTTAACTTGGTTCTAGTCATTTCTGGGCTTTGGTGTCTTCGTAAGAGTTATAGCTCTATGTCAATCTTTCCATTGATATAAATTTCAGGTTATTTAGACCTATTTTGAGTGAGTTATGGTAATGAGTGACTACTGTTTATATGGTTAAATTCTGGATTGCAATGGTTCTGGACAGTTTTGATACCTCAACTTATGCAAGCAATCTAACTTAGTAAATGGCATTTCTGGGTTCTGTGATCTTCACCAAAGTTGTAGCCCTATATTCTGTGATCTTCACCAAAGTTGTAGCCCTATGTCTAAGCTTTTTAATGGTTTCAAATTCAGGTCATTCTGACCTTCCAAGGGCAAGTTATGGCTATATGAACACATACTGTTCATATGGTTAATTCTGAGCCTGATCCAGCAAGCTACCCGTATTTAAGCCAAAATTTGACCAACCTATGAATGAAATTTTGGCAGGATTTCTTCTTGAGAAATGAAGGTTTGAATGTCCCAAAGCACCTCCAATTGGCCTCATACCAATTGGGGCAACACAAAGGGAGATATAGCAATAAAAATCTACTGGATTCAACAACTCAACCTGTAAGTAATAAGCACTCCCAATTTCAATCTCCTCCTTCTTCCAAACTCCAAATAAGCATACATGACACTTCTAATACTCATTAATCATAACTTAATTATGTCAATTTGGGTAGAATACACAAGTGCTCAATGCACATATTACAATCCTAATTCTCAAAGTTTAATTCAATATATACATACACATAAAATCACTTAACTTTACTTCATACAATTATAACCATTACTTACCTATACTGCCCTTAATCCATCAATACCATAATTCATCATTTAAATTCATGAAAACAAATATTAATCCACGAACTTCAAGGCTGCCAAAATTGGCCATTTGCCAAGGCTCTTAAATACACTTTCCAAACTCCTAATTTCAAGTGTTCATTATACATACATGGGAGGTAATTTATCAGTACATCAAACTCACCTAATCAACACTAATTCCCTTCATTTTAGTGTAAGAAAAACTCAAGCAAGCTCACCTCTCATGGCTGCCAAATCTAAGATTCACCAATACTCAACCATTTCCTCAATTTTTCTTAACCATTCAACTTGTCTCAACCTCAACACAAAGTTTAATTAAGTGAGATAAGGAAAACTAGCACTAATGTAACACCCCTCACCCGACTATAGTGTAGCCGAGCAAGGCATGCTACAATCGGTGCCGGAGCACCCTAACTTATCTTACTTTATTTTTTTCTAAATAATTTTGAATTCTTTTAATTTAATATCAATTATTTTTCAACAGAGAAACCAGCAGAGTTTCCCCTATTTTATTATCGTTTGGCGTATTTCAATATTCACCTGTTTGAAATTTAACAATATTTCCAAAATAAAATCTTATCCATGCTAATCATAATTATCTCATCAATCATTCTCATAATTTTCTCATATTTCAAATCTCATCCATACATTTCAATTTCATAATCATTTCCATACATTTCCATTCATACTCAATTCATATGTAAACATTCTCAAATTACATAAGCAAAATTTTTAAATTTCCTTAATTTACAAAATAATTACAAAATTTCATAATTTACATGATATATAAATTAATTACATATGAAAAAGCTAATTAATTAATTTACATCGCATTCCTATTAATTACCTGTTCATAATATACATTACAATACAAAATCTAAGCATTTTATACAAAATATAAAATATAATCTATATGGGCCCTATTTACATGCATTGCTGAGGAGGTGACAACCTTGAATACTTCAGACACTTTTGCATATCAGAACTCCAAAATCTCTGTTTAATATTTTTATCTGGGCTTTACCTTCAGTACCTGCGCGAGGAAACAATTCCATCGCGCTAAGCATTGCTGCTTAGTGTTGCAATAATATAACAAGGAAATAATATACAAACAAAGATAGAAATAAAACATAATTCAGATAATTAAGATTTATTTATACTTCACATGTGGTTTCTAAAATTTAATATGTTTTATCCTAATTTAGTCTTATTTGGAAATGTTTATTTTGCCAATGTACAGTAATAATGTACATAGAAAAAATGATCTAAAAATAATAAATTTATGTTTATATTATTGTGTAAGCCACATTTGCAATATTTATGTATGTTACAATTTTCTTTGGTAATCTTTTAGCATTTTCTCAATACTTTCTAGGTTGTCTCAGATTATTTCATAATAAGTAAATTTTAATATCGCTCCAGTTCATTTCGATTCTTTCTAATAAATAACTATTCTAATTTATTTTAGATCATCTTACTCATTTATTTAATTTCTAATATTTTTAATTACTAATATTCTTAACTTATTTCAATAAATTTCACTGCCTAAGTAACCTATGACATGCTGACCAAACTGGATAACGGGTCGTTGGCACTGGACACCGCGGTGTCTCGGGCCGTCATACCATGGGACGCTGAACGTCAACCACGTATGCAGTCATTATGGCTAAAAAGCCATGATAACACATAATCGGGCATAAAAACCATGAATGTTGGCATAATGCCATGAATGCGGGCATAAAGCCATGAGTACGGGCACAAAGCCATCATTACAGGCATAAAGCCTTTTGCAGTACTGCTAAAACAATACCCTATTGGCATGCCAATCTATCCAATCTGACACACGTGTCTAGGCAATACAAGGGCACATAATATCATTAAATATTAATATATTGTGTTTTATGACTTCATTATTTCATGATAAATTTCAATTATAATTCATACATTCATTTGATCATTTATATGATCACAATTCACATCAATTATCCTTTTATACCATTGTACTCAAAATACTTCTCCTTTCTACAATAATGAGAACTAATGTCTCATTCATACATTAATATGGTTCATTTATTCATTCATTATGTTATTCATATTGATCACAATTCTAAACAATGGTTCACATGTACCATTTATTCAAAACATTTTTCCTTTCTCATTTATGCATTCAAGAATCTACTTATGTAATTACAAATTTTATATTTCAAGTTGAGTTACTAATATTTTATGAATTCCATTTGTGATGGGCATATAAGCCCTAACTATCTATTCACATCAATTAGGTGACTTATTTTTCATGTTTCAAGTAATCCATGAACATTTCATGGATTTCAAATTTATGGCCTTAATTTCTTTTTAACAATTTTGACTAGGATGCATAGTCCACATTTGTCATACAATTCTAAGCATTTAAGCTTAGAATTGGTTCTAGGTCTTCATCTTAATTTACTAATCATTTAGATTACTATTCACCTTACTGGTCAACCAAAATGTTGACCTTTTCATACTTAATGGATATATTAATTCTAATTACACTAAGATCCCACATTTTGAGTTTTACATTTGATAGTATTAATTGCCAACTGCAATTTAAAGTCCCCTAGATGCGTTTCTAAATTTTCAGTTTTTATTACCTAAGTTTACTGTTCCATTGGACAATTTTAGATTGGAAACTGGGCTAACCTTTCTTCATCAAAGTTGTTCCTTATTGTGTCTTCTTTAATTCCCTTTTTGAATCACTCCATTTGGAGTTTTGTAGCTCAAGTTATAGTCATTTTACCATAACTGGCCGGAGTGACCTGTACCCAGATTTTCTGGGCAATTTGGTTCTGCCAGATTTGGTGACCTAAGTTTGGTTGGGAATTTGACTAGGTTATGGTCAGAATTTGGATTTGTGTTCTTCATGAAAGTTTTAGGTCCATGTCTCATCTTTCTGTGGTAAAATTTCAGGTCAATTGGACCTTTCTACTCTGAGTTATGACCAAATGACTAAACACTGTTCTTTTGGTCATTTTGCCCAGGCAGACTGCAGGTCACCCGAATTAGGGCAATTTTTAGGTCAACTTGGCTTTGTTTTCTAGGCAGGCTTTCTTCACCAAAGTTGTGCCATTATGTGTCTAGTTTCATGTCCAATTGGATTTGAACCAGTTGGAGTAACATAGCTCCAGTTATGACCCTAGGAATACACTAGACTCAAGTCCAGTATTCTGGCACAATGGGGGCAGCATACCACTTTCAATTTCAAGGCCACAATTACTTTCAATTTAGGGTCAAACTTCATCAAATGGTCACTAATTGACCATTAGAACTCTAATTAACCATTCAAGCACAATATCTCCAATTTTCATACTAACCCTAATTGATCAAATCTCATTCTCATACAAACTCAAAAACATTCAACTCCATTCAACTCCAATTCATATGTATACATTAATTGACATTAATATACAAACTTAATTGAAATTAAACCATCAAAACCCTAACCCTCTCTTGGCTTCCACAATTCATACATACTCCTACATAAGTGTTGTATTCAATTTCTTAATAATTTCTCACTCATTTGAACTTCCTAACATGGAATAAAAAGAAAAATGTAAGAGTTAGCACTAACATTTTTTTTTAGCAGAATTCTCTCAAGTTTACACTTCACTTTCTTGGCATTTCTTGGCTACCAAACACTCCTACAAGGTGTGGGGGTAATTTTTATTGAAGGGATCTAGGGTTTTTGGTGCTAAAAAAGCAAGGTTTCCAAGCTTGTAAGCTTGAACTATGGAGGAAACCCTCTCCTCTCTCTCTCTACGTTTTGGCTGCCCAAAGGATGAAGATGGGAGTGCAGATTGGTCTTTCATTTTGTCTCTTTTTAATTAGTTTTTATCCCTTTTAATTAGTTTGTCAAGTTGTGATTGGGTGGGGGCATGTTAATGACATCATGTGATGTCATAATTCCCAATTTCTTTCATTTTTCTTTTCTTTTCTTTTCTACTCATTTTCAATTCAATTTTTAACCATATTTATTCACATTTTAGATCATAATAATTATTTACTTAACTGGAAAAGTCGGTCAAAAATCATCTCTGAAGATGAAATGACCAAAATGTCATCCGTTTGGCTTAACAGACTAAAATTGTCTGTACCGATTGAAAAATTTTTCTAAGCCTTTTCTTGGCATTCTAATGCCATAGAAACCTCAATGACTCTTCTCTGAAGTCCCAAAAATTATTTTATGAATTTTCTCCCTGGTCTAGGGCTCCTAGTTGCGAGAACCGCAACTTCTCACTAGGTTACTCATCGCTAGGGCACCGGCTCATTTAACTTGGTTGTATTTTATTTCTAAAATTTTTCCTAAATTTTTCTTATTAATATTTGAGTTAATTACGGTTCCTCACTTTAGTTTAAATATTTTTCCAGACGTTCTAGCTATCCGGACTGACACTGGTCACTGAAACAGTAGACTGTACGGACTAGCTAAAGTGAGGATGTTACAACTAACCTCAACTTGGGCTTCATCAAACTTCACTAAACTTCCTTCTTTTTGCTTCCAACATGCTGCCCAAGGTGTGTGTGCAAGATTTAATGAAGAAACCAAGTGGAAAGGAGGCTTGAATCATGAGTGCATGGTGGTGGAGTGAGGTTCGGCCATGGAGGATTTCATGGAGGATGTATTCGGCTGGTTTATTTTCAAGGTTGAAGATGATGGTTTCTGTCCAAAAATGACTTATATAGGTGTCCCAAGATTTGAGTTAGTGGAGCACTTAAGTAAATTTTATTGTTTAATTATTCTAAGTTTCATAAATTGCACATTTGCCTCTATTCTTTCACTATTCATATAATATACCACAATTTTATTTTTCATGATATTTTCAAAGTATAATATCACTTATTTTTAATGGACATTGAGGTCAAAAGGCAGCTCTAGGTGTCAAATGACCAAAATGGCCCTCTTCGGGTTGTATTCTCGATTTTTCGGTAACACCAATTTTTGTCATTTTCTTAATTTTTCGTTTTTCTTTGTACTAATTCATTAATTTTTCTTTGACATTTCTAATGTCAATTACACCTCTATAGACCCTTAATTATGTCTCAAAAATTAATTCTGAGGGTTCCCCGCAGTCCTGGGGTCGGCAATTGCCTTCGCCGTAACTTCCCGGTGCGGTCACTCATTGCTACGGTGTCAGCTCATTTAACCTAGTTTCGTTTCCTCTCTTTTATTTTTCCTTAATTTTTCTTGTATTTTATTTTTATTTATTTCATCATTTTATGCATGTTTACTATCACCAAAGTGTAGTTCTAGACATTCCGACTTTTCGGGGCAGACATTAACCACCAGAACAGTGGGACATACGGATTACGTAAAGTGAGGATGTTACAACTCTTTTCCTCTGAAAAGGAATTTCGTTCTCGAAATTCATCGGATTCAAATAACTAAGACTATCATCATCCCATAATTTTGTTCACTCTTCCATCATTATTTCCCATATCACTCTTAGCCAGATTACGGCTCTCTACTTCTTTCTCTAATGCCCTCTGCGACTCTGAGTCTATATTTTAACCTTGAATAATCAAAAGTAAACAGATCTGCATTAGTATCACCTCAACTCTTATGAATGCAATGCATGCATGCACACCATCTTTCTACTTATCTTTGCCTAGGAATGCCTAAACCGTGCTCTGATACCACTAAATGTAACACCCCTCACCCGTCTACAGTGTAACCGAGTAAGGAATGCACATTCGATGTCAGAGCACCCTATCTTATGTTGTCCTGTTCACTGTTAATTTCAAAACTTTATTTGTTCAAAAATGGTTTAGGCACTAAAGTTGTTTATTAAATCTGATTACTGTAGTAAATATCACATATTTTCCATATTCACAATTTCAATCTCATTCTTATTCAGAATCAGCTCATATATCAAGATGTTCAATTCCATTAAGTAACATAATTTGTCAACTAATTAAATAAGTTCACAGTCTACATGTTATACAGTTTAATTAAATCACAGACTTATTCAATACAAAATCTTAATTTGAATTACAACATAAGAAATAATTAAAATATACAAAATACATTAGATTCTTAATGTGAGCCCTATCTACATGCATTGCTAAGGAGGTGACAACATTGAACTCTGAAACTTCTGCAGATCTGGACTCCAAAAATCTCAGTCAATTGTCTATAGGTTTTACCTTTAGCACCTACGCGAGGAAACAATTCCATCGCGCTAAGCATTTCTACTTAGTGATACAATAATATAACAATGAAATAATATATACAAATAAAGAAATAAATAAATCATAATTCGTATATTCAGGAATCAATTTAATTTGGTATGGTATTTCTAGTATCAACTATCTTATATACTAGTTTGTTCCTGTAACACCCCTATTTGCATAGCCTGGTATATTTTACTATTCCGGTGACTGGTGTCGGTCCAGACAATTAAGGGGATTAGAACCACATCTAAGACAACTAGGTAAGCCCTAAACATGAATAATTAGTAATTGTCAATTAGTTAAGTATAAATAAGAAAAATAGAACGCAAGAAGTTAAATGAGCCGAGAGTCACAGCGATGGGTGACCTTCTCAGGAAGGACTGCGGGGTCAATTTAAACTCAAATTTTAAACCGTAAAATGTGACGCCGCGGTCCTTGCGACTATTGCAAACACAGTGGAAAAGAGAAAATCACGAAAATAATTGTTAAGCCGGTCAAATAATTAGGTCAAAGATCTAGAAGAAATATTGAATTATTTGCAAACCGGGTCGAATCGGTGAGGGGCAGTTTGGTCAATTGACCCCGACAGCTGACTCCTGACCTAACTGTCAAATAAAATCGGAGAAAAGAAAATTTTGAAATCGGGAATTAAATTAAAGAACTAATGAAAAAATAAATAAAAAAAAGAAAAAAGAAAAGTGAAAAGTGATGACATCATGCATGACATCATGCATGATGCAATAAACATAATAATAATAAAAAATTAAATTTGGATTAATTTGTGGTCTTCCATAAGGGATTAATTTATAAAAGAAAGAAGAAAAAAAAAGTCATCTTCTACAATTGCCGTTCCATCTCTTCTCTCTCAACTCTCTCACTTTTCTTATCTTCCTCCATTGAAGCTTATTAAAAAGCTTCTTAAACCCAAAAATTGAGCCATAAAATTTATAGATTTCTTAGTTAAAACTTTTAGTTGAGTCTTGTTAAGAAGATTGAAGAGAGAAAAAAGTGAATGTGAAATTGATGAAGTTGTTAAGATACAGAGGAGATGGTTAGAGTTGATAAAAGACTATGATTGTCTGATAGACTATCAGCCAGGGAAAGCTAATATAGTGGCTGACACCTTAAGTCGCAAGACTATGGCAAGTCTACGGGTTACTCCTTTGTCTATGGTACATGAGTTGAGATCATTACATGCCAGCTTAGAGATTAATGATGAGGGGGTAGACAGCAGTTACATGGCATGTACAGCCAGTGTTGATTGATCAGATCAGAATGGCTGCTAGAATGATCAGAAGTATCAGAAGCTGTTAGAAGAAATCAGACAGGACAAGAAACCAGAATTCTCAATAAGAGATGATGGTCTACTGCTACACCGGGCAGAATGTGTGTTCCTAATGATGTTAATTTAAGGAAGATCATTTTGAAGGAAGCACATGAGTCTCCTTTTGCCATGCATCCTGGTGGCACAAAAATGTATAGAGGGCTAAAGGAGCATTACTGGTGGATGGGCATGAAAAGAGATGTGGCAGAATTTGTTTCCAAATGCCTAACTTGTCAGCAAGTGAAGGCAGAGCATCAAGTACCAGCTGAGTTGTTACATCCACTACCAGTACCGGAATGGAAATGGGAGAGAATAATAATGGATTTTGTGATGGGACTTCTGAGGACACAGAAGAGTCATGATGCAGTATGGGTCATTGTTAATAGACTAATCAAGTCTGCTCATTTTCTGCCAGTCCGGATGGATTACAGTTTAGAAAGATTGGCCAAGTGGTACATTGATGAGATAGTAAGACTACATGGAGTGCCAGTATCCATCGTATCTGACAGTGATCCTAGGTTCACTTCTAGATTCTGGGGTAGTCTTCAGAGAGCCCTAGGAACTAGATTGAACTTCAGTACGACATTCCACCCACAGACAGATGGCCGGTCTGAGAGAGTAATTCAGATCTTGGAGGATATGCTACGGGCTTGTGTGATTGAGTTTGAGGGCAGTTGGGACATACACTTACCTTTGATTGAGTTTGCTTACAACAACAGCTACCAATCAAGCATTGGGATGCTTGCATGTGAAACTTTGTATGGCAGAAAGTGCAGAACTCCCCTGTGTTGGGATTAAGTAGGTGAAAGGAAGATGATTGGGTTCAAAATTGTTCAGCAGACCGAGGAAAAGATCAGGGTGATCAGAGATCGACTTAAGACTGTATCAGACTGTTAGAAGTCCTATAGTAATTTAAAGAGAAGGGATATTGAGTATGCAGTGGGTGAGAAAGTATTCCTCAAGGTTTCCCCTTGGAAGAGAATTATGAGATTCAACAGAAAAGGGGAAACTGAGTCCTTGTTTCATTGGGCCATATGAGGTTCTGAAAAGAGTGGGTCCTTTGGCATATCGATTGGCACTACCTCTAGAGTTGGAGAAGATACATAATGTCTTCCATGTGTCCATGTTGAGCAGGTATCGATTACACCCATCTCATGTACTACCAGTAGAAGAGATTAAGGTGAATCCAGACCTCACATATGAGGAAGAACCCATAGAGATTCTGGCTTATGAGGTGAAGCAGCTACAGAATAAGCAAATACCGTTAGTGAAAGTGCTGTGGAACCATTATACGGGCCAAGAAGCTACCTGGGAAAGAGAGGATGATATGAGGAGACAGCACCCACAGCTGTTCAGAAATTGATACCAGGTAAAATTTCGAGACGAAATTTATTTTAAAGGGGGGGGGGGAGAGAATTGTAACACCCCTATTTGCATAGCCTGGTATATTTCACTATTTCAGTGACCGGATTCAGTCTGGACAATTAAGGGAATTAGAACCACATCTAAGACAACTAGATAAGCCGTAAACATAAATAATTAGTAATTGTCAATTAGTTACGTATAAATAAGAAAAATAGAACACAAAAAGTTAAATGAACCGAGAGTCACAGCGATGGGTGATCTTCTCGGGAAGGACTGCAAGGTCGATTTAAACTCAAATTTCGAACCGTAAAATGTGACGCCGCGGTCCTTAGGACTATTGTGAACAAAGTGGAAAAGAGAAAATCACGAAAAAGAATTATTAAGCCGGTCAAATAATTAGGTCAGGGATCCGGAAGAAATATTGAATTATTTGCAAACCGGGTCGAACCGACGAGGGGTAACTTGGTCAATTGACTCCAAGAGCTGACTCCTGACCTAACTGTCAAATAAAATAGGAAAAAAAAAATTTCAAAATCGGGAATTAAATTAAAGAACTAATGGAAAAATAAATAAAAAAAAAAGAAAAAGGAAAAGTGAAAATTGATGACATCATGCATGACATCATGCATGATGTAATAAACATAATTAAAAAAATAAATTTGGATTAATTTGTGGTCTTCCATAAAGGATTAATTTATAAAAGAAAGAAGAAAAAAAAAGTCATCTTCTACAATTGCCGTTCCATCTCTTCTCTCTCAACTCTCTCACTTTTCTTATCTTCCTCCACTGAAACTTATTAAAAAGCTTCTTAAACCCAAAAATTGAGCCATAAAATTTATAGATTTCTTGGTTAAAACTTTTATTTGAGTATTGTTAAGAAGATTGAAGAGAGAAAAATTGAAGAAAACTTGAAGAATTAAGGAGTTAGGAAGCTCCATTTCAGGTAAGCTCCCTTGCTTAACTTTGGTTTAGTTATAAGTATAAAAGTAGATTAATATTTAAATGGTAGAATTACATGAAAATATGAAAAGAAGCATGCCTATCTAGAATCCTATGAATTTTGGCCAGCAGTAGATTAATATTGTAATGGGTGTTTTGATGCAAATAATGAAGTGGTTAAGTGTAAATGAATGTATGAGTATTAAATATGCATTTAGAATTCAACAAATGTAACAAATTGGTGAATTAGGGTTTGGACTTAGGGTTTTGGAAGCCAAAAATTGGAGAATTAGTCAAATGGTGTGTTTGGCCTAGTTTGAGCTGAATAATGGTCATTTGTGACCAATTGAGGTATGTTGGAAGTGTTAGAATTAGGTTCAAATTCAGATTGATTAGGGACATGTTGCAGGCAGCATGACCAAGGTCCTTTTTAGGGACCAAAGCTAAAACTTTACAAGCCTAATTTGTGTGAGGCCAATTGAAAATGAAACTAGACACAAAATGACACATTTTTCATTTAGGAATAATGCCCAGAAAGTAAACATAGTATAGTGAACAAATTGACCAAATCCGGAATTAGGTATGCTGCCCTGTACAAAAATGACCAAATGAACAGTGTTTGTTCATTTGGCCATAACTTAGGTTAATTAGGTCTAAATGACCTAAAATTTTACCAATAGAAAGCTGAGATATAGACCTAAAACTTTCATGAAGAACACAAACCCAAATTATGCCCTTAACCAAGTCATTTAGCTACCCAAATTTGGTGACCCAAAACTGCCAGAACCCAGAAATTTGCCCAGAAATCTGGGTAAGTCCGATCTGGCAGCCATGATTCAAATATCTATAACTTAAGCTACAAAACTCCAATTGGAGTGATTCAAAAAGGAGAATAAAGTTAAGACAATAAGAAATAATTTCTATGAAGAAAACTTAGCTAAATTCTAACAGCAACATGACCAATGAAACAGTGCAACATAGGATACCAAAACTGAAAATTTGAAATTTTGCCTAAATGACTTGAGTTTTGAGAAAACAACCAAAACCAATAAATTAGGAAACCAAAATGTGGTATGTGGGTGAAATTAGAATTCCCATACCTATTAAGCCTTAGAAAGTCAACAAATTGACTTGAATAGTATCATGAATAGTAACCCCAAAATACAAATTACAAAGTTTAGCATATTAAAACTAGGTAAAAGTAAATTTAAAATTATTTTTGGATTTATGATAAGTTATGATACTAAAACACTGTGAAAATTGTGTGTTTCAGTAGAAAAGAATACCGGGAAAGAACCCGAGGGATCGAGTCAATGCCAAGAGGGGACTCGTATAAGGTTTGTGCACAATATAGAATTTCTGTAAATTTTCTTCTGCACGTTGTTTTGAATAAATTGAAATATTGAATTGTGACACCATTGTCTTGAAATGTTTACTATGCTTCTGATTAAATTGTTGAAAGATTAATTGTTTGTGTTTGAAATGGAAATAAATGTTTAGTAAATTGTTAAGATAGTTTTGAAACCACATTGTCATGACCACATATTTGAATACCTCACTAGCATGACTAGTGGGGGAAATCGGTTTCGAATTTTGATTCCTTCTCTGGCTGAAGTGTTGAGGTGTGTGCCAGTAGAAGAAGAAAAAGAATGGGTTCCCATATATTTGAGCCAGCTAGCCTTGTGATGTGACTTCTCCTTAGCCTCTGGCTATTGAGATGATATTTGTTTCGAATGGCATGATATAACTGTGTGTTTTTATGAAATTTGTTTTGAGACTTTTGCAATGAAATTGTTTGGATTAAATCTTATAAATTATATTTTGAATTAATATTTCATGTTCAGTTTAATTTTTGAATAAATATGATTTAAATTCCATATAAAGATTATTTTAGTATATTGTGCACCACTGAGTCCTAGTACTCAGCTATGGCTGTTATTGCTATCGCAGATATAGAGACTAGAGGAGCAGCAGAGTGAGTTGCTGAGGATTGAGGAACTACGTACTCTGAAGTTTATCGGGTATATTTTATACCCTGATTGTAAAAATTATTTTGATGTACATAATGTATATAAATGTAGAAAATGGTCATGAGCAGTTGTATAGAGTTGTATAAAGCTTGTAATAAATTTTGGTTTGGATTTTTTCTAATGTAAATTTTTAGAATGATGTATCTAAATTGTTTTATTTTTATTGAAATATGAATGGAAATATTTTGTTTAATTTGAATGAAATTAATTAGTCGTATTTTGATGATGTTGAATTTTGAAATTTGAGAAATGATGTTGAAATTGGTTGGGGTGAATGTGAAATTGATGAAGTTGTTAAGATAAATTATTGGAAGTGCATTTTTTTACAGGCATTTGAAGAACTATTTTCTCAAAATATAGACGGCACTCTGCTGAAATTTTTATAAAATTTACGAAAAAATAAAATGGGATAAAAATCTTAACTAGTTTTCAAACTCTAATTAAATGTTTTAATACCTATTAGAAAATGCTCACCACAATAAAAAGTAAGAAAATGATTTTAAAATCCCTTGTAGGGTACTTAATGAGTTATCGGTAGGTGAAGTTCGGTAGTTCATTAGGTATTCTACGGGATCATGTTATGCTTTACAGAGGGGTAAGGTGTGACAGTTCCTCTTTGGAAGTGCTTAGTTTATAACCTTTCAGTAAATATACTCAGTATACAAATTATTCTAACTATATTATATTTTAAGTCTCTACGGTTCTGCAAATTGTATTTTTGTTATGTTTCTATTGCTAATCTCTTTTACTCATTTCATTCAATACTTAATTTAATTGTACTAAAATTTCATTATAATTAACTGCCTGAATTGAATAATGTTTTATTGACTGCCTTTGAAGCCTACACACCAACTAGACTGGATAAACGGATATAGCACTGGGTTCCTAATACCTCAGGCCATCACACCATCGGTCACAAAGTATCTCTCGGTGTGAAAATAGTGGATAAAATAGCACTGGGTACCTAGTACCTCGACCTGTCACACCATTGGTCACAAATTATTTCTCGGTGTGCAAATAGTGTGGCTAAGAAGCCATATAATCAGTCAGTAAGGCAATAAGCCGAGTATCATAACATAATCTGTAAAGACATAGGCTATTAAAATCATAGTGTGGCATAATGAGCCATAAAACATAGTGTGGCATGAAGCCATTTACAATATAGCTGTCAGAACCCTATTGGCATGCCAACTTATCCAAACTAGTCAACTACCTATCCAAACTAGTCAACTAGGCAAACTAGGGCATATTACAAGGTTACATATTTAATTCTTTATTCTTAGGGTTTATACGTCTTTATGCCTTTCACTGGTCAACGAACATGTTGACCTTTTTATACATCATGGATAAGTTGATTCTAGTATCAACACGTCACAATTTGTATTTCAATATAATGCCAATATAGTACATTGCACATTTTTCACAAGTTGGCATTTATTGCCAATTTATTTCTAGGCTTTATTGTATAGTATTATTAGTTTTTCAGTTTTGGTACGCTAGATTGATCTAGCTAAATGTCCTTTTTCCCTTGGTTTTTAGATTCTGGTCAAAGAAGCAAATTTATAGGTCTATGTCTTATTAAATTTTTGCCACTGATTTAATGTTATTCTGAGTTGTATAGATCAAGATATAATCAGTTTACTAAAGCTAGACATTTTGCATTTTTAATGCAAAGTTAGGTCATTTTTAGGTCAAACTCAATTCTAGCAGATTTAGTACTCTAACTTGGGCAAGCAATTTGACTTGGTTTTAGTCATTTCTGGGCTTTGGTGTCTTCATAAGAGTTATAGCGCTATGTCTAATCTTTCCATTGATATAAATTTCAGGTCATTTGAACCTTTTTTGAGTGAGTTATGGTCAAATGAGTGAATACTGTTCATATGGTCAAATTCTGAGTTGCAATGGTTCTGGACAGTTTTGATATATTAACTTGTGCAAGCAATTTGACTTAGTAAATGACATTTCTGGGTTCTGTGATCTTCACCAAAGTTGTAGCTCTATGTCTATTCTTTTCAATGGTTCCAAATTCAGGTCATTCTGACCTTCTTAGTGCAAGTTATGGCTATATGAACTCATATTGTTCATATGGTCAATTCTAAGCCTAATCCAGCAAGCTACCCGTATTCAAGCCAAAATTTCACCAACCTATGAATGAAATTTGGGTAGGATTTCTTCTTGAAAAATGAAGGTTTGGATGTCCCAAAACACCTCCAATTGGTCTCATACCAATTGGGCAACACAAAGGGAGATATAGCAATAAAAATCTACTGGATTCAATAACAACTCAACCTACAAGCAATAAGCACTCCTAATTTCAATCTCCTCCTTCTTCCAAACTCCAAATAAGCATACATGGCACTTCTAATACTCATTAATCATAACTCAACTATGTGAATTTGGGCAGAATACACAAGTGCTCAATGCACATATTACAATCCTAATTCTCAAAGTTTAATTCAGCATATACATACACATAAAATCACTTACCTTTACTTCATACAATTCCAACCATTACTTACATATACTGCACTTAATCCATCAATACCATAATTCATCATTTAAATTCATGAAATCAAATATTAATCCATGAACTTCAAGGGTGCTGCAATTGGCCATTTGCCAAGGCTCTCAAATACACTTTCCAAACTCCTAATTTCAAGTGCTCATTATACATACATGGGAGGTAATTTATCAATACATCAAACTCACCTAATCAACACTAATTCCCATCATTTTAGTGTAAGAAAAACTCAAGCAAGCTCACCTCTCATGGCTGCCAAATCTAAGATTCACCAATACTCAACCATTTCCTCAATTTTTCTTAACCATTCAACTTGTCTCAACCTCAACACAATGTTTAGTTAAGTGAGAAAAGGAAAACTAGCACTAACCTCAACTTGGGCTTGATCAAACTTCACTAAACTTCCTTCTTTTTGCTCCTAACATGCTGCCCAAGGTGTGTGTGCAAGCTTTAATGAAGAAACCAAGTGGAAAGGAGGCTTGAATCATGAGTGCATAGTGGTGGAGTAAGGTTCGGCCTTGGAGGATTTCATGGAGGATGTATTCGGCTGGTTTTATTTTCAAGGTTGAATATGATGGTTTCTGTCCAAAAATGACTTATATAGGTGTCCCAAGATTTGAGTTAGTGGAGCACTTAAGTAAATTTTATTGTTTAATTATTCTAAGTTTCATAAATTGCACATTTTCCTCCATTCTTCCACTATTCATATAATATACCACATTTTTATTTTTCATGACATTTTCAAAGTATAATATCACTTATTTTTAATGGACATTGAGGTCAAAAGGCAATTCTAGGTGTCAAATGACCAAAATGCCCCTCTTCGGATTGTATTCTCGATTTTTTGGTAACATCGATTTTTGTCATTTTATTGATTTTTAGTTTTTCTTCGTACTAATTCATTAATTTTTCTTTGACATTTCTAATATCAATTACACCTCTATAGGCATTTAATTATGTCTCAAAAATTAATTTTGAGGGTTCCTCACGATCCTGGGGTTGACAATTGCCTTCGCCGTAACTTCCCTGTGCAGTCACCCATCACTACGGTGCCGGCTCGTTTAACCTAGTTTCGTTTCCTCTCTTTTATTTTTCCTTAATTTTTCTTGTATTTTCTTTTTCTTTTTTTCATCATTTTATGCATGTTTACTACCACCGAAGTGTAGCTCCAGATATTTTGACTTTCCGTGGCAGACATTAGCTGCCAGAATAGTGGGGCATATGGACTATGTAAAGTGAGGATGTTATACATAAATCAAGGGAACTAGGTCAATTGGCTAGGTCAAATTAACATACCAATTCTGGAAATTTGCCTAGGTGACCATTGACTATAGAATATACTTCAAGTCATATCTCCAACTAGGAAACTACAATTAGGATGAGCCATATTGTTCTGGAAACCTGAGAAATAGAGCTCCAACTTTGTTTTAGACACTTTCTTCAAATTATAAATGTAAGAATCCCAAAGGTTGAGTCAAAGCTACTGACCTGAACTAGGATCCTGTTGGCATAGGGTACTTGAGTCTAGGCCAGTGAATTGGCTATAAGTAATTCTACAAAACTTGAAAAATTGCAATCCAAAATTCTGAGTGACCGTAAGACATAGGGCAATAAACTCTATGAAGAATACTAAGCCTAAGAATGACTGCAACATGCCCAATTAAAATGGTAAAATGAAATTCCAAAACCTGCCTAGTTAAAGATCTAGAATTAGGAAACGAACCGGTTATGGTTAATTAATCATAACTTGTGTTCCAGAAATCTAATGACATGATTAAAAATGGGAAAACAAAGACAAGACATTGAGGAACAACTTCCATGAAGAAAGTATGGCCAAACAGTAGCCACAAGATGATCAAATTGATAGGTAAAATTAAGACACTAAAGTTGAACCTAACAAAAGGTTCACAAAATAAGCTATTTTATGGAAGGGCTTTAACCCTAATACATAGCTAAACACTGAATTACATAAAATAGGTATGTGGGACCCACTTTCCTACTACAAAGTGACATGAAATTTCTAATAAGTAATTGATAATGCTTAATTGCCCAAAGTAAACCTAGGCTTATGCATATAGCTTGGATCGATTGGTATACCAATGAGGGACTATAGATAGCAGTACTGCCTACATGAATAGTAATTGATTGACAAAATATGTCTAATATGATTATTCTACAGGCTATATGCCTGTATGTTGGTAATTGAGCCTAATTTCATTTCTGGCTTTGAAAGCCTGCCCGCTGGCCTTGTGCCTGATATGACAGTTGTATACAGGGTAGACATATGGTTGTCCAACCAGTATACTCCCCTGTATCTAGCCTTTATAGTCTTTTATAGGTTACTTTGGTACTGATATGATTTTAAAGAGACTGAAAATGAAATAAATGCACAGAGAAGATCCTGATAAATAAATTGATCCCAAAGTCAAATAAATCTGTAAAGACTTAGAATTTATGAAATTAGTCATGAATTATTATTTTTAATTGTTTAGTTATCTTTTTCTTTTAAAGTTATGCACCACTAAGCAATTCTCTTAGCGCGTTAGTTTTCCATCGTGTAGGTACTGGAGACCAGGTACAAACATAGTAGCAGAAGCAGTAGTAGTGCCCTGACAGAGATTTGATCAGATTTGATAATGTCTGCTAGTCACCTCAGCAGAGTAGTATTGGTAGGGCCCATATATATTTAGTTTTACATTTTGTTTATTGTATATAAGTAAATGATGTAAATCTTTTTTGAATTATGTGATTCAATTTTACTCAACTCAACTAAGCCTTTATCCCAAAAATTTGGGGTCGGCTATATATATTCGCTTTTTTCACTCTAAACGATTTTGGGTTAAATCCTCAGAAATTTGTAATACTTCTAGGTCATCTTGTACTACTCTCCTCCAAGTCAATTTAGGTCTACCCCTTTTTTTCTTTCTATCCTCAAACCTAATGTGCTCTACTTGTCTAACTAGAGCCTCCGTATGTCTAAGCTTCACATGACCAAACCATCTCAATCTCCCTTCTCTCAACTTATCCTCAATTGGTACCACTTCTGCCTTTTCTCTAATACTCTCATTACAGACTTTATCTAGTCTAGTATGGCCACTCATCCACCTTAACATTCTCATCTCTGCAACTCTTATCTTAGACGCATACGACTCCTTCAATGTCCAACACTCACTACCATATAATATACCCGGTCGTATGGCTGTACGGTAAAATTTTCCTTTCAACTTATTGGGAATCTTGCGATCACATAAAACTCCCGTGGCATGTCTCCACTTCAACCATCTGGCTTTAATCCTATAACTAACATCCTCCTCACATCCCCCATCTACTTGAAGGACTGAGCCGAGATATTTAAAGTGATTACTTTGGGACAGTACCACTCCATTCAAACTAACTCCTTCCCTATCGCCAGTTTGGCCTTCACTGAACTTGCAATGCATGTATTCTGTTTTCGTTCTACTTAACTTAAAGCCCTTTGACTTTAGAGTACTTCTCTAAAGCTCTAGCTTTTTATTGACTCCTTTTCGCGTCTCATCTATCAGAACAATATCATCCGCAAACATCATGCACCAAGGAATACTCTCTTGTATATGTTTTGTCAATTCATCTAAAACTAATGTAAAAAGGTAAGGGCTTATAGCTGATCCTTGGTGTAATCCAATTGAGATCGGAAAATCTCTTGTGTCCCCTCCCACTGTGCACACAATAGTACTTATTCCTTCATAAACATCTTTCAACACTTGTATGTACCTAATAGATACCCTCTTTTGTTCTAACACACTCCATAGGACATCTCTTGGAACACTATCATAAGCCTTCTCCAAATTAATAAAAACCATGTGTAGATCTTTCTTCACATCTCTATATTTCTCCATCAAGCTTCTAATGAGAAAAATAGCTTCTATAGTTGAACGACCGGGCATGAAGCCAAATTAATTGAGAGAGATAGAAGTATCACAATGTAGTCGATGCTCCATAACTCTCTCCCACAACTTCATAGTATGGCTCATAAGTTTAATTCCCCTATAGTTCGAGCAACTCTGTATGTCTCCCTTATTTTTAAAAATAGGTAATAAAATACTCATCCTCCATTTATCTGGCATTTTCTTTGAGTTTAGAATCTTATTAAATAATTTAGTTAACCGTGCCACTCCTATATCTCCCAAACACTTCCACACTTCACTTGATATTCCATCGGGTCCACAGGCTTTACCCACTTTCATTCTTTTAAGTGCTTCCTTTACTTCTAAAGATCTAATCCTTCTAGTATAATTCACATTCTTTTCTATCGTTCTATAGTTTATATTCACGCTATTACCATTTTGACTATTATTAAAGAGATCATTAAAATAATTTCTCCATCTTTCTTTAATGTCCTCATCTTTCACCAACACTTTTCCTTCTTTATCCTTAATGCACCTAACTTGATTGAGATCTTGACATTTCCTTTCTCTTCTCCTTACTAATCTATAAATATCTTTCTCCCCTTCTTTAGTTCCAAGTTTCTCATATAACTTTTCAAAGGCCTGTGCTCTTGCTTGACTAACTGCCTTTTTTGCCTCTTTCTTTGCTATCTTGTACTGTTCATATGCCACATTATTATCACATTTAGGTAATTTCTTATACCATTCTCTTTTTTTCTTCACTGCCTTTTATACTTCCTCATTCCACCACCATCTCTCTTTTTAGGGTGGTCCATGTCCTTTTAGACTATCCAAGTATTTTTCTAGCTACTTCTCTAATTTTTGATGCCATCTATATCCACATATCATTGGCCTCCATATTCAGCTTCCATTCTTCAGACTCGAGAAGCTCATTTTTGAACTTCACTTGCTTTGCTCCTTTGAACTCCCACCACTTTGTTCGAGCTACACTATTTCTTCTGACCTTACTTAAATTGTTCCTACTTGACATCCAAGACCACTAACTGATGTTAACTTGTTAAAGCTTCTCCTGGAATGACCTTGCAATCCTTGCATAGAGCTCTATTTGTCTTCCTGGTTAAGAGGAAGTCAATTTGACTTCTATGTTGCCCACTTTTCAAAGTCACTAAATGTGACTATCTTTTTATAAAGTAGGTATTTGCTAGTATTAGGTCGTACGCCATAGCAAAATCCAGGATGCTTTTTCCCTCCTCATTTCGACTGCCAAAACCAAAACTGAAGGAACGGAAGCATGAAAAACACAAGTTTATACCATTGAATTCAAAAATTTTCACCTAGGGTCACATGTATCATGCAAGATTTATTTTTATCTATTTGATTTCAATGATAAACAACATATTAAAACTCTTTTAATATGTTTTTGGATCTGTATTTGCCATTTAAGATTTTAAAATTAACCAGATTAATTTTAGAACCCTAGATTAAATCAAGAATGATTACACTAATCTCTTGATGTACTGCAGCGTGTCTGCACCTTTGAGATTCGTCTCAGGACACCAGATGTTGTCCCTCTAGCTTGTCCATACCAAGAACACCTATGGCAGCCCTTGAACAGCTTCTAAAGCTTTTTCTATTAATTAGAAATTCAAGTTCTGCCTTTTAAGAGATTAGAGATGTAAACAGGATACTAGAAACAATTTCTAGTGTTCTCAATTCAAGAGATTGATGGCTAATCTCTTTGAATTGATGAGAGATGAATAAGAATAGATGAAAAGCCTCAAAGTGGCGTGACAAAGGAGAGAAGTGGTTGCTGGTTGCTTTTTATTTTCATAACAACACTTAAATAGCTAGGTTAACACATTAAACCCTTGCCACATGTCACCCTTTGATTAGCTCTAGGTTTAAGTGACCCAATCACATTGTGCCAAGTGTCAAACCTATATTTAATCTTGATTTTAATCATCTTACATGATTAAAAACATTTGGCAAGCTTATGTGTAAACCCACGTGTCACCATCTCATGGTGCCACGTGTCACACTGTGAAATGACCAAAATACCCCTGTGTCTTAATTTTGAGTTCTCAACCCAAAATAATTATTTCTCTTCTTCTAATTAATTTATATCAAATATAAATTAATTAATTAATCTCTATTAATTAATTTCTCATTAATTAAATTTATATTTAAACACTTTAAATATAAATTTAACTTTTATTATACATCCAATAATCTAGATTTGGTTTCATGTCATGCTAGGGACTTTGCAATTTAATTGCAAACCAAACCTATTTAATTAATCAATTAAACTCTTTAATTAATTAATTAAATCATATTTAAATAGGTGATAACTTGTGTATGTGTGTGACTTACTAGGCTCATCACTAATTGGCAATGAGACATGATATCAACTCTTAATATCATCAGAACTCTTTCTTACCATAAATGATTTCTCTAAATCATTTTATGCACCTCATGGACCATGGTTAACACCTAGCATAGCATGCTATGGCCACCCAATTAGTAATAAGGTTTACCTTAAATGAACCTATAATAATATGTTACCATGCACTAGAATCTCTCTGTTACAAAATCCCAACTCAAGCTGGAGTCATGGTTTATGTCAAACTCCATTTGCTATGAATATTATGTTCTCTTTTAATTCCAGTTCTTGATTAAAAGATTTTCTCATCAGAAACTCTTTTCTGAATAAATCTATCTGTCCTGACGAGGAACTTGAAACATCAAGAACAATTAAATGAACATAGGATTTTATCTCTATTTACTTAGAGGAACAGATTCCATCTTGATCAACACCTACCTCCATATATAACTAGTAGGAGCCAACAGATGCCCATATACCCATACATAGTACAAGTATGAATGCAGTATCAAACTCAAACTACCTATATACAAGACAACTATGCTATCTCAGGTCTAAAGATTTTATGCACGGATATGATTTATGACAAAACATTGACAAGAGTAAACTCCATGTGCTTGTCATAAGTGTCAATGGTTCGGCCTACTTATCATTTATAAGTTCCTATCATGTTTGTCATATGGCATGAGACTCACCATTCCATCTTATTTATATCTCATATAAATAACTTGGGAACAAACATGAATACATTCTTTCTGGATAAGTCATGTCCGTATTATGAAGTATCCTCAATTGTGAACCTATTTATGATACTTTGTGCTAGAAATATTGTCACTCATATTCTTAACAACTTAAGAATAATATTTCTAACAAAATATCAATGGACCTTTTCTATTACACATAAATATATTATGCAAACAAAAAAGTGGAAATGCCTTTTATTAATAAAAATATGTACAAGATACATACTAAATGATATGCTCTAGGGCATACTACTAACAATCTCCCACTAGCACTAGAGCCATTCATTACAATATCTTAGACCTATCTTCTCAAGATGTCAGTCTAACTGAGTCTCTGACATAGGCTTAGTGAATGGATCAGCTGGATTTTCAGCTGATGCTATTTTCTGAATTGCTACATCACCTCGCCCAACTATTTCTCTGATAATGTGGTAGCGCCTTTCTATGTGTTTGGATTTCTGGTGAGACCTTGGTTCCTTAGCCTGTATGACTGCTCCATTGTTGTCACAGTGTAATGGACCGCTACGACTCAATGGAAGGAACTACGTAAGTTCTATCACGAACTTCTTTATCCAAGCGACTTCCTTTGCGACATCGATGCGACAATATACTCAGCCTCTGTAGTGGAATCTGCAGTTGTGCTCTGTTTGAAACTCTTCCAACTGACTGCACCTCCATCACAAATGAACACATATCCAAAGGTAGACTTTCTATCATCGATATCTGATTGGAAATCAGAATCAGTATAACCATCCAATTGCAAGTCTCCACCTTCATAAATCAAGAATAAATCCTTAGTTCTTCTCAAGTACTTAAGGATATTCTTGACAGCTACCCAGTGTTCCAAACCTGGATTGGATTGATACCTGCTAGTCAAACTAACAGCATATGCGATATCCAGCCTAGTACACAACATTGCATACATTAAACTTCCAATAGCCGAAGCATATGGAATCCTGGCCATCTTATCTCTTTCTTCAGGTGTCTTTGGAGACATCTCTTTAGAAAGATGGATACCATTTCTCACTGGTAACAATCCTCTCTTGGAATCAAGCATGTTAAACCTCTTTAACACCTTTTCCAAGTATAGACTTTGGGATAAACTAATTATTCTTTTCGCTCTATCTCTATAGATGCGAATCTCAAGAATATAGGTTGCCTCCCTTAAGTCTTTCATGGAGAATGTATTTGACAACCATACCTTTATAGTTGTCAACATACCTGTGTCATTACTCATCAACAATATGTCATCCACATATAAGACAAGGAAAGTGATAGCACTATCACTAACCTTCTTATATACACATGGCTCATCCTCATTTTTTATAAAACCAAAGGATTTAATTGCTTCATCAAAACGGATGTTCCAACTCCTCGAAGCTTGTTTCAACCCATAAATGGATCGCTTTAGCTTGCATACCTTGAAACCATCTTGGGATTCAAAACCCCTAGGTTGTTCCATGAAAATGTTTTATTCAATGTATCCATTGAGAAAAGCTGTTTTGACATCCATCTGCCAAATCTCATAATCATAATATGCAGCTATTGCTAATAAAATCCTAATTGATTTAAGCATGGCAACAGGCGAGAAAGTCTCCTCATAGTCGATTCCTTGCCTTTGGCAAAACCCTTTCGCTACTAGCCTTGCCTTATAGGTCTCTACCTTTCCATCAAAACCAATTTTCTTCTTGAAAACCCATTTGTTCCATATAGGTACAATACCTTCAGGTGGGTCAACAAGATCCCAAACTTGATTCTTATACATGGAATCAATCTCGAATTTCATAGCTTCAATCCATTTTGAAGAGTCTATATCTGATATAGCTTCTTCATAGGTAAGTGGATCATCTCCATGATCTACTTCTTCATGAGTAGACAACTCTTGTTCTTCTTCATGAAGAAAACTGTATCTCACTGGTGGGTGAGATACCCTGGTTGTTCTACGAGGAATAGCTATAGATGTTTCATCAACGGGTATAGGTTGACTAGATGGATCTATATCCATCTGATCTGTTGGTTGGTTAGAATTCTCTAATTCTAACTCTATTTGCCTTCCTTTGCCTCCTTCTTGAACAAATTGTTGTTCAAGAAATGTGGCATCTCTACTTATCACAACCTTTTGTGAAGTAGGCAAATAAAAATAATATCCAAAACTATCTTTTGGATATCCAACAAATCGACCTTTTTCTGATCTGGTCTCCAATTTATCAGTGTTCAGCTTTTTGATATAAGCTGGACAACCCCAAATCTTAACATGCTTAAGTCTTCATTTTTTTCCATGCCATATCTCATAAGGTGTGGAAGAAACTGATTTTGATAGAATCCTATTCAGAATATACAAAGCTGATTTTAATGCCAATCTCCAAAAGAAGATTGGCATATCAGTATAGCTCATCATACTACGTACCATATCCAATAGTGTACGATTTCTCCTTTCAGATACACCATTCAGTTGTGGCGTTCCTGGAGGAGTCAGCTGAGAAACAATGCCATGCTCTCTCAAGTATTCATCAAATTCAGTACTCAAATATTCACCTCCACGATCTGATCGAAGAGCTTTAATACTCTTTCCTGTTTGATTTTCTACTTCAGATTTAAATTCTTTGAACTTTTCAAAAGATTCATGTTTGTATTTCATCAAATACAAATACCCAAATCTTGATTTGTCATCAGTAAAGGTAATAAAATAATGAAAGCCCCCTCTAGCCATTTCTTTAAATGGACCACATACATCACTATGTATTATCTCCAAAATATTTTCAGCTCTTAGCCCTTGTTCAACAAAGGGTGATCTAGTCATTTTGCCCTGAAGGCAAGATTCACAAGTTGGAGTAGACTCAGAGCCCAATGAGGATAGAATCCCCATTTTCTCCAGTTTTGCAATCCTATCTTCTGCAACATGACATAACCTTAAGTGCCAAATATATTTTGAACTTGAGTTGGTTTTTATCATGACATTGCATTCTTTTAGATCACTTGCATTCAATTTGTGTTTGTCATTATTATCCAAATAATAAAGACCATCATTCATATAACCCGAACCAATATATTTATTTCCAAAATAAATATTGCAAACATCATCTGTGAACTGAAATTCATAGCATTTCTAGTCAAACTAGATATAGAAATGATGTTCTTAAAAGCATCAGGTACATATAAAATATTATCTAAACACAAAACATGTCCAAACATGTAAAAGGATTTAGATCCTATGGCTAAAGCTTCAATAGTTGAGCCATTGCTAATCCGGACTCTAATATCTTGAGAACGCAAGCTGCTACTATTTGCTAGTTCCTGCATATCATTAGAAATGTGAGAACTGGCACTAGTATCTAAAACCTAAGCTGTAGATGAACTATGAGTATCATCAGAATCTAAATAACAAGATATGGACATACCTTCCGAAGGTGTATCCTTCTTGTCCTTAAGAGAAGCAAGATACTCTGGGCAATTCCTTTTCCAGTGCCCATCCTTTTGGCAGTGGAAACACTTTCCTTTGCCTCCATCAGCTTTAGTCTTTCTTTTCTGTTTAGCTATTTTCTTGGAAGGACTAGGAATCTGAGGTTTCTTTTTCTTATTGCCCTTCTTCTTGTTGGACTTTCCAGCAAAAGAAGATGCAACCAAAGCTACCTCTTTTCCTTTATTTCCTGGCATATTCTTTTAGGCAATAACCAGCATGTTGAGTAAACTAGCTAAGGTGCATTCCTGTTTAGTCATATGGAAATTTGTCACAAAATTCTCAAAAGACTCAGGAAGGGCCTGAAGGATCAAATCCGTTTGTAGTTGGAAATCCATGTTGAAGTCAAGATGTTCCAACTGCTCAATCAGCTGAATCATCTTGTGGACATGATCCCCAACATTCTGTCCCTCAGACATCCTCATACGGAATAGTTGTCTAGATATCTCATACCTAGCATTCCTGCTGTGCTCACCATATAACTCTTGTAGGTGAAGGAGGATCTCACTCGCACTCTGCATGTTCTCATGTTGCTTCTGTAACTCATTACTCATGGAAGCAAGCATGTAACACTTAGCTCTCATATCATGCTCCTTCCACTTGTCCAAAGTTTCATGTTCCTCTTGTGTGGCCTCTGGAGGTAAGGGACCAGGAACATTTGAAACTAGAACATATCCTATATGTTCAAGGTTCAGGACAAGTTTCAAATTTCTTAGCCAATCAGACAGATTAGGTCCTGTTAACCTGTTGTGATCAAGTATGCTTACAAGGATATTGGATGGTGGTAGTTGTTTTGTGCTCATTTTTATCAGAAAATTAACTGCAGAAAATAACCAGATTAATTAGTAAATGTATCATGTAATTAACCAAAATGATTATGGTCTTTTAATCAAATTGGTCCTCCCACTAACTTAGCGAATCCTACACTTCCAAAGTAGAAAACGGAAATCCTAGTTGGATGGATTTCTAGTGGGTGATTGAATTCTTATAATTCTATTGATCATCCTCAGGTACATCCATTATTGGAATTACAATAAACTATAAGTGAGCAACTCCTTGCCCATCACATCTCATGTGAGGTTCAATCCTTTACCTAGCCCCTAATGCTCAAAATCTCAGGTACATCCATTATTGACTTATCTTGCATTAGTTAAGTTGATCCCATTGAGCCAGTAATTATGTAAATAATTTTAATGTCCTCAGGTACATCCAATATTGGACACCAAACCATCTACATATTTACAATATCTCATGCTTAACAATTATTCTAAAGAAAATCTCTTAAATTAATTGCATCTTATGCAACTATTTAAAATTTCTTAAAATAATTGCCCCAATGGAGGGCCTATGTTATAATTACTTTAATTATAGCATTTCCAACTTAATCATTTGTTTGGAAGATTTTATGGTCATTCTAATTACTATTAAGGTCTCACTTTGCACATTATCCATTTAACATGCATATATCATATAATTGCATACATTCCCATACATCTCATGCATTCATGGATAAGCAGTAAATATGGTATGATCATGGACTTTCTAAGGGATTCAATTCTGAGCCACCAAGAATTGAATCAGGACATTCCTAGGTGCATTTCATTCATTCATTTTACAAGAGTTGCTAAAGGAGTACATAATCAACACTTGATCTTGAATTCCTCCCACTGGTCCCACCAATGCTCTTGACCTCCTTGAACTTCTTGCAATCCAATATTACATGGTAATCCTTGGCATACCAAGGCGAATTTACAAGAACTTAAATAAATGAAATTACAACCCAAAAATTATTACAAACTTAATAATACATGCTCAAAATAAAATTAAAATAAATTAATTAATTTACAATCCCAAAGAAACATAATAAATCCAATCACATTGGTCTTTTATTGTCTATGATCATCCATCATGCATATCACTATTTAACAATTAAATAAAACATACATACTTAAAGTAAATTGAATATCTCATATTCAACTTAAAAATCCAGATTTGAATATGATTCAAATAAATTTAAAAATTCAGATTTGAATCTCATTCAAACAAATTTAAAAATTTAGATTTGAATCACATTCAAACAACTTTAAAAATTCATATTTGAATCACATTCAAAAATTTTTTAAAAAATCAGATTTGAATCACATTCAAACATTTTTTAAAAAATCAGATCTGAATTTTATTCAATCAATTTTAAAAAATCAGATTTAAATATGATTCAAACAACTTTAAAAATTCAGATTTGAATCACATTCAAACAACTTTTAAAATTCAGATTTGAATCACATTCAAACAATTTTTAAAATTCTGATTTGAATCATAATTTAATTGTGTGATTAAAATTCTAATTAAACAATTTAATTAGACATAGGATGAGCTTTTAGATCATACAACAATTGTAAATTAAAAAGCAAACCTTGCACCACCTTGAAGAACCTTTGTTACCGCCACCAATGGTGGCTTCACCATGTGTGCCGCCACACATCCATTGCAACCAGTAATGGATCAATCATCTCATGATCAAATCACACAATTAAATCATATAATCAACAATCTAAATGGCAAATATAGTGGCTCTGATACCAATTGAAGGAACGGAAGCGTGAAAAACACAAGTTTATACCATTGAATTCAACAATTTTCACCTAGGGTCACATGCATCATGCAAGATTTATTTTTATCTATTTGATTTCAATGATAAACAACATATTAAAACTCTTTTAATATGTTTTTGGATCTGTATTTGCCATTTAAGATTTTAAAATTAATCAGATTAATTTTAGAACCCTAGATTAAATCAAGAATGATTACACTAACCTCTTGATGCACTGCAGCGTGTCTGCGCCTTTGAGATTTGTCTTCAGGACACCGGATGTTGTCCCTCTAGCTTGTCCACACCAAGAACACCTATGGCAGCCCTTGAATAGCTTCTAAAGCTTTTTCTATTAATTAGAAATTCAATTTCTGCCTTTTAAGAGATTAGAGATGTAAACAGGACACTAGAAACAATTTCTAGTGTTTTCAATTTAAGAGATTGATGGCTAATCTCTTTGAATTGATGAGAGATGAAGAAGAATAGATGAAAAGCCTCAAAGTGGCGTGACAAAGGAGAGGAGTGGCTGCTGGTTGCTTTTTCTTTTCATAATAACACTTAAATTGCTAGGTTAACGCATTAAACCCTTGCCACATGTCACCCTTTGATTAGCTCTAGGTTTAAGTGACCCAATCACATTGTGCCAAGTGTCAAACCTATATTTAATCTTGATTTTAATCATCTTACATGATTAAAAACATTTGGCAAGCTTATGTGTAATCCCATGTGTCACCATCTCATGGTGCCACGTGTCACACTGTGAAATGACCAAAATACCCCTGTGTCTTAATTTTGAGTTCTCAACCCAAAATAATTATTTCTCTTCTTCTAATTAATTTATATCAAATATAAATTAATTAATTAATCTCTATTAATTAATTTCTCATTAATTAAATTCATATTTAAACACTTTAAATATAAATTTAACTTATATTATACATCCAATAATCTAGATTTGGTTTCAAGTAATGCTAGGGACTTTGCAAACTAATTGCAAACCAAACCTAATTAATTAATCAATTAAACTCTTTAATTAATTAATTAATTCATATTTAATTAGGTGATAACTTGTGTATGTGTGTGACTTACTAGGCTCATCACTAATTGGCAATGAGACATGATATCAACTCTTAATATCATCAGAACTCTTTCTTACCATAAATGATTTCTCTAAATCATTTTATGAACCTCATAGATCATGGTTAACACCTAGCATAGCATGCCATGGCCACCCAATTAGTAATAAGGTTTACCTTAAATGAACCTATAATCATATGCTACCATGCACTAGAATCTCTCTGTTACAAAATCCCAACTCAAGCTGGAGTCATGGTTTATGTCAAACTCCATTTGCTATGAATATTATGTTCTCTTTTAATTCCTGTTCTTGATTAAAAGATTTTCTCACAGAAACTCTTTTCTGAATAAATCTATCTGTCCTGGCCAGGAACTTGAAACATCAAGAATAATTAAATGAACATAGGATTTTATCTCTATTTACTTAGAGGAATAGATTCCATCTTGATCAACACCTACCTCCATATATAACTAGTAGGAGCCAACAGATGCCTATATACCCTTACGTAGTACAAGTATGAAAGCAGTATCAAACTCAAACTACCTATATACAAGATAACTGTGCTATCTCAGGTCTAAAGATTATATGCACTGATATGATTTATGACAAAACATTGACAAGAGTAAACTCCATGTGCTTGTCATAAGTGTCAATGGTTCGGCCTACTTATCATTTATAAGTTCCTATCATGTTTGTCATATGGCATGAGACTCACCATTCCATCTTATTTATATCTCATATAAATAACTTGGGAACAAACATGAATACAATCTTTCTGGATAAGTCATGTCCTTATTATGAAGTATCCTCGATTGTGAACCTATTTATGATACTTTGTGCTAGAAATATTGTCACTCATAGTCTTAACAACTTAAGAATAATATTTCTAACAAAATATCAATGGACCTTTTCTATTACACATAAATATATTATATAAACAAAAAAGTGGAAATGCCTTTTATTAATAAAAATATGTATAAGATACATACTAAATGATATGCTCTAGGGCATACTACTAACAATAACTGTAACACCCCTAAGTTCGGTAGTGCGTTCTACTGCTCCGGTGACCAGTGTTGTCCGGACAGCTAGGATGCCTAGAACAGTACTTCAATATGAGTGAGGAGACATAAAATAATGAAATACAAGAAAAGAAAAACAAAGGAAAAATCATAGCAAAGAAATGTAACCGAGTAAGTGAGCCGGGAAACCTAGCGATGGGTGACCGCACCGGGAGGTCACGGCGTGGACCGTTGACTAACCACGAATGCGGGAACCACGGAAAATATTTTTTGGACATAAATAGACCCTTATTGAAGTATAAATATCATTATAAAGATCAAAGAAAAATTAAATAATTAGTACAAAGAAAAGTGAGAAATCGAAAAACAGACAAAATACGGTGTTACCGAAAAATTGGGAAAGCCACCCGAACAGGGGCATTATGGTCAATTGACATCCCGAATTGTCTTTTGACCTAAATGTCCATTAAAAATAAATAGTATTACACTTAGAAAATGAAATGAAAAATTAATTTGATGGTACCTAAAATAAATAGTGGAAATAATGGGTTAAATGTGGATTAATTGAAAGTTAACTTATAATATGTTTTAATTTTAGTTAGTGGACCACTATAGGATTAATTTATCATTGAAATATGGCTGATATGGTCCACTCACCATCTGAAATTCCATCTTCCTCAAAATTCTCTCAAATGGCCGAATTGAAGAAACCTTGAAACTCCATTGACGTTTTTCTTTGAGCTTCATTTCCTCTCTCCATTTCAACTCCATTCTCTTAGGTTCTTTCATGAAAAATGGTCTACACACCACAAGGAAGATATTGATACTAATTTTGAGAAGTTTGGTGAAGGTTTAGCAAGTTACAAATAAAGGTAAGTTTGCATTTTTGAGAAATCCTTTGTTAAAGTTTTTATGCATGTTATGGGTATTGGTTTGGTGAAGGAAAATTTTGAGTTTGAAGGGTTATTGTTGTTGCCATTTTGGACAGCCATGGGTCACGTTTTTGATGAGGTATTTGTGTATATAATTGATGAGAAATAATGTTAATCATGGTGATTTAGTAACCTAGTGATTTAATGCATGTATATATGGTGAATGGTGCACTTTGATGGGAATTGGCATATGGTACGGCAATGTGATGTTGATGAATAAATTGTGGCAGCTTGTGGACACTTGAATAATGGTGTATATTGAAGGGAGTGTGGGCAGCATATTGACCTAGAAGGATTGATGATATGTATGTCAATTTACATTGTAAAGTGTATGTAAAGTTTGTAATGTTTAGGTGTGTTTGTAATGGTACTTAGAAATTGTAATTGTGAATGATATTTGGTGTGTTGAGGGTGATTGGAATCTGCCCAAAATAATGCTAATGTTATGTAGAAAATGTTGTTGGTAATGTGCCAAAACAGTTTGGTAGGGTATGGAAGTAAACCTTGCAAAGGTAAGTGTGTGTTTGAAGTTGGGGTGTGTAATGCATATTAAGGGCAGTGTATATTTTGGCCTATAACCTTGAATGTGTAACCTCAATTAGTATGAGACCAATTTGAGGTGAAACTAGGCACAAAATGTGCCAACTTTCATTGAGAAACCATGCCAAAATTCTGCTTGCAAGGTGACCTAAAAATTTGACCAATTCGGATTAGATGCAATTAGGACCTGAAAAATGACCAATTGGGCAGCAGTGAGTGTTTAGGCCATAACTCACTCAAACCAGGTCCAATTGACCTGAAATTTTGACCAAGAATAGTTAAGACCCATACCTACAAGTCTTATGAAGACACCAAAGCCCAGAAATGACCATAAGCAAGTCAAACAACTTGCACAAGTTCGGGTCCAAAAACTGGCCGAACCAGAATTGACCACTTTGACCTAAAATTGACCTAAAATGGTACCATTTGACCAGCAAGAGTGTAATGACCATAACTCGGTCTACTTAACTCGGATTGACCTGAAATTTTGCACCGCGGTCCATAAGACCTAAATCTACAAGTTTGTAGTTTTGACCGAGACCCAAAAACCGAGGGAACTAGATCGTCCGGTTAGGTTAAACCAGTGTCCCGGAATCCAGAAATTTGCATTAAAATGCACTAAGTAAGGAAATGACTTTGGTAAAACATACCAAACCTAAAACCTATCGAATGTGACATATTAACGACACTAAAACCTAATTTACCTAAAAGCATAGCGAGGGTCGGTATATTAGGTGATTAAGCGAATAATTGAGTTCAGTGTACTATTTACCAAACACCATCGATAGAGACAGTTTAAATTTGTACTGAAACACTACAAATTGTGTTTCTCAGTTAACAAGGACTCAGCAAAAGGGAAAGAAATACTGAGTCAAGACCAGGAGACAGTCATCAGAGGTTTGTGCACAACAACTGTTTCTTTTGAATTATTTTCAATGGAAATAAATATTGATTACTTGTATATCATTATTTTAAATTGTGGAAATGTGTTTGATGGACACTTATTGATTGAAAAATATTGTGAATGGTTTGAAACTGTGAAAAATTGTTTGAATGACATTTATGGATACTTATTGATTGAAAAGCATTGGAAATGGTTTGAAACCACAGCTATCATGTATATTGATTGTATTCCTCATTAGCTTGTCTAGTGGGACGAATTGAATTCCCTCTCTGGCTGAAGTGTTGAGGTGTGTGCCTGTTGAGGACGAATTGGATGAGTACTCATATTTTTGCTAGCTAGCTGTGTTATTCCTCATTAGTCATTGACTTTTGGGACGAATTGAATACCTCATTAGCCATCGGCTTTTGGGACGAATTGAACTATGGATCATGATTAAGCTGTGTGTGACTTATTGATGTGTATTGTGAGATTGTGAAATGGATTTAAACTCTCATTGACATATATTGTCTTTTGAATTCAAACATGATCTGACTTATGGAAAATTATTGTGTTATTGACAAATGGAGTTTAAATTCTTGTTGACATTTATTGTCTTGAACTTAACTATGATTTTAAGTATCCACTATTTACATGATTTATGAATTGTGATTTAAATTGTATTTGGTTAATGTTGTGCACCACTGAGACATTGTCTCAGCGATAGCTTTTTATTGCTGTCGCAGGTAGAGAGATAGACAGGGCAGCAGACTAGGCTGCATATACATCCAGCGAGGGATTACCTGGTATATTGAGTATACCGCTTTTGCTTTTTGTACTGTAATGTATGACACTGTATGTACATATTGTTTTTGGTTTTGAGCAGTTGTAAATTAAATTGTACCTTGAAGTTGTAAAATAATTATGAGTTGTTTTGGATTGTAAAAGCTGTGTTATATTTCCTTATCTCAGACTTTGAAAAATTTCTATGGAATTGAGTTGATAAATTGTTATGTTGAGATTGTACTGGAGTTGAGATTTGGAAATATATTGAAGTATGCTTTTTACAGGTTTTCTGAAGAACTATTTTGTCCAAAATACAGATGGCACTCTGCCAAAATTTTTACAGAAATTCCAAATAAACCAAATGAGTTAGTTATTTCACTTCAGTTCACCAAAGTCTTTAACACCTGTAAATAGTGCTCACCACTGTAAAAGAAGTAAGAAAAGTTTTTAAAATCCCTTGTAGTGTACTTAATGGGTTATCAGTAGACGGAGTTGGTAATTCATTAGGTATACTACGGGATCATGTTATGCCTTACAGAGGGGTAGGGTGTGACAATAACCTCCATGAACATTCTCATAGCCTTGCCTATCACTTCCTACATGTCCATTCAAATCTCTACCAATGAAAATATTCTCTTCATTTGGTATGCTTTGCATTAAATCATCCATATCTTCCCAAAACCTTTGTTTACTCTCACTATCTAGTCCTATTTGTGGGGCATAAGCACTAACTACATTTATTGTTTTTCCTTCTAGTATTAGCTTTACTAGTATAATTCTATCTCCTACTCTTTTCACAGCTATTATAGAGTCTTTCAATGTCTTGTCTATGATTATGCCCACTCCGTTCTTATTTCTCTCCTTTCCGGTAAACCACAGTTTGTATCCTGAATTACCCACTTCTTTGCTTTTCTCTCCTACCCATTTAGTCTCCTGAATGCAAGCAATATTCACCCTTCTCCTTTCTAAGGTATCCACAAGCTCCATTAATTTTCCTGTAAGTGATCCAACATTCCAAGTACCAACCCTGATCCTCCTCCTATCCTGTTCCTTCCTAATTGGTCTCCTTTTATGATATCTTCTATTATTTTCTATGTCTATCTTATGTTCTGTTCCACTATCTGTTCTACTGTCTATTCTATGGACTAACTTCTTTAACCACACCCATCCATGATGTGGGAACCCTTGCTCACATAACACCACACCCGGGCACCGGCATGGCCCGTCGCTTTCGGTGAATGCCTACACCCTTGGATATTTCTCACTACACTCGGGCTCTGATATAGGGCGTCATTAGTAGAGGACGCCCCAATATTTATATCATTTCAATCCATATCATAAGGTGTGACAAAATTTTTACGCTGGTTGTCACCTACCTACCGCAACCCTCCTCCTTTATTCGGGCTTGGGACCGGCTAAGTGTAAAGTAATTCAATTTTATTATTGTAAATAAATTGTAAATTATTGTATATAAACTTCCATATGAATGAATGAATGAAAAATATATTTTCTTCAAATTGTATGAGCAGAGATGATATGATATGACATATGAAAATATGAGATGAATATGAAATTATTTTAACAGGTAAATATTGGAACCCACCAGATGATAATAAAACAGTGGAAGCTCTGCCCAGGTTTCCATAGAAATAATTTATGAAAAAAAAAATCACCACAGGTTTTCTATGAAGTGTAAAATTAACAATAGACATGATAAGATAAGATAGGGTATTCCGGCACTGAATGTGGCACACTTTTCAGCTGCACTGTAAACAGGTAAGGGGTATCACATTTAGTGGTATCAGAGTAGATGTCACACTTTACCTCTCAGTAAGATGTAACATGATCCCATAGTACATCTAATGAATTACCGTACTTCGCTTACCGGTAACCCATTAAATATACTATAAGGGATTTTAAAACAATTTTCGTTCATTTTAAAGTGGTGAGAAAATTTTTTTTTTTTAATATTAAAACCTTTATTTGACACTAAGTCATAAATCAAATTTTCAAGTCATTAAAATTTTTTCACAATTTTTATAAAAATTTCGGCAGAGTGCCGACTGTATTTTGAGAAAACCAAACTTAAAACCTGCAAAGAAATACACTACCAATGTTTTCAAAACAACCACAACTCCAATACACTCATTTTGATATCCTTATTCATCACAATCAATTCAATTCACTTATCAAGCCAAACTCATCATAAAAGAAACCGTCCATAATTTTCAATTTCTAGAAGAAAGTAAATAATACATTCATTAAGGTACTAAAATTATTATTACAACTAAATTTGTATTTCCATTACACACCCAAAATAGCATTTCAAAAGTTTTATACATCTGCTCAAATAATTTACACACATATATTTACATGCATAATCAAAATCTAATATATAAGTGTATACCTATAATATACCCGAGGCTAGTCACAAGCAGTCTTCAAGGTGCAGCTGTAGGAATCTCACTCAACTGCTCTATCTCTGCTCTCACCTGCGATAGCATACAAAGCTATCGCTGAGTGGTGAACTCAGTGGTGTACAACTATAATTTAAAATATAATATAATATATATTGACAATAATTATATCAAAAATTTTGGAATCTTGAAATTTAACCAATTTCCAAATATCAAAATTTTCATTGCCAACAATAATAGTCACCTGTTAAAATAACCTTGATCAAAATTTCAATTTATCAAATCACAACTGAATAATAAAAATAATTCCTGCAATTGTGGAAATAAACAATTATTTTAACAAAATCATTTGTGCACAATCTCATTTAAAATCACAATTTCTTATCAATCAAAACCCATTCTTTATCTCACTAACTACGCAAGACTAATATGAAAGGGCCATTTTCGATGGCGATTCTAACTCCCTATGGTCGGGGAGGTAGGGAGTTCGAATCGGGATTCTAACTCTCTATGGTTGGGGAGGTCGAATCATCGTGCACAGTACACACCACAATAATGCAACTTCCAAAAGGGCCAATGAAAAACTTAGATCTAACCTCTAATAAGAGGAGAATCTAAGCCTGTGCACATACTATGGTATTCAAAATAAAACAAAGCTAACTCTATTGTCTCATCAACAAATGATATAGAGGCGGGTAATAACCTAGTCAAGCATCTATAGTGAGATATAAAACCATATCATGCATTTCTTTGTCCTTTTTGTGAGCATAAATCACAACACAATATTAATTCAAGATTAATTCCAATATTCCATAATTTTTTTTATGTTCATCACAATCCAAAACAAAATTTTGTATTTTATTCATGCAAATTGCCCGTCACAATTCAAAACATAATTTATCCAGTCCAAAACAATATTCAATAATTGTTGAAATAATATTTTACAAAACTAATCTCATGCTTGCTATACCAATTTCACTAATCATTGAAATAAATCCCATAATTGATAAACATAGTGCATAAGGAAAAATAAAATCTTTTAATTACGTAAAATATTCAAAACAAATTCAATTAAAAACTAGTTGTGCACAAACCTCTTTTATCGACTCAATTTACTCAAACTTTCGTTCTCCTTCGAAGAACCCTTTCCAACTGAGACACATAAATTTAAAGTGCTTCAATATCCATTTCTAATACTTAAATTCTAACAATTTTTTTGCATACTTATCCTACCTATTACGGTTTATAAATTGAGTCTTTCACATTTTTGTGTATGGTGGCACTATTCATATCAAAATGTTGACTTTTCTATACTTAATAGGTTTATTAGTTCTAATTACACCCATATACCACATTTTGGGTATTAATTTTGTTGGCACTGATTGCCAATTCAATTTCTAAGCCTCCTAAAAGAAATTACAATTTTTTAGTTTTGGTCCCCTATATTCTACTGTTCCATTAGTCTGGTTACTGTGAGAATTTGGCAAAGTTTTCTTCATAGAAGTTATTCCTTATTGTCTTAACTTTAATTCTCTTTTTAAATCACTCCATTTAGATTTTTGTAGCCCAAGTTATGCCTATTTTTCTAAGGCTGGCCAGATTTGGCGTTACTCAGAAATTTGGGCATTTTCTAGATACTGGCAGTTTTGGTGTGCTGAATTCAGGTGACCTTTTGGATAGATTATGATCAGAATTTTGGTTTTTTTTCTTCATGAAAGTTATAGGGCTATGTCTCAGCTTTCCATCGGTATAAGATTCAGGTCATTTGGACTTTCCTAGTTCAAGTTATGGTCATTTAAGTAACTACTGTTCATTTGGTAATTTTTGTACAGGGCAGTGTGCCTAAATCCAGATTTGGCCTAAATGTTCACTATCCTAATGTCATTTTCTGAGTATGGTTCCTCAATGAAAAATGATCCATTTTGTGTCTAGTTTCATTTCCAATTAGCCTCACACCAATTGGGTTAGTAAAATTTTAGTTTTGGTCCCTGAAATGGACCTAGGTTAAGCTGTTAGTATACTGACCCTAACTAATCTGAATTGAAACTTGGTTCTATCAATTCACACACACCACAAATGGTCTCAATTGACCATTTCTAACCCTCATTATGATCATTTGCATCCATTGACTATTTTCTACAATTTTTCTCCTAAACTCTAAGTGCCAAGAACCCTAATTTTGGCATATGTTTCAATTGATGCACTTAAAGTAGATATTCAACTTCTACACATTCAATCAAGCCTAATTACATGTTTAATGCACATAATCATCATCAAAACCCTAAGGTACTATGGCTGGCCGAAATTCATGGTTTACTAAGACATGCATAATTTTTGTAATTCCTAAATTTAAATCCTCATCTTCAAGTTCACTTCCATGCATACATAACTAAATTAACTTAAAAGAAAGCTTACCTCAATGAAGTTTTTCTATCTTCTTCAATTCTTCAATTTTCCTTTTTTTTTTTTCACTTTCGATCTTCAAATCAAGACCTAAGAACAAGTTTTAATTAAGGAAACATCAAAATCTATGGCTAAATTTTTGGTTTAGAAAGCTTTAAAATAAGCTTTAATGGTGGGAAAATGAAAGAGATGAGAGAGAGAAGATAGAGAGGGGCGGCACATATTGGAGAAGAAGAACAAAAATTGAATTTTCTTTTAATTTTGCTATTTTTATGTATATTTATCCCATCATTGACTTAGTCAATTTAATTAATTAAAGTATAATCAATTATGACCTCATTTTGGCATCATCATGATGATGTCATTAATCCTTTATTCTCTTTTTCTATTTTTATTTATTTTTCCATTAGTTCTTTAATTTAATTTTCGATTTTGAAATTTTCTTTTCTCTGATTTTATTGGACAGTTAGGTCAGGAGTCAGCTCTAGGGATAAATTGACAAAATTGCCCCTACTAGTTTAATCCGATTTGCAAGTTATTCGATATTTCTTCCGGATCCCTAACCTAATTATTTGACCTACTTAAAAAATTATTTTTCAAGATTTTCTCTTTTCAACTGTGTTTGTAATAGTCCTAAGGACCGCAGCGTCACATTTTCTGGTTCAGAATTCGGGTTACGATTGACCTCGCAGTCATTTCCCGGGAAGGTCATCCATCGCTGTGACTTCCGGCTCATTTAACTTTTTATGCTTTGTTTTTCTTCTTTATACTTAACTATTTGGCAATTACTAATTATTTGTGTTCAGGGCTTATCTAGTTATTTTAGATGTGATTCTAATCCCCTTAATTGCCTGGGCCGATATCGGTCATCGGAACAGTAAAATATACTAAGCTATACAAATAGGGGTGTTATAATTCTCCCCCCCTTAAAATAAATTTCGTCTCGAAATTTTACCTGGTATCAGTCTTTGAATAGCTGTGGGTGCTGTCTCCTCATGTCCTCCTCTCATTCCCAAGTAGCCTTCTGGCCCGAATAATGGTTCCACAGTACTTTAACCAATACTATTTACCTAATCATTTGTCCTCTGACCATTCTAGTCAATAATCTTGCTGATATTCGTAACATTTCTTTATTACATCTAAGCTAACTATTTGAATTTTCACTTCCATAACTCTTTTATCTATCAATATTTTATAACCTATTTTGCACTGATGTGCAATCATTACTTCCTTTTGTACTGTACTATAACCTTCCGATATTCTAATTTTAGAGTTTTAAATCCCGAGTTAGGATTTTCAAACTCCTTTCCAATAAGAAAACTTTATCTTATCATAACTATACCAAAACAAATGCCATTTGCAACTATTCTTATCTTGGTACACTATTGGGTAGTACGTAGCTCTACACAATAATCCTAAGTTGGTACTGTAATCTGTAGCTTATAATACAAACATCAAGAATATTGCATAGTTACTATGATACAGCCCAATAGATCAAACTTCCCTATATCTTATCCTTTTCGAATTCACTAATAACTAGAACTTATTCTGATTATAATATTCATTAACAATTACTAACAGTAACATCTTTGCCCTCATCTAGAGCAATTATATTACTATAATTTACTTTTAGGTCCTCTTGCCTTATATTAAAGAGGCACACTAATTAACTTATAATTTATTGTATACTAATAATTACTTTTCACTGACAAACTCTTCTAAAACTAATGTCAATCACACTTACTATCATAGTTTTTATCCTAAAGGACTAGTTACTAATGCATCAAAATTTATTCCCATGCAAAGGAATAACAGTGGAACATATAATTCTAACACTAACATACAAATAAGTAGTGCTGGGTTCAAATAATAGCTAATTGTTTCCTCTAAAAATTTAAAACTTACCAGTAGCTACATTTAAAGTTTCTACTGTTTCTCTCTGGCGCATAGTGGATACTCTGACTGATGCGCTACTATGATTGGGTGGATTTGCTATGCTTGGATTATGAGGAGTACTAACTATATTTCTAGCTTGGCCCTGACCAACTGTCTGTGAACTCCGAAGAGCAGATCGAGGTGCTTCAGTACAATCTCTAACAAAGTGTCCATGTTGACCACAATTATAGCAGGCTCCAGTGGCCTTACAACACATACCTCCGTGTAACTTGCCACATACCTCACAGACACGGATAGGGTAGGAACTTCTGATTCTTTACCGACGGGTTCTCAACTGCTTTTGCCCTAAAGATCCGCCTCTGTCAGATCCATAACCACTAGGCTCTCCAGTATTCTTCCTTTTTCCCAAATTACTATTAGAACTTTGGCCAGTCCATTCCCCACTTTTTCCTTTTTCATGTAGCTCTTACGGGGGTTAGTTTTGTACTTGGGCTTGGGCTGATAGATGATAAGCCATTTGTTGAAAGAAAGTGGCCATTTGCTGGGCCATTTGTACGGTAATTTGTACCGATGGAACGGGTACAGTCAGATTTTTAACACTCTGAGGAGCTGAGGCCTCCCCTTGTGCCTCAACTGTAACTAGTTGTTCTACTGATTTATCTCTCTCTTCCATTCTATTCACAAAATCTTCTTTTCCCGGGACAACCTATACAAGGAGGTTTCTCTCTGTCAGTTCATATTTATGATGCAAATGTACTATATATATCAAACATTTGAGCAGTTGTAATTTCCGACAAAATATTTCAAATTCACAGTTTAAAATTTACTTTAAAACCATTGCTCTGATACCACTAAATATGTCACACCTTACCCCTCAGTAAGATGTAACATGATCCCGTAGTACATCTAATGAATTACTGCACTTCGCTTATCGGTAACCCATTAAATATACTATAAGGGATTTTAAAACAATTTTCGTTCATTTTTAAAGTGGTGAGCAAATTTTTTTTTTAATATTAAAACCTTTATTTGACACTAAGTCATAAATCAAATTTTCAAGTCATTAAAATTTTTTCGCAATTTTTACAAAAATTTCGGTAGAGTGCCGGCTGTATTTTGAGAAAACTAAACTTAAAACCTGCAAAGAAATACACTCCCAATGTTTTCAAAACAACCACAACTCCAATACACTCATTTTCATATCCTCATTCATCGCAATCAATTCAATTCACTTATCAAGCCAAACTCATCATAAAAGAAACCGTCCATAATTTTCAATTTCTAAAAGAAAGTAAATAATACATTCATTAAGGTACTAGAATTATTGTTACAACTAAATTTGCATTTCCATTACACACCAAAAATAACATTTCAAAAGTTTTATACATCTGCTCAAATAATTTACACACATATATTTACATGCATAATCAAAATCTAATATACAAGGGTATACCTATAATATACCCGAGGCTAGTCACAAGCAGTCTTCAAGGTGCAGCTGTAGGAATCTCACTCAACTGCTCTATCTCTACTCTCACCTGTGATAAAATACAAAGCTATCGCTGAGTGGTGAACTCAGTGGTGCACAACTATAATTTAAAATGTAATACAATATGCATTGACAATAACCAATTTCCAAATATCAAAATTTTCATTGCCAATAATAATAGTCACTTCTTAAAATAACCTTGATCAAAATTTTAATTTGTCAAATCACAACTGAATAATAAAAATAATTCCTGCAATTATGGATGTAACACCCTCCCCGTAGCAACTCCGTACAGTCTACTGTTCCGGTGACCGGTGTCGGTCCGGACAGCTAGAACGTCCGGAAAAATATTTAAACTAAAGTCAGGAACCATAATTAACTCAAATATTAATAAGAAAAATTTAGTAAAAATTTTAGAAATAAAATGCAACTAAGTCAAATGAGCCGGTGCCCAAGCGATGGGTAACCAGAGGTAAGTTGTGGTTCTCACAACGAGGAGCCCTAGACCGGGGGAAAAATTCATAAAATAATTTTTGGGACTCCAAAGAAGGGTCATTGAGATTCCTATGGCATTATAATGCCAAGAAAATATTTAGAAAAATTTTTCAATTGGTACAGACAATTTTAACCCGTTAAGCCAAACGGAGGGCATTTTGGTCATTTCGCCTTCAGAGACGATTTTTGGCCGACTTGTCCAGTTGAGTAAATAATTATTATGACATAAAATATGAATTAATGTTGATGAAAAATTAATTTGAAGTTGGAAGAGAGATAGTCCCTAATGAAACTGAAAGGTGCAAGAGATTTGAAGAGGGACTAAATGACAACGTAAAGATCATGAACACTGCCTTGGGGATCATAGACTTCACCAAGTTAGTGGAAGCTGCATTAAAAGTGGAGAAAGTGAGAATAAATGAACAAAATAGGAAAGATAGGCAGCGTAAGAGGGAATTTGGACCAGGACAGTCAAGTATACCGACTGATAGTAAGAAGTTTAAGGGTCCTAGTTCACAAGATCAGACACAGGGCCACAGAGGCCAGATTGGAATATCTATAGTTAGTTCCCCAGGCACAATAACAAGGGGATCAACCCTAATGCCTGAATGTATGCATTGTGGTAGAAGACACAAAGGGGAGTGTCGACTGTTAACTGGAGAGTGTTTCAAGTGTGGGGCTACAAATCATTTCATAAGAGATTGCCCTCAGAGGAGTGGTTCAATAGCTCCGGTACAAGTTGATGGACCTTCCCCTATGGTTCAAAGGGGTAAAGGATCGGGTAGAGCAGAAATGGCTGACATTTCACAGAAGATTGTTTCTGAGACCGTTGAAAAGCCCGAAGTCAGGGTGGCACCACAAGTATATGCTATGGAAGCTCAGGAAGAGCCAAACCCAGACACTGATGAGGCGATACAAGGAAGTGAAGAGACAAGGAGGTAGCAACTCCTCGATTACTTAAGTCAGGTAAATTTCGAGGACGAAATTTAAATAAGAGGGGAAGAGTTGTAACACCCTCCCCGTAGCAACTCCGCATACCATCTGTTAGATGATCGGTGTTGGTCGGACATACTAGAACGTACGGAAAAATATTTAAACTAAAGTCAGCAACCATAATTAACTCAAATATTAATAAGAAAAATTTAGTAAAAATGTTAGAAATAAAATGCAACTAAGTCAAATGAGTAGGTGCAAGCGATGGGTAACCAGAGGTAAGTTGCGGTTCTCGCAACGAGGAGCCCTAGACCCGGGGAAAAATTCATAAAATAATTTTTGGGACTCCAAAGAAGGGTCATTGAGATTCCTATGGCATTAGAATGCCAAGAAAATATTTAGAAAATTTTTTCAATCGGTACAGACAATTTTAACCCGTTAAGCCAAACGGAGGGCATTTTGGTCATTTCGCCTTCAGAGACGATTTTTGGCCGACTTGTCCAGTTGAGTAAATAATTATTATGACATAAAATATGAATTAATGTTGATGAAAAATTAATTTGAAGTTAGTAGAAGAGAAAAGAAAAGAAAATACAATAAAATGCCAATTATGACATATTATGAGGTCATTTAAAATTGTCCACCAATCACAATTAAGTAACCATCAAATTAACTAATAAAAAGAGTCAAAAGAGACCAAAGAATTAAAAAGCAAACAGCAGCCCTTCTTCTCCTTCAAAAACGTTTTTCACCTCCTCCCTCACTCCTCCATTAACAAACTTTCTAAAGCTTCAATTTCCATGCTTTCCTCACCCCAAAACCCTAAGTCCCTTCACTAAAAACTTGTCTCTACCTCTTGGGAAGTGTTTGGCAGCCTAGAAAGGGAAAGAAAGTGAAGATTAACTTGGGAAAATTCTGCCCTACAAGAGGTTAGTGCACATATATACTTAAAACTCTTTAATCCCATGCTAGAGACTTGAAACAAGTATGAATTTGTAACTTAAATGAATAAAAGTTATGTGTATGTCCACCATGATTTTTGGCAGCCCTAAAGAAGGAACATGATTGAGTGTCTTGATGGACTTAGAGTGAACTAGAGAGTATGTTTAAAATATATATATATATATATATATATATATGTAAGGAATGAAAGTGATTAATTAAGGTAGTTGTGAAAATTTATAATGGAAATTAGGGTTTTGAGGTGTGAAACTTGGATTTAGCTTATGAAATTGTGAAAGAACATTATAAGGGTCAATTAGTGACCATTTTAGGTAAGTTGACCACAATTTGGACTGAAATATAGCATGGCAAAGTGAATGTGTAGGCTGCCTAAGGACAGCAGCAGAGTGACTGAAATTTCAGTCCACTTGGACTGCCATATCTTTGGCTGTGTTGGTCCAATTGGTGTTTGGTCAATTGGACATGAAATTAGGCTTATAATGGCACATTTTTTCTGAAGAAACCATGCCCAAAAGACCAAAGCAAGAGGACCAAAAGTTGGCCCCATTCCGGACACCCTGCAAACAGCCCCTGCAGAATGACCAAATGAACAGTAACTGTTCATTTGGCCATAACTCACTGTAGAATGGTCAAATTGACCTGAAATGTTTACAGCAACAAGATATGATATAGACAAACAACTTTCATGAAGAACATCATCCCAAATTATACCATTAACCCATTCAAATTATTGAACAAAGTTGAGTTATCAAACCTACAACTCTGCAGTTTTACATTTGAATAATAATGTTTGGATGGCTATAACTCTCTCTAGAAAACTCGGATTTAGGCGATTGTTGAACCGATGGAAACCTAAGGCATGGTAGAACATTTCATATGAAGAAATTTAGACCAAATTATGAACTTAACTTGGTCAAATTACTGACCAAAATTGGACCAAAATCTGCCAAAACCCAAAATTTCAGCAGGAACAGTACACGTGAACAGTAAACTTATTTTGGCCATAACTTGAGCTACAAAACTCCAAATGGAGTGATTCAAAAAATGAAATTCAACTAGACAAAATAAGGAACAACTTTCATGTTTACCATTTCCTCAAATTCCCACTGTAACAGTGCTTAATGGAATAGTAAAGTTAAGCTTCAAAAATCGAAAATTTTGTTTCTCTTGGTTTAAGCCTAGAAATGGTAATGGTGATCACTTCCAACAAGTTTTAAATGAAAAATGTGGTATGTTTGAAGTGCCAAAGTCAATGTACCTACTTTCTATGCAAAAGTCAACTTCCTTGTTGACCAATGAAATGAATAGTGACACCAAAAGTTAAAATTCAAATATTGAAGAATTTTAAAGTATCAAATGCCCTAGTATACCTAACAAGATTGGTTTGGATAGTTTGGCATGCTAATAGGGTATTGTTTTAGCAGTACTGCGAAAGGCTTTATGCCTGTATTCATGGCTTTATGCCCGTATTCATGGCTTTTATGCCCGATTATGTGATATCATGGCTTTTTAGCCATACTGACTGCATACGTGGTAGACGTTCTGCGTCCCATGGTATGACGGCCTGAGGCACCGCGGTGTTCAGTGCCAATGACCAGTTATCCAGTTCAGTCGACCAGTATAGGTTACTTGGGCATGGAAAAGTATAACTGTGATTGAACTGATTATTAAAGAAAATACGAAAATTAAGAATCAGGAATGATTACAAAAATATAAAGAAGCTCAAGATCATGAAGAAAATAATTAACGAAATGCATGAAGAAGTTAATATCATAAAACATGATTAGCCCTCGACTAAACAATAAGTTAGTAATTATTCTTTTCTTATGAAAACAATAGCAAGGAAATTATTATTTTTATTTGCATATTATATTTTCTTGTATTATTTGCACCATTAAGCTTTATGCTTAGCGCGTCGCTTTTGCAACGCGTAGGTACTGAAGATTTGGACAGAAGGCTCAGTAGACCACAGATTCAGTAAGGCAGTTCACAGTTCTGCATAGTGTCCATGTCACCTCACAGACTACAATGCATTGGTAGGACACTAGGTCCCATTTTGTATTTTGAGATTTTTGTTAATTTGGTAATTAAACTCTTATTTTATCATATGTATTTGAACAAATGTAATATAATTTTGTATTAATGTAAGTACTTGTAATTTGTGATTATAAATCACATGTGAGAATTTATTTATGATTTGAGTCTAATGATGATGTGAGATGACAAATAGAGGAATCGTTAAGAAATTGCTGTAACTTGATGTGATACAAAATGTGAATTGTATATGAGTACCATGAGATGAATGATTGAGAAATGAATGTGAACTGAAAAATATTGAGATTTTGATAAATGGAGTTGAGATGAATGAATAAGAATATAGGAAGTGTTTTTCACAGGTTCCGAAGAACGGTTTTCTCCATTTTTAGCCGGTACTTTGCCGGATTTTCTATAAAATTTTCGGAACCTCAAATAAATTACAATTTCAATAAATGAATTATATTTCACAAGTTATATTCAAAACTACGATAAAAATGAATTAAGATAAAATAGAGTGCTCCGGCACACTGAGTGGCATAACTTGCTCGGCTACACTGTAGTCGGGTAAGGGGTGTCACAATGGAAATAAACAATTATTTTAACAAAATCATTTGTGCACAATCTCATTTAAAATCACAATTTCTTATCAATCAAAACTCATTCTTTATCTCACTAACTATGTAAGACTAATCTAAAAGGGCCATCTTCCGGGGCGATTCTAACTCCCTATGTTCGGGGAGGTTGAATCGGGATTCTACCTCCTTATGGTTGGGGAGGTCGAATTATCGTGAACAGTACACACCACAATAATGTAACTTTCGAAAGGGCCAATGAAAAACTTAGATCTAACCTCTAATAAGAGGAGAATCTAAACCTATGCACATACCATGGTATTCAAAACAAAACAAAGCTAACTCCATTGTCTCATCAACAAATAATATAGAGACTGGTAATAACCTAGTCAAGCATCTATAGTGAGATATAAAACCATATCATGCATTTCTTTGTCCTTTTTGTGAGCATAAATCACAACACAATATTAATTTAAGATCAATTCCAATATTCCATAATTTTTTTTATGCTCATCATAATCCAAAACAAAATTTTATATTTTATTCATGCAAATTGCCCGTCACAATTCAAAACATAATTTATCCAGTCCAAAACAATATTCAATAATTGTTGAAATAATATTTTACAAAACTAAACTCATGCTTGCTATACCAATTTCACTAATCATTGAAATAAATCCCATAATTGATAAACATAGTGCATAAGGAAAAATAAAACCATTTAATCACGTAAGATATTCAAAAAAAAAAATTCAATTAAAAGCTAGTTGTGCACAAACCTCTTTTGTCAACTCAATTTACTCAAACTTTCATTTCTCCTTCGAAGATCCCTTTCCAACTGAAACATATAAATTTAAAGTGCTTCAGTATCCATTTCTAACACTTAAATTCCAATAATTTCTTTGCAAACTTATCCTACCTATTACAATTTATAAATTTTGGGTCTTTCACATTTTTGTTGTGACACCCCTTACCCGTGTACATTATACCCGAGTAAGCAATGTCACATGGTGTATCGGCACACTCTAATATACCTTAATTAATTTTTATCATGCTTTTGAATATAACTTGTGAAATATAATATATTTGAGCCATTTATCGAAGTTATAAATTATTTGAGGTTCCGAAAATTTTAAAGAAAATTCGGCAGAGTACCGGCTAAAAATGGAGAAAACAATTCTTCGGAACCTATGAAAAACACTTCCAATATTCATATTCAATCATTCTCAAACTTCAATATCAAAATCTCAACAATTTTCAATTTCAGTTCTCAATCATCCATCACATGTGATAATCAAGTATAAATCACAAATAAACATTCTCTTTTCCATTCACAAACACAATTCTCATTATTTACGTGATCATCAAAATACATTTGATAAGTTCAACTACATATGAGAAAATAAAAATTTAGTTACAAAATACCAAAATGACACCTAGTGTCCTACCAATGCACTGTAGAAGTTGAGGTGACACGGACACTGTGCAGAACTGCAGGATGGACTCACCCAGTCTGTGGTCTACTGGGCTCACGATCTGTATCTCCAGAACCTACGCATGGAAAAAGCAACGCGCTAAGCAATAATGCTTAGTGGTGCAATAATAAAATAAAAGAAATAGCAAGAGAACAAATATGCAGTGAATGTATATGTTTTAATCGTTTTGAATTTGTACATTATTAACTTTGTCCACTTTCATTCATTTGGTTGCCCAAGTAACCTATACTAGACGACTGGACTGGATAAACGGGTAAACTGGCACTGGGTATCAAGTACCTCGGGCCGTCACACCATCGGTCACATATGTATCTCCCGGTGTGCAACAGAACAGCTAACAAGCTGTAAATAGTATTAGGCACGAGGCCAAGTCTCAACACAATGTCAAAATGGCTAAAAGCCATAAAATCACAGAATGGCATATTGCCATGTGCGATCGCTAACTGAACCCTATTGGCATGCCAAACTATCCAAACCAATCTTGTTAGGTATACTAGGGCATTTGATACTTTAAAATTCTTCAATTTGTGAATTTCAAGTTTTGGTGTCACTATTCACTTCATCGGTCAACAAAAAAATTTGACTTTTGGATAGAAAATAGGTGCATTGGTTTTAACACTCCCAATGTACCACATTTTACATTTAAAACTTGTTGGAATTGAGCACCCATACCATTTCTAAACTTAAAACCAAGAGGGCAGAATTTTCAGTTTTTGAAGCCTAACTTTACTGTTCCATTAAGCACTGTTGCAGTGGGAATTTGAGGAAATGGTAAACATGAAAGTTGTTCCTTATTTTGTCTAGTTGAATTTCCTTTTTTGAATCACTCCATTTGGAGTTTTGTAGCTCCAGATATGGTTCAAAAACCACAGCTGGCCGGATTGGAAAAACTGCAGAATTACCAAATCTACAGTACCATGAACAGTGATTGTGACTGCCATTTGGGTTAGGTTCTGGTCATAATTTGGGGTAGGTTTCTTCATGAAAGTAGTTTTTCTATGTCTTAACTTGTTTCTGTAAAAATTTCGGGTCAATTGACCATATCTACAATGAGTTATGGCCTTACTGTTCATTTGGTCATTCTGCAGAATCAGTTTGTAGGGTATCCGGATTGAGGCCAACTTTTGGTCCATTTGCTTTGGTCTTTTGGGCATGGTTTCTTCAGCAAAAATGTGCCATTATAAGTCTAGTTTCATGTCCAATTGGCCAAACACCAATTGGACCTACACAGCCAAAGTTATGGCTGTCTAAGTGGGCTGGAATCACAGCCTCATTGCTGCTGTCACTAGGCAGCCTACACATTTCACTTTGCCATGCATTAGTTCACTTCAAATTATGATTAGCTTGCCTCAAATGGTCACTAATTGACCATTAGATTGTCCGTTAATCATTTCATAAGCCAAGTCCATATTTTACTCCCAAAACCCTAGTTCAAATTCATGGTTTACACAATTTACTTTAGTTAGCGACTAATTCATTATTCTTACGTTTATAAACTTCAAACATGATTTCTTGTTCACTCCAAGTTCATCAAAAATACTCATTCCTATTCCTTCAATAGGGCTGCCGAAATCCATAGTGTGTATACACATAATTTTTGTTCATTTAAGTTACAAATTCTTACTCAATTCAAGTTACTAACATGGAAATAAAGAGCTTAAGTATATATGTGCACTAACCTCTTTGTAGGGTAGAATTTTCCAATCTTCAACTTCACTTTCTTTTGTTTTCTTGGCTGCCAAACACTCTAGCAAGGTTGGGTGACAAATTTTAGTGAAGACAACTAGGGCTTTTGGTGGAAGAAAGCTAGGGAAAATCAAGCTTGAAAAAGCTTGCAAATAGGTAACAATGGTGGAGGTTCACGGCAAGAGGAAGAAAAAGAAAGAGAAGTCTGATTTTCTTTCCATTTTCCAGCCCATTTTGGCTTTTTAAACACATTTATGCCATGTGTCAATACTTGAGTGGGTAAAGGCACACTAATGACATCATGTGATGTCATAAATTCCCATTTAATTCATTTTTTTTTCTTTTCTTTTCTACTCATTTTCAATTCAATTTTTAGCAATATTTATTCATATTTTAGATCATAATAATTATTTACTTAACTGGACAAGTCGGCCAAAAATCGTCTCTGAAGGCGAAATGACCAAAATGCCCTCCGTTTGGCTTAACGGGTCAAAATTGTCTGTACCAATTGAAAAATTTTCCTAAATATTTTCTTGGCATTCTAATGCCATAGGAACCTCAATGACCCTTCTCTGAAGTCCAAAAATTATTTTATGAATTTTTACCCGGGTCTAGGGCTCCTAGTTGTGAGAACCGCAACTTCCCTCTGGGTTACCCATCGCTTGGGCACCGGCTCATTTAACTTAGTTGTATTTTATTTCTAAAATTTTTACTAAATTTTTCTTATCAATATTTGAGTTATTTATGGTTCCTCACTTTAGTTTAAATATTTTTCTGAACGTTCTAGCTGTCCGGACCGACACCGGTCACCAATAAAGAGAATGTACGGAGTTGCTACCGGGAGGGTGTTACAACTCTTCCCCTCTAATTTAAATTTCGTCCTCGAAATTTACCTGATGCAAACAGTTGAGGGAACTGTTGCCTCATCATCTCTTCACTTTCCCAAGTTGCCTCCTCGGTGTTGTGGTGCCTCCAAAGCACTTTCACTAGTGGAATCTGCTTGTTCCTCAATTCTTTTACTTCCCGAGCTAGGATCCGTAGAGGTTCTTCTTCATATGTCAAATCCGGTTGTATTTCAATTTCTTCCCTGGAGATGACATGTGAAGGATCTGAGCGGTATCTTTTGAGCATGGACACGTGCAACACATTGTGGATCTTGTCCAGCTCTAGTGGTAAAGCTAGCCTATAGGCTACTGGACCCACACGTTCAATGACTTCATATGGGCCAATGAACCTAGGGCTTAACTTACCTTTTCTTCCAAACCTCAATACCTTCTTCCATGGTGACACCTTGAGGAACACTTTGTCGCCAACCTCATATTCTATTTCTTTTCTCTTCAAGTCGGCATAGGATTTCTGTCTATCTGAGGCAACCTTCAGATTGGCTTTGATTAGTTTTACTTTCTCCTCAGTCTGTTTCACCAGGTCTGGCCCTACCAGTTTGTCTTTTCCCAATTCACCCAAAGACATCGAGTTCTACATTTCCTCCCATACAGTGCTTCATATGGGGCCATTTGGATGCTAGCTTGGTAGCTATTGTTGTATGCAAATTCTGCCAGTGGGAGGTATCTATCCCAACTTCCCTCAAACTCAATGACACAACTCCACAGCATATCCACAAGGACCTGACATTTATTTCATGTTATTGTTATCATTTTAATTCAATATTTGTATCAATTCCATTGGTTTCAATTGTTTACCTGGATTACTCTTTCTGATTGCCCATCCGTCTGAGGATGGAAAGTCATTTGAAGTGGAGTTCTGAACCAAAGGACTCATTTAAATTCTTCCCGAATATCAATGTAAACCTTGGGTCTCGATCAGATATGATGAAAAGTGGAATTCCATGCAATCTAACTATCTCAGCGATATACAATCGCTAACTTCTCCGGTGAGTAGTCACCCTAATCGCGAGAAAGTGTGCTGACTTAGTCAATCTATCAACTATCACCCATACTGCATCATGTTTCTTCCGGGTGAGAGGTAGACCACTTACAAAATTCATGATGACCCGATCCCATTTCCATTCAGGTATGCGTATAGGCTGTAGCAAACCCGATGGAACTTGATGTTCTGCCTTGACTTGCTGACATGTCAAGCATTTAGTCACGTAGTCAGCTATGTCTTTCTTCATACCAGGCCACCAATACTGAAGCTTCAGATCATGATACATCTTTGTACTTCCTGGGTGCATAGCATAAACACTGGTATGTGCCTCTTTCAGAATACTGGCCTTCAATTCCCCATTATCTGCTACACACAGTCTTCCTTTGTAATACAGACACCCATCTGCTTTCACCCCATAGTCAGTTGTTTTTCCCTCTGAGATTTTGCTTATAATAGCCATTAACTTTTCATCTGCCTTTTGCCCATCTAAAATCTGTTGTAGCAGGTTTGGCCTCACTTGCAACTCAGCCAAAATAGCTCCATCTCGAATCAAAGTTAGACGGGCATTCAATGATCTCAAAGCTGTGATGGACTTTCTGCTCAAAGCATCAGCAACTACATTTGCCTTCCCAGGATGATAGTCAATTGCACAATCATAGTCCTTCAAGAACTCAATCCATCACCTCTGTCTAAGGTTGAGTTCCTTCTGGGTTGGCAAATATTTTAAACTTTTGTGGTCTGTGTAAATGTAGCATTTTTCACCATACAAGTAATGCCTCCATATCTTCAGTGCGAAGATAATTGCTGCAAGCTCTAGATCATGGGTAGGGTAGTTCTGTTCATGTGGCCTTAGCTGTCTGGAAGCATAAGCGACCACCTTCCCCTCTTGCATCAATACACACCCTAACCCATTATGTGAGGCATCATCAGAGACCACAAAGTCCTTTCACGACATCGCTGTGTTAACACTGGTGCCTCTGTCAACATAGCCTTCAACTTCTCAAAACTGGTCTGACACTTGTTATTCCAGTCAAATCTGACATTCTTGTGTAACAACTTGGTCATTGGAGCAGCTATTAAGGAAAATCCATTCACAAATCTCCTGTAATACCCAGCTAGCCCCAAGAAACTTCTGACCTCAGTTGTATTTCTGGGAGGCTTCCATTCCATCACTGCTTCTATTTTCTTGGGATCCACCCTAATCCCATCAGCTAACACTATGTGTCCAAGGAATGCAATCTCATTTAACCAAAAGTCACACTTGGACAACTTAGCATACAGCTTCTTTTCTCTCAGGGTTTGCAGAACAATCCTCAAATGCTCATCATGTTCTTCCCTGGTCTTGGAATACACCAAAATATCATCAATAAAGACCACTACGAACCGATCTAAGTGTGGATGGAAGATACGGTTCATAAGGTCCATGAATGCTGCTGGTGCATTTGTTAGGCCAAAGGGCATTACCAGAAACTCATAATACCCATATCGGGTCCTGAATGCAGTCTTTGGCACATCTACATCCTTCACCCTCAACTAATGATACCCTAATCTGAGATCAATTTTAGAAAATACTCCTGCTCCCTTCAACTGATCAAACAGATCATCAATTCTAGGCAACGGATATTTGTTCTTCACAGTGACTTTATTCAACTGCCGGTAATCGATGCTGTTAGTAGTATGCCCTAGAGCATATCATTTAGTATGTATCTTGTACATATTTTTATTAATAAAAGGCATTTCCACTTTTCTATTTATATAATATATTTATGTGTAATAGAAAAGGTCCATTGATATTTTGTTAGAAATATTATTCTTAAGTTGTTAAGAATATGAGTGACAATATTTCTTGCACAAAGTATCATAAATAGGTTCACAATCAAGGATACTTCATAATAAGGACATGACTTATCCAGAAAGATTGTATTCATGTTTGTTCCCAAGTTATTTATATGAGATATAAATAAGATGGAATGGTGAGTTTCATGCCATATAACAAACATGATAAGTAGGCACTTATAAATGATAAGTAGGCCGAACCAGTGACACTTATGACAAGCACATGGAGTTTACTCTTGTCAATGTTTTGTCATAAATCATATCAGTGCATATAATCTTTAGACCTAAGATAGCACAGTTATCTTGTATATAGGTAGTTTGAGTTTGATACTGCTTTCATACTTGTACTGTGTATGGGTATATGGGCATGTGTTGGCTCCTACTAGTTATATATGGAGGTAGGTGTTGATCAAGATGGAATCTGTTCCTCTAAGTAAATAGAGATAAAATCCTATGTTCATTTAATTGTTCTTGATGTTTCAAGTTCCTAGCCAGGACAGATAGATTTATTCAGAAAAGAGTTTTTGATGAGAAAATCTTTTTAATCAAGAACTGGAATTAAAAGAGAACATAATATTCATAGCAAATGGAGTTTGACATAAACCATGACTCCAATTTGAGTTGGGATTTTGTAACAGAGAGATTCTAGTGCATGGTAACATATGATTATAGGTTCATTTAAGGTAAACCTTATTACTAATTGGGTGGCCATGGCATGCTATGCTAGGTGTTAACCATGGTCTATGAGGTTGATAAAATGATTTAGAGAAATCATTTATGGTAAGAAAGAGTTCTGATGATATTAAGAGTTGATATCATGTCTCATTGCCAATTAGTAATGAGCCTAGTAAGTCACACACATACACAAGTTATCACCTATTTAAATATGATTTAATTAATTAATTAAAGAGTTTAATTGATTAATTAAATAGGTTTGGTTTGCAATTAGATTGCAAAGTCCCTAGCATGACTTGAAACCAAATCTAGATTATTGGATGTATAATATAAGTTAAATTTATATTTAAAGTGTTTAAATATGAATTTAATTAATGAGAAATTAATTAATAGAGATTAATTAATTAATTTATATTTGATATAAATTAATTAGAAGAAGAAAATAATTATTTTGGGTTAAGAACTCAAAATTAAGACACAGGGGCATTTTGGTCATTTTGCAGTGTGACACGTGGCACCATGAGATGGTGACACATGGCATAACACATAAACTTGCCAAATGTTTTTTTTTAATCATGTAAGATGATTAAAATCAAGATTAAATATAGGTTTGACACTTGGCACAATGTGATTGGGTCACTTAAACCTAGAGCTAATCAAAGGGTGACATGTGGCAAGGGTTTAATGTGTTAACCTAGCTATTTAAGTGTTGTTATGAGAAAATAAAACACAACCAGCAGCCACACTCCTTTGTCACGCCACTTTGAGGGTTTTTATCTCTTCTTCTTCATCTCTTATCAATTCAAAGAGATTGGCCATCAATCTCTTGAATTAAGAACACTAGAAATTGTTTCTAGTGTCCTGTTTACATCTTTAATCTCTTAAAAGGTAGAACTTGATTTTCTAATTAATAGAAAAAGCTTTAGAATCTATTCAAGGGCTGCCATAGGTGTTCTTGGTGTGGACAAGCTAGAGGGACAACATCTGGTGTCCTGAAGACGAATCTCAAAGGCGCAGACACGCTGCAGTGCATCAAGAGGTTAGTGTAATCTTTCTTGATTTAATCTAGGGTTCTAAAATTAATCTGATTAATTTTAAAATCTTAAATGGCAAATACAGATCCAAAAACATATTAAAAGAGTTTTAATATGTTGTTTATCATTGAAATCAAATAGATAAAAATAAATCTTGTATGATGCATGTGACCCTAGGTGAAAATTTTTGAATTCAATGGTATAAACTTGTGTTTTTCACGCCTGCCTTCAATTGGTATCAGAGCCACTATATTTGCCATTTAGATTGTTGATTATATGATTTAATTGTGTGTTTGATCATGAGATCAAAAGTTCATTGCTGGTTGCAAAGCAAGTTGGCGGCATACTTGAAAAAATACCATCAATGGTGCGCATGGTTTGGCTTCCATGGGTGGTTTAAGGTTTGGCTTTTAATTCTGCAATTGTTGTATGATCTAAGGCCTATTCTTTGACTAATTAAAGTGTTTAATTAGTAGTTTTTATCACACAATTAAATTATGATTCAAATCAGAATTTTAAAATTGTTTGAATGTGATTCAAATCTGAATTTTAAAAGTTGTTTGAATGTGATTCAAATCTGAATTTTTAAAGTTGTTTGAATCATATTTAAATCTGATTTTTTAAAATTGATTGAATAAAATTCAGATCTGATTTTTTAAAAAATGTTTGAATGTGATTCAAATCTGATTTTTTAAAAAATGTTTAAATGTGATTCAAATCTGAATTTTTGAAGTTGTTTGAATGTGATTCAAATCTGAATTTTTAAATTTGTTTGAATGAGATTCAAATTTGAATTTTTAAATTTATTTGAATCATATTCAAATCTGGATTTTTAAGTTGAATATGAGATATTCAATTTAATTTAAGTATGTATGTTTTATTTAATTGTTAAATAGTGATATGCATGATGGATGATCATGGACTATAAAAGACCAATGTGATTGGATTTATTTCTTTTATGTTTCTTTGGGATTGTAAATTAATTAATTTATTTTAATTTTTTTTGGGCATGTATTATTAAGTTTGTAATAATTTTTGGGTTATAATTTCATTTATTTAAGTTCTTGTAAATTCGCCTTGGTATGCCAAGGATTACTATGTAATATTGGATTGCAAGAAGTTCAAGGAGGTCAAGAGCATTGGTGGGACCAGTGGGAGGAATTCAAGATAAAGTGTTGATTATGTACTCCTTCAGCAACTCTTGTAAAATGAATGAATGAAATGCACCTAGGAATGCCCTGATTCAATTCTTGGTGGCTCAGAATTGAATCCCTTAGAAAGTCCATGATTATACCATATTTACTGCTTATCCATGAATGCATGAGATGTATGGGAATGTATGCTATTATATGATGTATGCATGCTAAATGGATAATGTGCAAAGTGAGACCTTAATAGTAATTAGAATGACCATAAAATCTTCCAAACAAATGATTAAGTTGGAAATGCTATAATTAAAGTAATTATAACATTGGCCCTCCATTGGGGCAATTATTTAAAGAAATTTTAAATAGTTGCATGAGATGCAATTAATTTAAGAGATTTTCTTAAGAATAATTGTTAAGCATGAGATGTTGTAAATATGTAAATGGTTTAGTGGCCAATATTGGATGTACCTGAGGACATTAGAATTATTTGCATAATTACTGGCTCAATGGGATCAACTTAACTAATGCAAGATAAGTCAATAATGGATGTACCTGAGATTTTGAGCATTAGGGGCTAGGTAAAGGATTGAACTTCACATGAGATGTGATGGGCAAGGAGTTGCTCACTTATAGTTTATTGTAATTCCAATAATGGATGTACCTGAGGATGATCAATAGAATTATAAGAATTCAATCACCCACTAGAAATCCATCCAACTAGGATTTCCGTTTTCTACTTTGGAAGTGTAGGATTCGCTAAGTTAGTGGGAGGACCAATTTGATTAAAAGACCATAATCATTTTGGTTAATTACATGATACATTTACTAATTAATGTGATTATTTTCTGCAGTTAATTTTCTGATAAAAATGAGCACAAAACAACCACCACCATCCAATATCCTTGCAAGCATACTTGATCACAATAAGTTGACAGGACCTAATCTGTCTGATTGGCTAAGAAATTTGAAACTTGTCCTGAACCTTGAACATATAGGATATGTTCTAGATTCAAATGTTCCTGGTCCCTTACCTCCAGAGGCCACACAAGAGGAACATGAAACTTTGGACAAGTGGAAGGAGCATGATATGAGAGCTAAGTGTTACATGCTTGCTTCCATGAGTAATGAGTTACAGAAGCAACATGAGAACATGCAGAGTGCGAGTGAGATCCTCCTTCACCTACAAGAGTTGTATGGTGAGCACAAAGCAGAATGCTAGGTATGAGATATCTAGACAGCTATTCCGTATGAGGAAGTCTGAGGGACAGAATATTGGGGATCATGTCCACAAGATGATTCGGATGATTGAGCAGTTGGAACATCTTGACTTTAACTTGGATTTCCAACTACGTATGATTTGATCCTTCACCCTTCCTGAGTCTTTTGGGAATTTTGTGACAAATTTCCATATGACTAGACAGGAATGCACCTTAGCTGGTTTACTCAACATGCTGGTTATTGCCCAAAAGAATATGCCAGGCAATAAAGGAAAAGAGGTAGCTTTGGTTGCATCTTCTTCTACTGGAAAGTCCAACAAGAAGAAGGGCAATAAGAAAAAGAAACCTCAGATTCCTGGTCCTTCTAAGAAAATAGCTAAACAGAAAAGGAAGACTAAAGCTAATGAAGGCAAAGGAAAGTGTTTCCACTGCCAACAGGAAAGTGTTTCCATTGCCAATAGGAAAGTGTTTCCATTGCCAGTAAGAAAGTGTTTCCACTGGCCAGAGTATAGCAATCTAAATGAATGCAATACCGTGGTGAAAACCAACTCAAGTTCAAAATATATTTGGCACTTAAGGTTATGTCATGTTGCAGAAGATAGGATTACAAAATTGGAGAAAATGGGGATTCTATCCTTATTGGACTCTGAGCCTACTCCAACTTGTGAATCTTGCCTTCAGGGCAAAATGACTAGATCACCCTTTGTTGGACAGGGGCTAAGAGCTGAAAATATTTTGGAGCTAATACATAGTGATGTATGTGGTCCATTTAAAGAAATGACTAGAGAGGGTTTTCATTATTTTATTACCTTTACTGATGATAAATCAAGGTTTGGGTATTTGTATTTGATGAAATACAAACATGAATCTTTTGAAAAGTTCAAAGAATTTAAATCTGAAGTAGAAAATCAAACAGGAAAGAGTATTAAAGCTCTTTGATCAGATCATGGAGGTGAATATTTGAGTACTAAATTTGATGAATACTTGAGAGAGCATGGCATTGTTTCTCAGCTGACTCCTCCAGGAACGCCACAGCTGAACGGTGTATCTGAAAGGAGAAATCGTACCCTATTAGATATGGTACGTAGTATGATGAGCTATACTGATATGCCAATCTCCTTTTGGGGATTTGCATTAGAATCAGCTTTGTATATTCTGAATAGGATTCCATCAAAATCAGTTTCTTCCACACCTTATGAGATATGGCATGGAAGAAAACCAAGTCTTAAGCATGTTAAGATTTGGGGTTGTCCAGCTTATATCAAAAAGCTGAACACTGATAAATTGGAGACCAGATCAGAAAAAGGTCGATTTGTTGGATATCCAAAAAATAGTTTTGGATATTATTTTATTTGCCTACTTCACAAAAGGTTGTGATAAGTAGAGATGCCACATTTCTTGAACAACAATTTGTTCAAGAAGGAGGTAAAGGAAGGCAAATAGAGTTAGAATTGGAGAATTCTGACCAACCAACAAATCAGATGGATATAGATCCATCTAGTCAACCAATACCCGTTGATGAAACATCTACAGCTGTACCTCATAGAACAACCAGGGTATCTCACCCACCAGTGAGATATGATTTTCTTCATGAAGAAGAACAAGAGTTGTCTACTCATGAAGAAGTAGATCATGGAGATGATCCACTTACCTATGAAGAAGCTATATCAGATATAGACTCTTCAAAATGGATTGATGCTATGAAATCCGAGATTGATTCCATGTATAAGAATCAAGTTTGGGATCTTGTTGACCCACCTGAAGGTATTATACCTATAGGGAACAAATGGGTTTTCAAGAAGAAAATTGGTTCTGATGGAAAGGTAGAGACCTATAAGGCAAGTCTAGTAGCGAAAGGGTTTCGCCAAAGGCAAGGAATCGACTATGAGGAGACTTTCTCGCCTGTTGCCATGCTTAAATCAATTAGGATTTTATTAGCAATAGTTGCGTACTATGATTATGAGATTTGGCAGATGGATGTCAAAACAGCTTTTCTCAATGGATACATTGAAGAAAACATTTTCATGGAACAACCTAAGGGATTTGAATCCCAAGATGGTTCCAAGGTATGCAAGCTAAAGCGATCCATTTATGGGTTGAAACAAGCTTCGAGGAGTTGGAACATTCGTTTTGATGAAGCCATTAAATCCTTTGGTTTTATCAAAAATGAGGATGAGCCATGTGTATATAAGAAGGTTAGTGACAGTGCTATCACTTTCCTTGTCTTATATGTGGATGACATACTGTTGATGGGTAATGATACAGGTATGTTGACGACTATAAAGGTATGGTTGTCAAATACATTCTCCATGAAAGACTTAGGGGAGGCAACCTATATTCTTGGGATTCGCATCTATAGAGATAGAGCGAAATGAATAATTGGTTTATCCCAAAGTCTATACTTGGAAAAGGTGTTAAAGATGTTTAACATGCTTGATTCCAAGAGAGGATTGTTACCAGTGAGACATGGTATCCATCTTTCTAAAGAGATGTCTCCAAAGACACTGTAAGAAAAAGATAAGATGGCCAGATTCCATGTGCTTGGCTATTGGAAGTTTAATGTATGCAATGTTGTGTACTAGGCCTGATATCGCATATCTCGTTAGTTTGACTAGCGGTATCAATCCAATCCAGTTTGGAACATCGATAGTCATCAAGAATATTCTTAAGTACTTGAGAAGAACTAAGGATTTATTCTTGATTTATGGAGGTGGACACTTACAATTGGATGGTTATACTGATTCTGATTTCCAATCAGATATCGATGATAGAAAGTCTACCTCTGGATATGTGTTCATTTGTAATGGAGGTGCAGTCAGTTGGAAGAGTTCCAAACAGAGCACGACTGTAGATTCCACTACTGAGGCTGAGTATATTGCTGCATCAGATGCTGTAAAGGAAGCTGTTTGGATTAAAAAGTTAGTGATAGAACTTACAGTAGTTCCTTCCATTGAGTCAGCAGTTCCATTGCACTGTGACAACAATGGAGTAGTCATACAGACTAAGGAACTAAGGTCTCACCCAAAATCCAAACACATAGAAAGGCACTACCACATTATCAGACATATAGTTGGGCAAAGGCGATATAGCCATGCAGAAAAATAGCATCAGCTGAAAATCCAGCTGATCCATTCACTAAGCCTATGTCACAGACTCAGTTAGACCGACATCTTGAGAAGATAGGTCTAAGATATTGTAATGAATGGCTCTAGTGCTAGTGGGAGATTGTTAGTAGTATGCCCTAGAGCATATCATTTAGTATGTATCTTGTACATATTTTTATTAATAAAAAGCATTTTCACTTTTCTATTTATATAATATATTTATGTGTAATAGAAAAGGTCCATTGATATTTTGTTAGAAATATTATTCTTAAGTTGTTAAGAATATGAGTGACAATATTTCTAGCACAAAGTATCATAAATAGGTTCACAATCAAGGATACTTCATAATAAGGACATGACTTATCCAGAAAGATTGTATTCATGTTTGTTCCCAAGTTATTTATATGAGATATAAATAAGATGGAATGGTGAGTCTCATGCCATATAACAAACATGATAAGTAGGCACTTATAAATGATAAGTAGGCCGAACCAGTGACACTTATGACAAGCACATGGAGTTTACTCTTGTCAATGTTTTGTCATAAATCATATCAGTGCATATAATCTTTAGACCTGAGATAGCACAGTTATCTTGTATATAGGTAGTTTGAGTTTGATACTGCTTTCATACTTGTACTGTGTATGGGTATATGGGCATGTGTTGGCTCCTACTAGTTATATATGGAGGTAGGTGTTGATCAAGATGGAATCTGTTCCTCTAAGTAAATAGAGATAAAATCCTATGTTCATTTAATTGTTCTTGATGTTTCAAGTTCTGGCCAGATGGATAGATTTATTCGTAAAAGAGATTACGATGAGAAAATCTTTTAATCAAGATCTTGAATTAAAAGAGAACATAATATTCATAGCAAATGGAGTTTGACATAAACCATGACTCTAGATTGAGTTGGGATTTTGTAACAGAGAGATTCTAGTGCATGGTAACATATGATTATAGGTTCATTTAAGGTAAACCTTATTACTGATTGGGTGGCCATGGCATGCTATGCTAGGTGTTAACCATGGTCTATGAGGTTGATAAAATGATTTAGAGAAATCATTTATGGTAAGAAAGAGTTCTGATGATATTAAGAGTTGATATCATGTCTCATTGCCAATTAGTGATGAGCCTAGTAAGTCACACACATACACAAGTTATCACCTATTTAAATATGATTTAATTAATTAATTAAAGAGTTTAATTGATTAATTAAATAGGTTTGGTTTGCAATTAGATTGCAAAGTCCCTAGCATGACTTGAAACCAAATTTAGATTATTGGATGTATAATATAAGTTAAATTTATATTTAACGTGTTTAAATATGAATTTAATTAATGATAAATTAATTAATAGAGATTAATTAATTAATTTATATTTGATATAAATTAATTAGAAGAAGAAAATAATTATTTTGGGTTAAGAACTCAAAATTAAGACACAGGGGCATTTTGGTCATTTTGCAGTGTGACACGTGGCACCATGGGATGGTGGCACATGGCATAACACATAAGCTTGCCAAATGTTTTTTTTTTAATCATGTAAGATGATTAAAATCAAGATTAAATATAGGTTTGACACTTGGCACAATGTGATTGGGTCACTTAAACCTAGAGTTAATCAAAGGGTGACATGTGGCAAGGGTTTAATGCGTTAACCTAGCTATTTAAGTGTTGTTATGAGAAAATAAAACACAACCAGTAGCCACACTCCTTTGTCACGCCACTTTGAGGGTTTTTATCTCTTCTTCTTCATCTCTTATCAATTCAAAGAGATTAGCCATCAATCTCTTGAATTAAGAACACTAGAAATTGTTTCTAGTGTCCTGTTTACATCTTTAATCTCTTAAAAGGCAGAACTTGATTTTCTAATTAATAGAAAAAGCTTTAGAAGCTATTCAAGGGCTGCCATAGGTGTTCTTGGTGTGGACAAGCTAGAGGGAAAACATCCGTGTCCTCAAGATGAATCTCAAAGGCGAGACACGCTTGCAGTTGCATCAAGAGGTTAGTGTAATCGTTCTTGATTTAATCTAGGGTTCTAAAATTAATCTGATTAATTTTAAAATCTTAAATGGCAAATACAGATCCAAAAACATATTAAAAGAGTTTTAATATGTTGTTTATCATTGAAATCAAATAGATAAAAATAAATCTTGCATGATGCATGTGACCCTAGGTGAAAAATTTTGAATTCAATGGTATAAACTTGTGTTTTTCACGCTTCCGTTCCTTCAATTTTTATCACGCAGGCCTCTCTGATGGTCCCACAGCCTCAGATTTGCCAGATTTCCTACCCCTTTGTGGTGCAGCAGCAGGTCTGTCTGCTTGTGTTGGAGCAGCTGTAATAGTTCTGCGTGGACAGTTCTTCAACTGATGCTCTGTTGACCCACATCTTAAGCAGGCACCAGTCACTCTCCAACACTCCCCCTTGTGCCACTTCAGATAGTGTGGACATGCAGAAGATGCTAGGGCTGGTCCCCTGAACCCCATTCCTGGAGAGCTGCCCACTGATGGTGTGGACTGACCTCTCCTAGGGGTAAACTGTGGCCTAGGCCCCTGAGACTGACCCTGACCGTGTGGCTGACCTGAACTCTATGCAGGTGGACCCTTGAACCTCTTCCTGTGTGAGAGATGAACTAAACCGACCGGCCCTCTTCTCTGTCTATCCCTTCCAGTCCGCTCACCGATTCTTACTTTTTCAACCTTTATTGCTTCTTCCACTAACTTGGTAAATTCTGTGATTCCTGTGGTAGAGCTGGATCTTTATGTTGTCATTTAGTCCCTCTTCAAATCTCTTACACCTTTCAGCTTCATTAGGGACTATCTCCTTCCGTAGCGGCTTAATCGCATTTAATTCCTTCTCATACTCGCCACCGACAACTGTCTCTACCTCGGAGTTAATAAACTCTCTTCTTCTCTCTTCCGTATACAAGACTACATATTTCTTCTTGAATTCTGAGAGAAAGAAGTCCCAAGTTATAGCTTATGACTGCACTTCACTGGATATCGTGTCCCACCATTCATAGGCATCATCTTGCAACAGAGATATGGCAGCCTCTAGGTTTTGTTCAGGAGTGCAGTGGAGTTGTTTTAAGACTCTGCCTATTCTGTTCAACCAATTTTCGGCTGCAACATAATCATATTCTCTCTTGCCAAAGAAATCCACTGCTCCAAACTTTCTTAGCCTTTCCAGGTGTGATTTCTGCTGTGGAGCTGGTGGTGGTGGTGGTGGTGCTGGCATTACACCAGCCATTTGTCTGAAAAATTCGGCTATTTGCTGGAACATGGCCTGTGGAGGCTGAGCAGGCTCTGCTTGAGCTAGCGGAGCAGGTTCTCCCATACCCCCAGTCTCAGCTGCTGCAGGTGGAGCATGACTCTCCACTTCCTCCTCAACTGCCCTCTGAGATGTAGGGTCCATATCCTATTCAAAATTAGAAAGACAAACAGACCTGCATTAGTGTCACCTCGACTCTTACAAATGCAATTCATGGTATGGACTCAATCTAGGCCCTGAAACACCTAAACCGTGCTCTGATACCACTAAATGTGACACCCCTTACCCGTGTACAGTATACCCGAGTAAGCAATGTCACACGGTGTATCGGCACACTCTAATATACCTTAATTAATTTTTATCATGCTTTTGAATATAACTTGTGAAATATAATATATTTGAGCCATTTATCGAAGTTATAAATTATTTGAGGTTCCGAAAATTTTAAAGAAAATCCGGCAGAGTACCGGCTAAAAATGGAGAAAACAGTTCTTCGGAACTTGTGAAAAACACTTCCAATATTCATATTCAATCATTCTCAAACTTCAATATCAAAATCTCAACAATTTTCAATTTCAGTTCTCAATCATCCATCACATGTGATAATCAAGTATAAATCACAAATAAACATTCTCTTTTCCATTCACAAACACAATTCTCATTATTTACGTGATCATCAAAATACATTTCATAAGTTCAACTACATATGAGAAAATAAAATTTTAGTTACAAAATACCAAAATGACACCTAGTGTCCTACCAATGCACTATAGAAGTTGAGGTGACACGGACACTGTGCAGAACTGCAGGATGGACTCACCCAGTCTGCGGTCTACTGGACTCACGATCTGTATCTCCAGAACCTACGCGTGGCAAAAGCAACGCGCTAAGCAATAATGCTTAGTGGTGCAATAATAAAATAAAAGAAATAGCAAGAGAACAAATATGCAGTGAATGTATATGTTTTAATCGTTTTGAATTTGTACATCATTAACTTTGTCCACTTTCATTCATTTGGTTGCCCAAGTAACCTATACTAGACGACTGGACTGGATAAACGGGTAAACTGGCACTGGGTATCAAGTACCTCGGGCCGTCACACCATCGGTCACATATGTATCTCCCGGCAATGTAATGCCTAACAAGCTGTAAATAGTATTAGGCACGAGGCCAAGTCTCAACACAATGTCAAAATGGCTAAAAGCCATAAAATCACAGAATGGCATATTGCCATGTGCAGTACTGCTAACTGAACCCTATTGGCATGCCAAACTATCCAAACCAATCTTGTTAGGTATACTAGGGCATTTGATACTTTAAAATTCTTCAATTTGTGAATTTCAAGTTTTGGTGTCACTATTCACTTCATCGGTCAACAAAAAAAATTTGACTTTTGGATAGAAAATAGGTGCATTGGTTTTAATACTCCCAATGTACCACATTTTACATTTAAAACTTGTTGGAATTGAGCACCCATACCATTTCTAAAATTAAAACCAAGAGGGCAGAATTTTTAGTTTTTGAAGCCTAAATTTACTGTTCCATTAAGCACTGTTGCAGTGGGAATTTGAGGAAATGGTAAACATGAAAGTTGTTCCTTATTTTGTCTAGTTGAATTTCCTTTTTTGAATCACTCCATTTGGAGTTTTGTAGCTCCAGATATGGTTCAAAAACCACAGCTGGCCGGATTGGAAAAACTACAGAATTACCAAATCTACAGTACCATGAACAGTGACTGTGACTGCCATTTGGGTTAGGTTCTGGTCATAATTTGGGGTAGATTTCTTCATGAAATTTGTTTTTCTATGTCTTAACTTGTTGGTGTAAAAATTTTGGGTCAATTGACCATATCTACAGTGAGTTATGGCCTTACTGTTCATTTGGTCATTCTGCAGAATCAGTTTGCAGGGTATCCGGATTGGGGCCAACTTTTGGTCCACTTGCTTTGGTCTTTTGGGCATGGTTTCTTCAGTAAAAATGTGCCATTATAAGTCTAGTTTCATGTCCAATTGGCCAAACACCAATTGGACCTACATAGCCAAAGTTATGGCTGTCTAAGTGGGCTGCAATCACAGCCTCATTGCTGCTGTCACTAGGCAGCCTACACATTTCACTTTGCCATGCATTAGTTTACTTCAAATTATGATTAACTTGCCTCAAATGGTCACTAATTCACCATTAGATTGTCCATTAATCATTTCATAAGCCAAGTCCACATTTTACTCCTAAAACCCTAGTTCAAATTCATGGTTTACACAATTTACTTTAGTTAGCTACTAATTCATTATTCTTATGTTTATAAACTTCAAACATGATTTCTAGTTCACTCCAAGTTCATCAAAAATACTCATTCCTATTCCTTCAATAGGGCTGCCGAAATCCATAGTGTGTATACACATAATTTTTGTTCATTTAAGTTACAAATTCTTACTCAATTCAAGTTACTAACATGGAAATAAAGAGCTTAAGTATATATGTGCACTAACCTCTTTGTAGGGTAGAATTTTCCAAGCTTCAACTTCACTTTCTTTTGTTTTCTTGGCTGCCAAACACTCTAGCAAGGTTGGGTGACAAATTTTAGTGAAGACAACTAGGGCTTTTGGTGGAAGAAAGCTAGGGAAAATCAAGCTTGAAAAAGCTTGCAAATAGGTAACAATGGTGGAAGTTCACGGCAAGAGGAAGAAAAAAAAAGAGAAGTCTAATTTTCTTTCCATTTTCCAGCCTATTTTGGCTTTTTAAACACATTTATGCCATGTGTCAACACTTGAGTGGGTAAAGGCACACTAATGACATCATGTGATGTCATAAATTCCCATTTAATTCATATTTTTTCTTTTCTTTTCTACTCATTTTCAATTCAATTTTTAGTAATATTTATTCATATTTTAGATCGTAATAATTATTTACTTAACTAGAAAAGTCGGCCAAAAATCGTCTCTGAAGGCGAAATGACCAAAATACCCTCCGTTTGGCTTAACGGGTCAAAATTGTCTGTACCGATTGAAAAATTTTCCTAAATATTTTCTTCGCATTCTAATGCCATAGGAACCTCAATGACCCTTCTCTGAAGTCCCAAAAATTATTTTATGAATTTTTACCCGGGTCTAGGGCTCCTAGTTGCGAGAACCGCAACTTCCCTCTGGGTTACCCATCGCTTGGGCACCGGCTCATTTAACTTAGTTGTATTTTATTTCTAAAATTTTTACTAAATTTTTCTTATCAATATTTGAGTTATTTATGGTTCCTCACTTTAGTTTAAATATTTTTCTGAACGTTCTAGCTGTCCGGACCGACACTAGTCACCGGAACAGTAGAATGTACGGAGTTGCTACCGGGAGGGTGTTACAACTCTTCCCCTCTAATTTAAATTTTGTCCTCGAAATTTACCTGATGCAAACAGTTGAGGGAACTGTTGCCTCATCATCTCTTCACTTTCCCAAGTTGCCTCCTCGGTGTTGTGGTGCCTCCAAAGCACTTTCACCAGTGGAATCTGCTTGTTCCTCAATTCTTTTACTTCCCGAGCTAGGATCCGTAGAGGTTCTTCTTCATATGTCAAATCCGGTTGTATTTCAATTTCTTCCCTGGAGATGACATTTGAAGGATCTGAGCGGTATCTTCTGAGCATGGACACGTGGAACACATTGTGGATCTTGTCCAGCTCTGGTGGTAAAGCTAGCCTGTAGGCTACTAGACCCATATGTTCAATGACTTCATATGGGCCAATGAACCTAGGGCTTAACTTACCTTTTCTTCCAAACCTCAATACCTTCTTCCATGGTGACACCTTGAGGAACACTTTGTCGCCAATCGCATATTATATTTCTTTTCTCTTCAAGTCGGCATAGGATTTCTGTCTATCTGAGGCAACCTTCAGATTGGCTTTGATTAGTTTTACTTTCTCCTCAGTCTACTTCACCAGGTCTGGCCCTACCAGTTTGTCTTCGCCCAATTCAGTCCAGCACACTGAAGTTCTACATTTCCTCCCATACAGTGCTTCATATGGGGCCATTTGGATGCTAGCTTGGTAGCTATTGTTGTATTCAAATTCTGCCAGTGGGAGGTATCTATCCCAACTTCCCTCAAACTCAATGACACAACTCCTCAGCATATCCTCAAGGACCTGACATTTATTTCATGTTATTGTTATCATTTTAATTCAATATTTGTATCAATTCCATTGGTTTCAATTGTTTACCTGGATTACTCTTTCTGATTGCCCATCCGTCTGAGGATGGAAAGCTGTGCTGAAGTGGAGTTGTGTACCAAAGGACTCATGTAACTTCTTCCCGAATCTCAATGTAAACCTTGGGTCTCGATCAGATATGATGGAAAGTAGAATTCCATGCAGTCTAACTATCTCACTGATATACAATTCTGCTAACTTCTCTAGTGAGTAGTCAGTCCTAACTGGTAGAAAGTGTGTTGACTTAGTCAATCTATCAACTATCACCCATACTGCATCATGTTTCTTCCGGGTGAGAGGTAGACCACTTACAAAATCCATGGTGACCCGATCCCATTTCCATTCAGGTATGCGATAGGTCAGAGCAAACCCGATGGAACTTGATGTTACGCCTTGACTTGCCGACATGTCAAGCATTTAGTCACGTAGTCGGCTATGTCTTTCTTCATACTGTGCCACCAATATCAAGCTTCAGATCATGATACATCTTTGTACTTCACGGTGCATAGCATAAACACCGGTATGTGCCTCTTTCGAATCATCGCCTTCAATTCCCCATTATCTGCTACACACAGTCTTCCTTTGTAATACAGACACCCATCTGCTTTCACCCCATAGTCAGTTGTTTTTCCCTCTGAGATTTTGCTTATAATAGCCATTAACTTTTCATCTGCCTTTTGCCCATCTAAAATCTGTTGTAGCAGGTTTGGCCTCACTTGCAACTCAGCCAAAATAGCTCCATCTCGAATCAAAGTTAGACGGGCATTCAATGATCTCAAAGTCGTGATGGACTTTCTGCTCAAAGCATCAGCAACTACATTTGCCTTCCCAGGATGATAGTCAATTGCACAATCATAGTCCTTCAAGAACTCAATCCATCACCTCTGTCTAAGGTTGAGTTCCTTCTGGGTTGGCAAATATTTTAAACTTTTGTGGTGCTGTAAATGTAGCATTTTTCACCATACAAGTAATGCCTCCATATCTTCGGCGAAGATAATTGATTCAAGCTCTAGATCTTGGGTAGGGTAGTTCTGTTCATGTGGCCTTAGCTTTCTGGAAGCATATGCGACCACCTTCCGCTGTTGCATCAATACTGACCCTAACCCATTATTTGAGGCATCTCTGTAGTCCACAAAGTCCTTTCTCGAGCATGGCTGTTAATACTGGTGCCTCAGTCAACATAGCCTTCAACTTCTCAAAACTGGTCTGACACTTGTCATTCCAGTCAAATCTGACATTCTTGTGTAACAACTTGGTCATTGGAGCAGCTATTAAGGAAAATCCCTTCACAAATCTCCTGTAATACCCAGCTAGCCCCAAGAAGCTTCTGACCTCAGTTGTATTTCTGGGAGGCTTCCATTCCATCACTGCTTCTATTTTCTTGGGATCCACCCTAATCCCATCAGCTGACACTATGTGTCCAAGGAATGCAATCTCATTTAACCAAAAGTCACACTTGGACAACTTAGCATACAGCTTCTTTTCTCTCAGGGTTTGCAGAACAATCCTCAAATGCTCATCATGTTCTTCCCTGGTCTTGGAATACACCAAAATATCATCAATAAAGACCACTACGAACCGATCTAAGTGTGGATGGAAGATACGGTTCATAAGGTCCATGAATACTGCTGGTGCATTTGTTAGGCCAAAGGGCATTACCAGAAACTCATAATGCCCATATCGGGTCCTGAATGCAGTCTTTGGCACATCTACATCCTTCACCCTCAACTAATGATACCCGGATCTGAGATCAATTTTAGAAAATACTCCTGCTCCCTTCAACTGATCAAACAGATCATCAATTCTAGGCAACGGATATTTGTTCTTCACAGTCACTTTATTCAACTGCCGGTAATCGATGCTGTTAGTAGTATGCCCTAGAGCATATCATTTAGTATCTATCTTGTACATATTTTTATTAATAAAAGGCATTTCCACTTTTCTATTTATATAATATATTTATGTGTAATAGAAAAGGTCCATTGATATTTTGTTAGAAATATTATTCTTAAGTTGTTAAGAATATGAGTGACAATACTTCTAGCACAAAGTATCATAAATAGGTTCACAATCAAGGATACTTCATAATAAGGACATGACGTATCCAGAAAGATTGTATTCATGTTTGTTCCCAAGTTATTCATGTTTGTTCCCAATTTGGGGTAGGTTTCTTCATGAAAGTTTTTTGTCTATGTCTTAACTTGTTGCTGTAAAAATTTCGGGTCAATTGACCATATCTACAGTGAGTTATGGCCTTACTGTTCATTTGGTCATTCTGCAGAATCAGTTTGCAGGGTATCCGGATTGGGGCCAACTTTTGGTCCACTTGCTTTGGTCTTTTGGGCATGGTTTCTTCAGCAAAAATGTGCCATTATAAGTCTAGTTTCATGTCCAATTGGCCAAACACCAATTGGACCTACACAGCCAAAGTTATGGCTGTCTAAGTGGGCTGGAATCACAGCCTCATTACTGCTGTCACTAGGCAGCCTACACATTTCACTTTGCCATGCATTAGTTCACTTCAAATTATGATTAACTTGTCTCAAATGGTCACTAATTGACCATTAGATTGTCCATTAATCATTTCATAAGCCAAGTCCACATTTTATTCCCAAAACCCTAGTTCAAATTCATGGTTTACACAATTTACTTTAGTTAGCTACTAATTCATTATTCTTATGTTTATAAACTTCAAACATGATTTCTAGTTCACTCCAAGTTCATCAAAAATACTCATTCCTATTCCTTCAATAGGGCTGCCGAAATCCATAGTGTGTATACACATAATTTTTGTTCATTTAAGTTACAAATTCTTACTCAATTCAAGTTACTAACATGGAAATAAAGAGCTTAAGTATATATGTGCACTAACCTCTTTGTAGGGCAGAATTTTCCAAGCTTCAACTTCACTTTCTTTTGTTTTCTTGGCTGCCAAACACTCTAGCAAGGTTGGGTGACAAACTTTAGTGAAGACAACTAGGGCTTTTGGTGGAAGAAAGCTAGGGAAAATCAAGCTTGAAAAAGCTTGCAAATAGGTAACAATGGTGGAGGTTCACGGCAAGAGGAAGAAAAAGAAAGAGAAGTCTGATTTTCTTTCCATTTTCCAGCCCATTTTGGCTTTTTAAACACATTTATGCCATGTGTCAACACTTGAGTGGGTAAAGGCACACTAATGACATCATGTGATGTCATAAATTCCCATTTAATTCATTTTTTTTCTTTTCTTTTCTATTAATTTTCAATTCAATTTTTAGTAATATTTATTCATATTTTAGATCATAATAATTATTTACTTAACTGGACAAGTCAGCCAAAAATCGTCTCTGAAGGCGAAATGACCAAAATGCCCTCCGTTTGGCTTAACGGGTCAAAATTGTCTGTACCGATTGAAAAATTTTCCTAAATATTTTCTTCGCATTCTAATGCCATAGGAACCTCAATGACCCTTCTCTGAAGTCCCAAAAATTATTTTATGAATTTTTACCTGGGTGTAGGGCTCCTAGTTGCGAGAACCGCAACTTCCCTCTGGGTTACCCATCGCTTGGGCACCGGCTCATTTAACTTAGTTGTATTTTATTTCTAAAATTTTTACTAAATTTTTCTTAACAATATTTGAGTTATTTATGGTTCCTCACTTTAGTTTAAATATTTTTCCGAACATTCTAGCTGTCCGGACCGACACCGGTCACCGGAACAGTAGAATGTACGGAGTTGCTACCGGGAGGGTGTTACATTTGTATATGGTGGCACTATTCATATCAAAATGTTGACTTTTCTATACTTGATAGGTTTATTAGTTCTAATTGCACCCATATACCACATTTGCTGGGCGTCAATTTTGTTAACATTGATTGCCAATTCAATTTCAAAGTCTCCTAAGAAAAATTACAATTTTTCAGTTTTGGTCCCCTGTATTCTAGTATTCTATTAGTCTGGTTACTGTGAGAATTTGGCAAAGTTTTTTGCATAAAAGTTGTTCCTTATTGTCTTAAATTTAATTCCCTTTTTGAATCACTCCATTTAGAATTTTGTAGCCCAAGTTATGCCTATTTTTCTAAGGCTGGCTGGATTTGGCGTTACCTAGAATTCTGGGCATTTTCTAGATACTGGCAGTTTTGGTATACTGACTGCAGGTGACTTTTTGGATAAGTTATGATTAGAATTTGTGTTTATTTTCTTCATAAAAGTTGTAGGGCTATGTCTCAGCTTTATATCGATATAAGATTCAGGTCCGTTCCTAGACCAAGTTATGGTTATTTAAGTAACTACTGTTCATTTAGTTATTTTTGTATAGGGCAGTGTGCCCAAATCTGGATTTAGCCTAATTTTTCACTACACAAATGTAATTTTATGGGCATGGTTCCTGAATGAAAAATGGTCCATTTTGTGTCTAGTTTCATTCCCAATTGGCCTCACACCAATTAGGTTGGTAAATTTTCAGTTTTGGTCCCTAAAAGGGACCTAGGTTAAACTGTCAATTCACACACACCACAAATGGTCTCAATTGACCATTTCTAACCCTCATTAAGATCATTTGCATCCATTGACAATTTTCTACAATTTTTCTCCCAAACCCTAAGTGCCAAGAACCCTAATTTTGGCATATGTTTCAATTGATGCACTTAAAGTAGATATTCAACTTCTACACATTCAATCAAGCCTAATTACATGTTTAATGCACATAACCATCATCAAAACCCTAAGGGACTATGGTTGGCCGAAATTCATGGCTTACCAAGATATGCATTATAGCAGCCCTCACCCATCTACAGTGTAGCCGAGCAAGGTGTGTCACACGGAGTGCCGGAGCACCTGATCTTATCTGATTTCATTATAGTTCTTGATTTACTTATTCAAAAACTTTATCTAAGATTTATGCTATTTTTACTTTTATCAAAATCTAACTAATTTGGAAATTTCAAAAATTTGAATGACAATCTGTTAGAGTGCCGGCTGTAATTTGGACTAACAATTCTTCTAAACCTGCCAAAAACAATTTCAATATATACTCAAATTCATAACTCAGATTATCTTAAAGCATTTTCAACAGTTTCTCAAACTCAGATTCAGTCTCAAAATTTCTCAAACTCAATCTCATTCAGAATCATTATGATTAGATAATCAACTCAAATATCAGAATTCTTATATTTCATTAACTTATATAATTTGCCAATTAAGTACATAAATTTATCAAGTATAAGATATACAAATGAAATTACTGTGACACCCCTTACCCGTCTACTGTATAGCCGAGTAAGATATGTCACACAATGTACCCGAAACACCTTATTTTAATTCAACTATTTTTATTCTTCTTAATTTATTTCTTTCATAGTTATGAAGTATAATTCATGAAATATCATTCATTTAAGTTATTTATTGAAATTATAATTTATTTGAGGTTCTGCAAATTTTATAGAAAATCCAGCAGAGTGCCGGCTAAAAATGGAGAAAGCAGTTCTTCGGAACCTGAGAAAAACACTTCCAAAAATTCTCAATCAATCCCAAACTCCATTTCATCAACAAAATCTCAATATTTTTCAACAACATTTCCATTTCTCAAACATTCATTTTATATGATATTCATGTAAAAGTCATCAATAAATATTCACTTTTTCATTTATAAACATAATTTCTGCTATTTACATCAATACTAAAATACATTACATAAGTCTTAATTACACATGAAAAAATAAAAGTTAATTACAAAATACCAAAATAAAACCTAGTGTCCTACTAATGCACTGATGACAGTAAGGTGACACAACCCTAATTTTGGCATATGTTTCAATTGATGCACTTAAAGTAGATATTCAACTTCTACACATTCAATCAAGCCTAATTACATGTTTAATGCACATAACCATCATCAAAACCCTAAGGGACTATGGTTGGCCGAAATTCATGGCTTACCAAGATATGCATTATAGCAGCCCTCACCCATCTACAGTGTAGCCGAGCAAGGTGTGTCACACGGAGTGCCGGAGCACCTGATCTTATCTGATTTCATTATAGTTCTTGATTTACTTATTCAAAAACTTTATCTAAGATTTATGCTATTTTTACTTTTATCAAAATCTAACTAATTTGGAAATTTTAAAAATTTGAATGACAATCTGTTAGAGTGCTGGCTGTAATTTGGACTAACAATTCTTCTAAACCTGCCAAAAACAATTTCAATATATACTCAAATTCATAACTCAGATTATCTTAAAGCATTCTCAACAGTTTCTCAAACTCAGATTCAGTCTCAAAATTTCTCAAACTCAATCTCATTCAGAATCATTATGATTAGATAATCAACTCAAATATCAGAATTCTTATATTTCATTAACTTATATAATTTGCCAATTAAGTACATAAATTTATCAAGTATAAGATATACAAATGAAATTACTGTGACACCCCTTACCCGTCTACTGTATAGCCGAGTAAGATATGTCACACAATGTACCCGAAACACCTTATTTTAATTCAACTATTTTTATTCTTCTTAATTTATTTCTTTCATAGTTATGAAGTATAATTCATGAAATATCATTCATTTAAGTTATTTATTGAAATTATAATTTATTTGAGGTTCTGCAAATTTTATAGAAAATCCAGCAGAGTGCCGGCTAAAAATGGAGAAAGCAGTTCTTCGGAACCTGAGAAAAACACTTCCAAAAATTCTCAATCAATCCCAAACTCCATTTCATCAACAAAATCTCAATATTTTTCAACAACATTTCCATTTCTCAAACATTCATTTTATATGATATTCATGTAAAAGTCATCAATAAATATTCACTTTTTCATTTATAAACATAATTTCTGCTATTTACATCAATACTAAAATACATTACATAAGTCTTAATTACACATGAAAAAATAAAGGTTAATTACAAAATACCAAAATAAAACCTAGTGTCCTACTAATGCACTGATGACAGTAAGGTGACACGGACACTATGCAGAGCTGCAGAAGATCTTACCCACTCTGTGGTCTACCGGGCTCTCGGTCGGTCTCTCCAAAACCTATGCATGGCAAAAAGCAATGCGCTAAGCAATAATGATTAGTGGTGCCAATAATAAAATAAAAAGAAATAACAGAAAATAAATATGCAGTGCATGTCCTAATGTCTTATGCAGATAATTTTTCGATCATTATTGGTAATCTTATTTATTTGTACTTGTTATATTCATAATTTCATTAAATTTATTCACTTTCATTTTTGGTTGCCCAAGTAACCTATACTGGATGACTGGACTGGATAAACGGGTAAACTGGCACTGGGTATCAAGTACCTCGGGCCGTCACACTATCGGTCACATATATATCTCCCGGTGTGCAACAGAACAGCTAATGAGCTGTAATAAATATTAGGCACAAAGGCCAAGTATCATCACAATGTCAGAATGGCTAAAAGCCATGAAATCATAGAATGACATAATGCCATGTGTAGTACTGCTAACTGAACCCTATTGGCATGCCAACCTATCCAAACCAATCTTGCTAGGTGTACTAGGGCATGTTATACTTTTAAATTTTACAATTCTTGAAATTTAAGTTTAGGTGTTACTATTCATTTCATTAGTCAACTAAAATGTTGACTTTTGCATAGACAATAGGTACATTGGTTCTAATACTCCCAACATACCACATTTTGAATTCTAAAATTGTTGGTATTGGTTGCCAATACCATTTCTAAGCTTAATGCTAGTCGTTCAAAATTTTCATATTTCAAGCCTTGTGTTTACTGTTCCATTGGTTATTTTTACAGTAGGAATTTGGCAAAATTATCTTCATGAATGTTGTTCCTTATTTTGTCTAGTTACATTTCCTTTTTTGAATCACTCTATTTGGAGTTTTGTAGCTCAATTTATGGCCTAAACACCATAACTGGCCGGATTGGATAGAATCCAAAATTCTGGGCAAAGCTGGTTCTGCCAGATTTGGTAACCTAAGTTTGGTTGGCAATTTGACTAGGTTATGATCAGAATTTGGATTTGTGTTCTTCATGAAAGTTTTAGGTCTATGTCTCAGCTTTCTGATGGTAAAATTTCAGGTCAATTGGACCTTTCTACACTGAGTTATGACCAAATGAATAGATGCTGTTTATTTAGTCATTTTGCCCAAGCAGAATGTAGGTCATCCGAATTAGCGCAATTTTTAGGTTAACTTGATTTGGTTTTCTAGGCAAGGTTTCTATACCAAAGTTGTGCTATTATGTGTCTAGTTTCATTTCCAAATGGCCTTGCATGAATTGAACCTCTACAATTCCATTTATAACTGCCCAAACCTGCTGGACTCATGCTCAGTTCTGCAGGTCAGCAAAGGTAGCTCACCCATACACAAGTGCCAAGGCTCAACTCACTTCATTTCCTCATCATACACATTCAAATGGTCACTAATTGACCATTATAAGGTTAATTAACCATCACATGAGCAAACCCTAGAATTGTTCAAGTGTCCAATTTTTTTTTCATTTCACACATGTACAATTCTTGCATTTCATGTACTCAATTATGTTCAATCCCTCATCCACTACTAAAGGCTGCTCATAACCATTTTTCTAACAAAAAAAATCATCAAATCCTAGCTAACCCTAGCTGCCAAAATTGTAGGGTGTACACACACACTTATTTATTTTATTTTCTTACATTTCCTACACAATTCATGCACTTAAACATGAATTAAAGCAAAAGGAACAAAGATTGGACACTAACCTTGAATGAAGCAGAATTTCAAGCTACCCAAACTTCTTTTTTTCTTCCTCTTTTGGTTGCCTAGAGGATGTTCAAGTTGCTAGGTTAATTTTTTGTGAAGCTAAGTGGTGGTTTCAAGGTGAGATTTGGTGTGAAATGAAGCTTTGGTGGAGCTTCAATGGTGGTTTTGAGTGAGAAGAGAGGAAACGGCTGGTTGAAGGAAAGTGATGGCTGCTGATTGCTTTTGTTTATTTTTATCTCAATTATCCCCTTTTAATAAGGTAGCTTAATTGTGATTGGTGGGGAAAGAGTTGATGACATCATGTGATGTCAAAATTGTCATTTAATATCATTTTTTTCTTTTTTTCTTCTCTACTCATTTTCAATTTAATTTTTAGCAATATTTATTCATTTTATGTCATAATAATTATTTACTTAACTGAAAAAGTTGGCCAAAAATTATCTCTGAAGATGAAATGACCAAAATGCCCTCCGTTTGGCTTAACAGACCAAAATTGTCTGTATCAATTGAAAAATTTTTCTGAGCATTTTCTTGGCATTCTAATGCCATAGGAACCTCAATGACCCTTTTCTAGAGTCCCAAAAATTATTTTATGAATTTTCCCTTGGGTCTAGGGCTCCCAGTTGTGAAAACCGCAACTTCCCACTAGATTACCCATCGCTAGGGCACCGGCTCATTTAACTTGGTTGTATTTTATTTCTAAATTTTTTTCTAAATTTTTCTTATTAATATTTGAGTTAATTATGGTTCCTCATTTTAGTTTAAATATTTTTTCGGATGTTCTAGCTATCCGGACCGACATTGGTCACCGAAACAGTAGAATGTACGAAGTTGCTATAGGGAGGGTGTTACAATTATAGTTACTAATTCACATTACAATATAAGCAGTATTTATAATGTAAATATTAGAAAACATGCTTAAAATGAGCCCTATCTACATGCATTGTTGAGGAGGTGACAACCTTGTACACTTCTGACACTTCAGCAGATCTATACTCCAAAATCTTTGTCAAAGTATCTGCGCGAGGAAAACAATTCCATCGCGCTAAGCATTTCTGCTTAGTGGTGCAGTAGTATAATAAAAATAATATATACAAATAAAGAAAGAAATAAATCATAATTCGGATACTCAGGAATCAATTTAATTTAGTATGGTATTTCTAGTATCAACTATCTTATATACAAGTTTGTTCCTCTTCGGAAGTACTTAGTTTATAACCTTTTCGTAATAATACCCAGTATACAAATTATTCTAACTGTATTGTATTTTAAGTCTCTACAGTTCTGAAAATTGTATTTTTGTTATGTTTCTATTGCTAACCTCTTTTTCTCATTTCATTCAATACTTAATTTAATTGTACTGAAATTTCATTATACTTAACTGCCTGAATGGAATAATATTTTAATTGACTGCCCATGTAGCCTATACATTGACCAGACTGGATAAACGGATATACTAGCACTGGGTACCTAGTACCTCGAGCCATCACACCATCGGTCACAAAGTATCTCCCGGTGTATAAACAGTGTGGCTAAAAAGCCATATAATCAATCAGTAAGGCAATAAGCCAAGTATAATAACATAATCCATATAGCCATAGGCTATTAAAATCACAGTGTGGCATAATAACCATTAAAACACAATATGGCGTAAAGCCATTTACAGAACAGCTGTCAGAACCCTATTGGCATGCCAACCTATCCAAACTAGTCAACTAGGCGAACTAGGGCATATTACAGGTTACATATTTAATTCTTTATTCTTAGGGTTTATAGGTTTTTATGCCTTTCACTGGTCAACAAAATTGTTAACCTTTTTATGCATCATGGATAGGTTGATTCTAGTATCAACATGTCACAATTATTCAGTAGATCATCAGACAGATCACATTTTCTATCAATTGTTCTGAAGTACCATTGTGCTCAAAGCATTTTTCCTGTCTCTAATAATAAGGACTAATGTCCCATTCATACATTCATGTGATTTATTAAGTCATTATATTTCTTATTCACATTACTAGTCAAACATAAACATTGACTTTTCCACACTGAACAAATATGTTGGTTCTAGTTGCACTAGGATTCCTCATTTTGAGTTTATACTCGTTGGCATTGATTTCCAAACTTAATTTAAGGCTAATTATATGTGATTCCAATTTTTCAGATTTCATGGCCAATGGTTACTGTTCCATTAGGTCAGGCTATAGGGTGAAATTAGCAAAATTCTCTTCATCAAATTGTTTCTTATTATGTCTTCTTTAATTCCCTTTTTTAATTACTTCATTTTGAGTTGTATAACTCAAGTTATGGTCATTTAACCATAGCTAGGTCAAATATAAATTTCGACTTCCTTATTAGGCATTTTCAATTCTGATTTTACTAATTTATTTGGACTGTTTGTAATAACATTGAGGTCTAGTATTCTTCATAAGTATTGTTGCCCTATGTCTTAGGGTCAATTAGAAATTTTACTTGTAACTTTTCAAGTTTTATGGAATTATTTATAGTTAAATTGTTGACTTGGACTCAAAGGTTCTATATTGGCATGGTCCTCAATTAGGTCAATGACCTTGACCTTAAATTCTGGCCTTATACATTTATAATCATAGGAAGTTGCCTAAAACAAAGTTTTAGGTCTCTTTCTTAGCTTTCCAGATTGGTATGGCCCATTACATTTGGTGACTTCTTGTGGGAGATATACCTATTTGAATTTTCTAGACTTAATGGTCAATTGTACCAATTCTAGATTTAGTGTGTCAACTTAATTAACTTAATTGGCCTAGTTCCCTTGATTTATGGGTTCTGGTCAAAATTCCAATATTGTATGTTTATGTATTATTGAACTTTTGTCACTGATTTTAGGTCATTCTGAGTTGTATATACCAAGATATGGTCAATTTACTAAAGCTGGATAGATTGCATTTTCAATGCAACTTTAGGTCATTTTTAGATCAAGTTCAATTCTGGTAGGTTTGGTACCCTAAATTGGGCAAGCAATTCGACTTGGCTCTGGTCATTTCTAGCCTTTGGTGTCTTCATAAGAGTTGTAGCTCTATGTCTAATCTTTCCATTGATATAAATTTCAGATCATTTGGACCTGTTTGAGTGAGTTATGGTCAAATGAGTGACTACTGTTCATATGGTCAAATTTTGGGTTGCAATGGTTCTGGACAGTTTTGTTATCTCAATTTGTGTAAGCAATTTGACTTAGTAAATGACATTTCTGGGTTCTATGATCTTCACCAAAGTTGTAGCTCTATATCTAAGCTTTCCAACAGTATAAATTTCAGGTCATTTGGAGTTGTGTAGATCAAGATATGGTCATTTTACTATATTTGGTCAAGTTGCACTTATATTGCACTATTAGGTCATTTTTAAGTCAAAATCAATTCAGCCAATTTTTGTAACCCAACTTAGGCAATCAATTTGAATTACTTAATGGCATTTCTGGGCTTGGTGGTCTCTACCAAAGTTGTAGCTCTATGTCTAAGCTTTCCAATGATATAAATTTCAGGTCATTTGTACCTGTTTTGAGTGAGTTATGGCCAAAATACTGGCTACTATTCAAATGGTCAGTTTTCAGGTTTGCAAGGTTGCAAATCCGGATTTGGTCAGTTTTAGTGTCACTTTTCGGACAAAATTTAGGTATGCTTCCAACATGAAAGTTGGCACATTTTGTACCTAGTTTCACCTCCAATTGGCCTCATGCCAATTAGGTCACACATTTAGGGTTATAGGCTCAAATGTATACTGCCCTTAACACATTCCTCAAACACCCATCCAAACGCACATTCAACTTGTTTTAGATTACTTTCCATACCTAATTCTAATTTTGTATATTACCATATTCATCAATCACTTTACATTATAGTCAATTTGGGCAGAATACAAATACCTTTAATACATCAATTATAATCCTAATTCACAAAGTCCAATTCTAACCACGTATGCACATAAATACTCCTAAATATTACATTAACTTCCACTACTAAATTATATACACATTCATCCATCCTTAATAACACAATTCATCAAGCAACTTCATGAATTCAAGCATTCTTCAAGAAGTCACAAAGCTGCCGAATTGCCCCAAAATGCATAAGCCTTCTACCATTGCTTCAACTCCAATTTCAAATGCTCAGTCATCACATACACATGAAGTTAACTTACTAGTATATTAAATCACCTTAATCAACATTAGTTCCCATCAAATACATATAAGAATAAGTCACTAACCATGCATTTTCATGGCTGCTAAAACTAAGGTTCACCAATACTCAATCATTTCCTTAATTTTTCTTAACCATTCAACTTGTCTCAACCTCAACACAAAGTTTAATTAAGTGGGATAAGGAAAACTAGCACTAACCTCAACTTGAGCTTGATAAATCCTTGAAATTTCCTCTCCTTTTTGCTGCCTATAGATTGCCCATGGTGTAAGGATCATTTTTCATGAAGGAAGCTTGAAGAAATAATGGCTTGATCATGGAGGACTTGAGCTCATGCATGAAACGGCCATGGTAAATTTGGGAGGATTTCATTTCGGCCATGGATGAAGGCTTGAAGAAAATGAAATGGTTTAATGGAACAATCTGTCCCAATTGCTTATATAAGTAGCCCAAGATGAGAGTTAGTGGAGCATTTTGGAATAATTTAATGTTTCATTAATTAAAGTTTCATTATTTGCACATTTGCCTCATTTCTTTCACTATTTATATAATGTACCATAATTTAATTTTTCATGAAATTTTCAAAGTGTAATACCATTTATTTTTAATGGACATTGAGGTCAAAAGTCAACTCTAGGTGTCAATTGACCAAAATGCCCCTCTTCGGGTTGTATTTCAGATTTTCGGTATTACCAATTTACTACTTGTACCGTCGATTTCTTTAATTTTCATTTTCCATTTATACTGACTTACTAAATTTTCTTTGACATTTTCAATATCAATTACACCTTTGTAGACCTTTAATTTGGTCTCGAAAATATTTCCCCGAGTTCCCCGTGGTCTAGGGCTAGTCAATATCCTCACCATAACTTCCCGGTGCGGTCACCCATCGCTACGGGTTCGACTCGTTTAACTTAGTCACATTTTATCTCTTTTATTTTTCTTTAATTTTTTTTGTATTTTCTTTTTATTTATTTCATCATTTTATGCAGGTTTACTATCACTGAAGTGTAGTTCCAGACATTTCGACTTTTCGAGGCAGACATTACCCGCCAGAACAGTGGGACACACAGACTACGTAAAGTGAGTATGTTACATGCATAATTTTTATAATTCCTAAATTTAAATCCTCATCTTCAAGTTCACTTCCATGCATATATAACTAAATTAACTTAAAAGAAAGCTTACCTTAATGAAGTTTTTCTGTCTTCTACAATTCTTCAATTTTCCTTTTCTTTTTCACTTTAAATCTTCAAATCAAGACCCAAGAACAAGTTTTAACCAAGGAAACATCAAAATCTATAGCTAAATTTTTTGTTTAGAAAGGTTTAAAATAAGCATTCATGGTGGGAAAATGGAAGAGATAAGAGAGAGAAGATAGAGAGGGGGGGCACATATTGGAGAAGAAGAACAAAAATTGATTTTTCTTTTAATTTTGTTATTTTTATGTATATTTACCCCAACATTGACTTAGTCAATTAAATTAATTAAATTATAATCAATTATAAACTCATTTTGTCATCATCATGATGATGTCATTAATCTTTTATTCTCTTTTTCTGTTTTTATTTTTTTTTCTATTAGTTCTTTAATTTAATTCTCGATTCCGAAATTTTTTTTCTCTGATTTTATTGGACAGTTAGGTCAGGAGTCAGCTCTAGGGGTAAATTGACCAAATTGCCCCCTGCTGGTTCAATCCGGTTTGCAAGTTATTCAATATTTCTTTCGAATCCCTGACCTAATTATTTAACCTACTTAAAAATTCTTTTTCGTGATTTTCTCTTTTCAACTATGTTCGCAATAGTCCTAAGGACAGCGTCGTCACATTTTCTAGTTCAGAATTCGAGTTACGATTAACCTCGCAATCATTTCCCGGGAAGGTCACTCATCAATGTGACTCCCGGCTCATTTAACTTTTTATGCTTTGTTTTTCTTCTTTATACTTAACTATTTGGCAATTACTAATTATTTGTGTTCAAGGCTTATCTAGTTGTCTTAAATGTAATTCTAATCCTCTTAATTGTCCGGATCGATACTGGTCACCGAAACAGTAAAATATAACAAGCTATGCAAATAGGGGTGTTACAGCAGAGGTTTAGGCGGTCCTTGGACCTAGATAAATAGAAAGAAATAGTTTGCATGACATGCATGGGTCTTTAAATATAGTCGAGGTGACACTAATACAGATCTATTCTTTGTCTATTTTATAGGATCGATGGCATCTGATTCTTCAGAGCACGGGTCTCCTAAACAGATCGAGAAGGAGGCAGAGAGTCATGCACCCGCACCTGCTCCTAGTAGGGAGCGAAGCATTAGAACCAAGTCATCTATAGGTGTTACGGGTAGAGCACAGTAGGCCTTCCTAGAATAGATGACATAGCTACTCCGTTAGGTCACCGGAGCCATACCTCAGCCACAGCCACCTCCACCTCCACAGCCACTGCCTGTCACACCCTACCCCTCAGTAAGATGTAACATGATCCCATAGTACATCTAATGAATTACCATACTTTGCCTACTGGTAACCCATTAAATATACTACAAGGGATTTTAAAACAATTGTCTTACTTTTCGAAGGTGGCAAGCACTTTTGGTAGGAATTAAAAACTTTTACTTGAAGTTTAAAGACTAGTCAAAATTTTTGTACATTTTTATTTTTACGCAAATTTTGAAAAATTTTCGGCAGAGTGCCGTCTATATTTGGGGAAAACAGTTCTTCAAACACCTGTGAAAAACACTTCTAAATAATTCATTTCATTTCCCAACCCCAATCGCCAATATATCTTCAAATCAATACAATTCAACCAAGTTTCAACTCAAATTTCACAACTTAAAAATTATTCAAAACAATTTGATAATTCATAAACATTGCATTAAATTAATTTTACATACACAAATCTTAATTTACAAAAGAAAAATAAAAAATAATATTATTACAACTTTAATGTACAACTGCTTAATTTTACATTAACACATATGACACTAAACTATTTACATCAAAATAAACTACAAGGGTATAACTAAATACTCGTACAAAGCCTCTGTATAGTCCCAACAATCAGTTGCTCACTCTACTGTTTTTTCCTTGTCTCTATCTGTGACAGCAAAGAAAGCTATCGCTGAGTATAAAAATACTCAGTGGTGCACAATAAAATGAAAAATGCAAAATATAAAACATTTGTTATCAATTCACAGTTCAAATATTTCATAATCACATTTCACAAATTTTCAAAATCACCTTTATAACAAATCACAATTTAAATATTTCAAATTCACAATTTTCAAAGCTTAATATAACACAATTTGATCAAACAATTTAATAAACACAGTGTTGCTAATCAATAACACAACTTAGGCCATGACACAAGATTTCTAAACATGCCGTGTTGTACACCATGACAAGGCAAACTCACCCCACTAATCAAAATCAATGAGGGAGGTGGTTAGCTAGCTAATGAGTACTCATCCAAAATCACCTTAGACTGGTAAGCTAGAGAGGGAGGAAAGTGATCAAATATCAAACTCAACCCCACAAATGGAGGAGGAACATAGTAAGGGACTGCCATGCCAAGTGTGAATAAAAAATAATTTCAAAATCATATTATTCAACATTTCATGCAAAACACAAATCAATTTCCAATTCAAATTTCCATTCATAAAATGGCAACACAGTATTTCTCGAAATTCATAATTAGTACAACTAATTCACAATGCATAGCTAAATAATTTTCAATTAGAAAACAATAAATTAAAGTTTATTGTGCACAAACTTGATGTGAGTCGCCTCTAGGCCTTGACTCAGTTTGCCCTATCCTTTTTTAGGTTTTTTTTCAGCTGAAACACACAATTTATAGTGTTTCAGTGTCTTATTTCACAATAAATCCAATAATTGATTCATATATACTTAATTCTAGTCCCAATATACTTAAACTAACGTTCTTGGAAATTTTCATTTTGGAGTTACTATTCACGATACTATTCAAGTTAATTTGTTGACTTTCTAATGGTTAATGGGTATAAGGATTTCAATTTCACACACATACCATATTTTGGTTACCAATTTTGTTGGTTTTAGTTGTTTTCTCAAGCTTTAAGTTTCTTAGGTGAAACTTCCAAAATTTCAGATTTGGTGTCCTGTCTTGCACTGTTCCATTGGTCAAGTTGCCGTGGTAATTTGTCTAAGTTTTCTTCATAGAAGTTGTTTCTTATTGTCTTAACTTTATTTCCCTTTTTGAATTACTCCATTTGGAGTTTTTTAGCCTTAGTTATGGCCATTTGAACATGGCTGGCTGGATTTGGTGTTACCCAGAATTCTGGGCAATTTCCTGGATTATGGCAGTTTTTGTACATTGATTGCAGATGAGTTTTTGGACAGGTTGTGGTCAAATTTTGAGTTTATTTTCTTCATAAAAGTTGTAGGGCTATGTCTCAGTTTTCTATCAGTATAAAATTCAGGTCATTTGAACCTTCCTAGACCAAGTTATGGTCATTTACGTAACTACTATTCATTTGATCATTTTTGTACAGGTTAGTGTGCTCAATTCCAGATTTGGCCTAATTGTTCACTAAGTTATGGTCATTTTCTAGGCATGATTCCTCAATGAAAAATGGTCCATTTTGTGTCTAGTTTCATTCCCAATTGACCTCACACCAATTAGGTTAGTAAATTTTTAGTTTTGGTCCCTGAAAGGGACCTAGGTCTAGCTATCTGCATATTGACCCTAACCAATCCGAATTGAAACTTATTTCTAACAATTCACACACACCACAAATGGTCACCATTGACCATTTTTCAACTCAAGTAAGGTCATTTGCATCTATTGATCATTTTCTACAATTTTTCTCCCAAACCCTAAGTGCCAAGAACCCTAATTCACTAATTGTTACATCTCACAAAATCAAAGCATATAAACATTACCAATCAACTTATTCAAGCTCATTTCTATGCATTTTACTCAAATTAAGTTGAAAAGATGAACTTACTTGTTGAGCAGAATTTGTAACTCCAAATCTTCATTTTTTTTTTAATTTTTCTTGTTTCCAATCTCTCTATCAAAGCTAAAGAGTAAGACCTTACTTTGGTGAGTATGAAATTTATGAAGAAATAATAGGGTTTAAGAAGCTTAAATGACCATTAATGGAGGAAATTGAAAAGAGAAAGAGAGAGAAGAAAATGGGAGCCGGCTAAAGTTGTACGGAAGAAGAAAAATGCTTTTTCCTTTTAATTTTTATCTTCTTATAATAAGATAATTATCCCATAATTAATTAATTAATTATAAAAGTTTAATTATATCATGCATGAGGTCATAATTCAATTATATTTTGAAATTTTCATCATTTCATTTTTTTTTAATTGTCTTTTAAGTCAAAATTATCTCAAAGTTTCTTAAATTAAAAATTATCATTTATTGGGTCATGTATGTGTCATCCATGATGATGTCATAATTCAAATTTTCTTTTCTTTTCTTTTTCCTTTCTTTTTCCATGGTTCTTTAATTTAATTCTTGATCCTGAAATTTTCTTTTGTTTGATTTTATTGGAGAGTTAGGTCAGGAGTTAGCTCTAGGGGTGAATTGACCAAATCGCCCCTCACCGGTCTGATTCAGTTTACAAATAATTCGATATTTCTTCTAGATCTCTTACCTAATTATTTGACCTACTGAAAAATTCTTTTTCGTGATTTTCTCTTTTCCACTGTGTTAGCAATAGTCCTAAGGACCACGGTGTCACATTTTCCAGTTTAGAATTCGGGTTACGATGACCTCGCAGTCATTTCCTGGGAAGGTCACCCATTGCTGTAACTCCCGGCTCATTTAACTTCTTATGTTTTGTTTTTCTTCTTTATACTTAACTATTTGGCAATTACTAATTATTTGCGTTCAGGGCTTAACTAGGTGTCTTAGACGTGGTTCTACTTCTCTTAATTGTCCAGACCGATACCGATCACCGAAACAGTAACATATACCAGGCTATGCAAATAGGGGTGTTACATTGCCACCTGTACAACCACTAGTACCCCTATGGCCACAATCTGTACATAGGTCCCCATTGAAAAGACTGTAGAAATATGGGGCAGTTGACTTCTAGGGTAAGACGGAAGATGATCCAGCTACCGCAGAGTATTGGCTAGAGAGGACAGAGAGGGTTTTTGCAGCAGCTCCACTGCACCCTAGAGCAGCAGTTGGAGTGTGCTCTATCATTACTGTAGGAGGATGCATATTGGTGGTTGGTGACAGTATCGAGGGCAGTACAGACTACACTGATCACCTAGAATTTCTTCTTGGCAGAATTCAGGAATAAATATATCAGCCATGTATATTTAGAGGCCAGAAGGAGAGAATTCCTGGCACTGAGACAGAGGCAACTTATAGTCTCCGAATATGTGCGAGAAGTCATGAGACTTAGCGGATATGCATTGGAGATAATGCCCACAGAGTTTGATAAATGCAATAGGTTTGAGGACGGACTGAATGATAGCATTAGACTGATAGTTACTTCTCATCGCTTTACAGGCTTCTCTTTATTGGTAGCATCAGCTCTTGATGTAGAGAGAGTAAGAGAAGATGAGCAGTCCAGGAGAGACAGACAGCATAAGAGAGGTCCTGGACAGGGTGAGTTTAGTGCACCAGCTACTAGTAGTAAGAAGCCTACGGGTTCAAAGAGCCAGACACAAGGCCAGAGGGGACAGTCTGGAGTATCCGTAGCTAGTTTCTTGGGTACAATAACAAGGAAATCAATTCCAGTGCTAGAATGTACCCACTATGATAGGAGACACAGAGGCGAGTGTCGATTATTGACTAGGGGATGTTTCAGATGTGGATCTACGGAACATTTCTTATGAGGTTGTCCACAGAGGAGTGCTCCCACTATCTACCACCGACTGAGAGGTCTGCCCCGACAGTACAGAGGGGTAGAAGACTTATGAGGCCTGAGACAGTTGGTACATCACAGAGGGCTTCTGAGACTATAAAACGGCCCGAGGCTGGAGTAACACCCCGTGTGTACGACATGGCTCGGAAGGAGCCAGATCCGGTAAACGTTGTAAGAGGTACATTTTCTATTTATAATACCTTTAGATATGTATTGATAGACGCAATTATATTTTCCCCTATGTATGCATTGTACCTCCTATTGAAAGAGGATATCGATAGATGGGTTAGAAGATGACATACTTGTCACCAACCCTTTAGGCCATAAGATGATGGTAGATTATCAATCGAAAAGGATGTTATTAAAGATAATGGATGAAAATAAGAAAGAGACTGTATATGAGATGAAAGAGGATGAGTGCATAACTGATTAAGGATAAGTATAGGAAAAATCTGATCTATTGGGATATACCATGGTAACTATGCAATGTTCTCGTTGTTTGTGCTATAAGCTATAGATTATAGTACTGACTTGGGATTATTGTATAGAGCTACGTATTTTCGATAGCAAATCGAAATGAGGATAAGATTGTAGAGCTAGGTCTAGCAAGACAGACTAAAGAGAAAATGAATTATTATAACACAAAAAAGAAGAGAGACAAGGAGATAGCGGTTCCTCGATTATTTACACTAGGTAATTTTTGAAAATGAAATTTTTATTTAGAGGGGAAGAATTGTAATGCCCTTACCATAGGTAGTCCATACGTTCTACTGTTCCGACGACTAACATCTGTTCAGATAACTAGAATGTCAGGAACTATACTTAAACTAGGATGAGGAGACATAAATTGATGAAATAAAGATCAAGAAAAATTAAGGGAAAATTAAAGAAATGAAATGTAACTTGGTTAAATGAGTCGGAGCCACAGTGATGGGTGACCGTACCAAGAAGTCACTGCGTAAACAGTTGACGACCCCAGACCTGTGAGAAACCCTAGGAAATAATTTTCGGGATGAAATTAAGGGTTTACTAAGGTACAAATGACATTAAAAATGTCAAATAAAATTTAGTTAATTGGTACAGGTAAAAATAAAAATGAAATAGACAATATAAAATTAAAGGAACCGTCGGGTCGGGGATTTAGTTGGTATTACTGAAAAAGGTTGACTATAACCCGAAGAGGGGTATTTTGGTCATTTGGCACCTAGAATTGACTTTTGACCTAAATGTCCATTAAAATGAGTGATATTAAAAATTTTGAAAATCTCGTGAAAAATATGAAACTATAGGTAATGTAATTAAAGGAATATAAAAGGGAATTATTACAAATATTAAAACTTTAATTATTATAATAATTAAATAAACTTTAGTGAAGATATAAAGGCATAAGATGACAAATTTTAATCCTCTCAAGTCAACTTCTTCATTTCATATCATCCATGGCCGAATCCTTCTCTCCTTTCCTCCATGAATTCTTTTTATGCAAGCTTTAAATCCCCTCCATTTTCAACATAAAGCCATAAGTTCACTTCACAAAAAATAGTCCCCACACCTTGGGAAGTCTATAAGCAACACAGGAAAAGAGAAATCTTGAAGTTTTCACAAGGTTGAGAAGTAACCATTAAAGGTTAGTGCTTATATTCTCTTCCTTTCTTCATTGCATATTGAATTGAGGTTAAGGTGATGTGAATTTTGTATGAAATCAAAGGAAATGATAACTTATGATGAATTTCGGTAGCCTTAGTCCTCTTGAGTGTTTGATAAAATACTAATTATAATGATGATTGTGATGTTAATTGATACACTTAAACTCAATGGAAGTGATATTGCATGTGATATGCATAAATTGGGGGAACTTGAATTAGGGTTTGGTCATAAATTAGGGTTTTGTGAATATGCTTGCAATTGAGATGAATTGATGATGTTTAGAAGTGCCATGAATGCCAATTTGTAGTTTGGGAGTTGGAGGAATGAAATTGGAAGTGTAAATTTCTTTGCAGGTTGAGCATTATTAAATCCAGTATGTGTTTTGAGTCATAACAAAAATTGTGTTACTCCAATTGGTATGAGGCCAATTGGAGATGAAACTAGACCTAAAATGCTCCATTTTTCATGAATAAACTATGCCCAAATTCTGTCCAAAACTTGACCTAATTGTTGCCCCAATCTGGCTGACCAAATAAGGAACCCAGAAAATTGACTAAATGAACAATGTACATTCATTTGGTCATAACTCACTCTAAATAGATCCAAATGACCTGAATTTTATACCATTGAAAATCTTAGACATAGGGTTTTAACTTTTATGAAGAAATCAGAACCCATAAATGCCTTCAATGAAACCAAGTTGGTAGCCTAATTTAAGACACAAAAACTATCCAGAACCAAACTACCCAGAAATTGCTAGGCATAGGCTACTTGATCAGTTTTGGCAAAAAGGCCATAAATTGGTCCACAAAAATCCAAATGCATTGAAACCAGTGGCATAATTTCAACAACACATAAACCTAAAATATTGGCATTTTGACCAAAACCCATAAATCAAGGGAACTAGGTCAATTTGCCAGGTCAAATTAGCATACCAATTTTGGAAATTTGCCTAAGTGACCATTGACTATAGAACAGACTTTAAGTCATATCTCCCACTAGAAAACTCTAATTGGGATGAGCCACATTGTTCTGGAAACTTGAGAAATAGAGCTCCAACTTTGTTTTAGACACTTTCTTCAAATTATAAATGTAAGAATCCCAATGGTTGAGTCAAAACTACTAACCTGAACTAGGATCCTGTTGGCATAGGGTACTTGAGTCCAGGCCAGTGATTTGGCTATAAGTAATTCTACAAAACTTGAAAAATTGCAATCCAAAATTCTGAGTGACCATAAGACATAGGATAATAAACTTTATGAAGAATACTAAGCCTAAGAATGACTATAACATGCCCAATTAAAATGGAAAAATGAAATCCTAAAACCTACCTAGTTAAAGAGCTAGAATTAGGAAATGAACCAGTTATGGTCAATTGATCATAACTTGTGTTCCAGAAATCCAAATGACATGATTCAAAATGGGAAAATAAAGACAAGACATTAAGGAACAACTTCTATGAAGAAAGTATGGCCAAACAGTAGCCACAAGGTGATCAAATTGATAGGTAAAATTAAGATACTAAAGCTGAACCTAACGAAAGGTTCACAAAATAAGCTATTTTGTGGTAGGACTTTAACCCTAATATATTGCTAAACACTGAATTACATAAAATAGGTATGTGGGATTCACTTCCTACTACAAAGTGACATGACATTTCTAATAAGTAATTGATAATGCTTAACTGCCCAAAGTAAACCTAGGCTTATGTATATAGTTTGGATCGATTGGTATACCAATTAGGTACTACAGATAGCAGAACTGCCTATATGAATAATCATTGATTGATAAAATATGTCTGTTATGATTGTTCTACAGGCTATATGCTTGTCTGTTGGTAATTAAGCCTAATTTCATTTCTGGCTTTGAAAGCCTGCCCACTTGCCTTGTGCCTGACATGACAGTTGTATATAGGGTAGACATATGATTGTCCAACCAGTATACTCCCATGTATCTAGCCTTTATAGTCTGTTATAGATTACTTGGGTACTGATATGATTTTAAAGAGACTAAAAATGAAATAAATGCACAGAGAAGATTTTGATAAATAAATTGATCCCAAAGTCAAATAAATCTATAAAGACTTAGAATTTATGAAATTAGTCAAGAATTATTATTTTTAATTATTTAGTTCTTTTTTTTCTTTTAAAGTTATGCACCATTAAGTAATTCGCTTAGCGCGTTAGTTTTTCATCACGTAGGTACTGGAGACTAGGCACAACCACAGTAGCAGCCGTAGCAGTAATGCCTTGATAGAGATTTGATAAGATTTAACAGTGTATGCTAGTCACCTCAGCAAAGTAGTGTTGGTAGGGCCCATGTATATTTGGTTTTACATTTTGTTTGTTGTATATAAGTAAATGATGTAAATCTTTTTTGAGATATGTAATTCAATTTTGCTATTGTAAATAAATTGTAAATTATTGTATATAAACTTCCATGTGAATTAATAAATGAAAAATATATTTTCTTCAAATTGTATGAGTAAAAATGTTATGATATGACATATGAAAAATATGAGATATGTAATGGTCAGGCTTCAACCACTAGAGGAATTGTTTGCTTTGGCCATAAGCCTCACGGTTTTGTCCCATTGGTGGAATGGAGAACTTCCCAAGAGGTCACCCATCCTAGGATTTCTCTCAAGTGAGCACGCTTAACCTTGGAGTTCTTCTAACTCTCCAGGCCATTCCACCAAAAGGCACCTCTAGTGATTAGTTCTCCCTTTTATATATCATTACTTTTTGAACCCAAGACCATCTCCGTGCTTTGTTGATGTGGGATTTGTCTAAGAGACCTTTCTACCCCCCTTTCGGGACTCAGCGTCCTCGCTGAGGTTTGGCCCACCATCGCCCAAGAGGACACGCGAGCGGCTCTGATACCAATAAACATGTCACACCCTACTCCTCCGTAAGGCATAACATGATCCCGTAGTACACCTAATGAATTACTGTACTTCGCCTACCGGTAACCCATTAAATATACTAAAAGGGATTTTAAAATAATTTCTGTTCATTTTTAAGCTGGTGGGTAAATTTTTCACAAATATTAAAAACTTTTAATTGACATTAGGTCACAAATTAAATTTTTGGATATTTAAAACTACCCCAATTTTTACAAAAATTCCGGCAGAGTACCGGCTGTATTTTAAGAAAATAGTTCTTTAAAATCTAAAAAGAAACACACTTCCAATATTTTTACTCAACCATAACTCCAATACAAATCCATTTCATCTTACAATCTCATACAAGAAGCTCAACTCAAAATCAACCGCAATTCGAAGCATCTCATTTCAAAAAAAGAATAATTTATCATTCACAATTTACAAAAAGAATTAATTATTTACATTAATCACAAAACTCAGAAATAAGTTTGAACATTACAATAATTTGCATTTTAATTACATACCCAAAATAATATTACAAAAATTCTTGTACAACTGTTCAAATAAATTACATACATATAATTATATGCATACATCAAAATCTATGTACAAGGGTATACCTATGATATACCCGGAGCTAATCTGAATGTGTCTTCAAGGCGCAGCTACAGGAAATCTCACTTGGCTGCTCTATCTTTACTTTCACCAGTGACAGCATACAAAGCTATCGCTAAGTGGTGAACTCAGTAGTGCACAACTATAATTTAAAATGTAATACAATATACATTGATAAAATTATATCAAATAATTTGAAAATCTTGAAATTCATCAAAATTTCAAAAATCAAAATATTTATTATAAATATTATAAATCATTTGTTTGAACGACCTTGATTAACAAATTCAATTTATCAAATCATAATTGAACCTTTAAAGTAATTCCAATAATTTATGGAAACAAATCTTAATTTTAATAAAATCAATTATGCATTAATCGCATTTGAAATCACAACTCTTACTATTTAAAAACCCATTCTTTATCTTACTAACTATGCAAGACTAATTCGTAAGGCTCATCTTCGGGGCGATTCTAACTCCCTATGGTCGGGGAGGTCGAATCATCGTGCACAGTACACCACACAATAATGAAAATTCTGAAAGGGCCAATGAAAAACTTAGATCTAACCTCTAATAAGAGAAGAATCTAAGCCAGTGCACATATCATGGTATTCAAAACAAAACAAAGCTAACTCCATTGTCTCCTCAACAAATAAGAGAGACGGGTAATAACCTAGTCAAGCATCTATAGTGAGATATAAAACAATATCATAAATCTCTTTGTCCTTTTTGTGAGCATAAATCATAACACAATTTAATTCAATGTCAATTCCAATATCCAATAATTTTTATGCTCATCACAATTCAAAACAAATTTTGTCCATTTCCCATGTTAAGTATATTTCAATCAAAATTTTTCTAAAGCTAACTTTATTTAATTCATGACAAAATAAAATCATAACTAATTTCATTTTCCAAAACTAAACTCATTCATACCATAACACATTTCAATAATTGTTGAGATAAATTTAATATTTGAAAAACATTATCCAATAAGAAATAAAATCATTTAGTCAAAAGACATATGAAGAAACATAACCAATAAAAACACTAGTTGTGCACAAACCTCTTTGTTGACTAATTTACTCCACCTTTCATTTCTCCTTCGAAGATCTCTTTTTAACTGAAACACGTAAATTTAAAGTGCTTTAATATCTATTTCTAATACCTAAATTCCAATAATTTCTTTACAGACTTATCCTACCTATCACAGTTTATAATTTTGGGTCTTTTATAATTTTTTTTGTATAGTGGCACTATTCATGGCACTACTCATGGCACTATTCAAGTTAAAAATGTTGACTTTTGCATACTTAATAGGTTTATTAATTCTAATTGCAGCCATATACCACATTTTAGGTTTCAATTTTGTTGGCATTGATTGCCAATTCAATTTCTAAGTCTCCTAAGAGAAATTACAATTTTTTAGTTTTGGTCCCTTGTATTCTACTGTTCCATTGGTCTGGTTATTATGAGAATTTGGCTAAGTTTCCTTCATCAAAGTTGTTCCTTATTGTCTTAGCTTTAATTCCCTTTTTGAATCACTCCATTTGGAGTTTTTTAGCCCAAGATATGCCTATTTTCCTAAGACTAGCTAGATTGGTATCTACCCAGAATTTTGGGCAGGTTTTTGGTTCTGGCAGTTTTAGGCAACCAAATTTGGGTGGCAAAATGACTTAGTTATGGGCATAATTTGGGTTGGTGTTCTTCATGAAAGTTATAGTACTGTGTCATAGCTTTCTAATGGTTTAAAAATCAGGTCATTTGGACCTGCCTAGACTAAGTTATGGCCAAATGAACAAAAACTATTCATTTGATCATTTATGTACAGTGCCAGTGTGCCAATTCTGGGTTTGACCTAATTGTTCACTATCTTAATGTCATTCTCTGGGCATGGTTTCTGCACAAAAAATGTAGCATTATGTGTCTACTTTCATATCCAATTGGCTTTACATCAATTGGGTTGGCAAAATTATAGTTTTGGTCCCCTAAGTGGACCTAAGTCAGGCTGTCCAGAATTGGACCCCTACCTATCCGAATTTGGTTTTACTTCTAACCATTCAAACACATCCTAATTTGTCTCAATTGACCACTTTGAGTCTCATTTAGGTCAAAATACATCAATTTGCTGATTTCTTAAATTTCCTCTCAAAACCCTAAGGGTCAAGAACCCTAATTTTTTGTACTTGGTTCAATTCTTGCAAATAAAGTGTATAAACACTATCTATGCACTTAATTAAGCTTACATACATGTTTTATCAAACCAACACACATCAATTCTTACAACCACCATGGCAGCCAAAATTCCTTAGGATTCTAACATGCTTGATTTTGTTTGATTTTTACACAATTTCTAAGTTAACTAATGTATATGAGCATGAATTTAAAGAGAAATTAAGTGATTTACTACTAACCTCTTCCTTCAATTTCTAAAGCTTCAATTTCTTCAATTTCTTCTTCCTTTTCCTTCTTTAATCTTCTTTTCAAGTTGCAAGAGCAAGGTTTAATTAAGTGAGTTGGGAAAATTAGGGCAAATTTTTGGGTTTAGAAAGCTTAAGTGAAGCTTTCATGGAGGAATGATGAAAAATGAGAGAGAGGTGAGAAAGGAGTGGCCGGCCAAGGTAGGAGAAGAGTGAAAAAAATTTCTTTTTAATTTGATTTTATCCTTTAATTTTACTTAGTCAAATAATAATTTAAATTGATAATTAATTATGTAGTCATGCTTATGTATGATTGATGATGTCATAATTCTATTTTTTTAGTTTCTTTTATTCTTCTTTTTCCTTTCTTTTTCCTCACTTCTTTAATTTAATTATATATTTCAAAATTTTCATTTTTCAGATTTTATTGGACAGTTAGGTCATAAGTCACCTCAAGGGGTGAATTGACCAATTTGCCCCTCGCTGGTCTGATCCGATTTGCCAATAATACTGTATTTCTTCAGGAACCCTAACCTAATTATTTGATATGGTTCTTTACCTTTTTCTGTGATTTTCACATTTTCCCTAGCTTCCCAATTTTTCCTAGGACTACAATGTCACGATGTCCCGTACGAATTTAGGGTTACAGTTGACTTCGCAGTCACTTGCCGGTGTGGTCACCCATCGCTGTGACTCCCGGCTCATTTGACTTTTTATGCTTTGTTTTTCTTCTTTATACTTAACCTTCTGGTAATCACTATTTATTTTCATTCAGGGCTTTTCTCGGTAACTTAAATATGATTCTAATCCTCTTAATTGTCCGGACCGACACCGGTCACCGGAATAGTGATTTGCACTGGACTATGCATGTAGGGGTGTTACAAGATAGATATGAAATTATTTTAACAGGTAAATATTAGAACCCGCCAGATGCTAATAAAACAGAGGAAGCTCTGCTCAGGTTTCCATAGAAATAATTTGTGATAAAAAAAAAATTCACCATAGGTTTTCTATGAAGTATAAAATTAACAATGGATAGGACAAGATAAGATAGGGTATTCCGGCACCAAATGTGGCACGCTTTACTCAACTACACTGTAGATGGCCAAGGGGTGAAGGAGCAGAAGCATGAAAAACATAAGTTTATATCATTGAATTCAAAATTTTTCTTCTAGGATCTCATGCATCATGCAAGATTCATTATTTATCTATTTGATTTCAATGATAAATAGCATATTAAAATACTTTTAATATATTTTTGGATCTACATTTGCCATTTAAGATTTTAGAATTAACAGATTAATTAATTAGAACCTTAGATTAAATCAAGAACAGGTATACTAACCTTTTGATGCACTGTAGTTTTGTTTGGCACCTTTGGGATGCGCCTAGGACACCAGATGTTGTCCCTCTAGCTTGTCCACACCAAGATCACCAATGGCAGCCCCTTGAACAACTTCTCAAGCCTTTCCAATTAATTAGAAAATCAGGTTTTGCCTTTAGAGATGTTATAGATCCATACAGGACACTAGAAATGATTTCTAGTATTTTCAATTCAAGAGAATGTTGGCAATTCTCTTTGAATTGATGAGAGATGAAGAAGAAGAGAGGAAGAGGTCTCCAAGGGTGGAGACACACATGAAACAATAGCAGCATGTATTTTTGTTATTTCATCTTTTCCCTTATAGCTAGGTCACCACTTAAAACCCTTGCCACATGTCACATTCTGATTGGCTCTTAGTTTAATTGACCCAATCATATTGTGCCAAGTGTCAAACTTAGATTTAATCTTGACTTTGATCATCTTACATGATTAAAAGACAATTGGCAAGCTTATGTGTAGTGCCATGTGTCACCATCTCATGGTGCCACATGTTACCCTGTGAAATGACCAAAATACCCCTGTATCTTAATTTTGAGTTCTCAACTCAAAATAATTATTTCTCTTCTTCTAATCAATTTATATCAAATATAAATTATTAATTAATCTCTATTAATTAATTTCTCATAATTAAATTCATATTTAAACACTTTAAATATAAATTTAATTTATACTATACATCTAATAACCTAGATTTGGTTTTAAGCCATGCTAGGGACTTTGCAATCTAATTGCAATCCAAACCTATTTAATTAATCAATTAAACTCTTTAATTAATTAATTAAATCATATTTAACTTGGTGATTACTTGTGTATGTGTGTGACTCACTAGGTTCATCACTAATTGGCAATGAGATATGATATCAACTCTTAATATCATCAGAACTCTTTCTTACCATAAATGATTTCTCTAAATCATTTTATGCACCCATAGATCATGGTTAATATCTAACATAGCATGCCATGGCCACCCAATCAGTAATAAGGAATACCTTAAATGAACCTATAATCATATGTTACCATGCAATAGAATCTCTCTGTTATAAAATCCCAATTCGAGCTGGAGTCGTGGTTTATGTCAAACCCCATTTGCTAGTTCTTCTCAAGTACTTGAAGATATTCTTGACAGCTATCCAGTGTTCCAAACCTGGATTGGATTGATACCTGCTAGTCAAACTAACAGCATATGCGATATCCGGCCAAGTACACAACATTGCATGCATCAAACTTCCAATAGCCAAAGCATATGGAATCCTAGCCATTTTATCTCTTACTTCAGGTGTCCTTGGAGACATCTCTTTAGAAAGGCGGATACCATGTCTCGCTGGTAACAATCCTCTCTTGGAATTAAGCATGTTAAACCTCTTTAACACCTTTTCCAAGTATAGGCTTTGGGATAAACTAATTATTCTTTTTGCTCTATCTCTATAGATGCGAATCCTAAGAATATAGGTTACCTTCCCTAAATCTTTTATGGATAATGTATTTAACAACCATACCTTTACAGTTGTCAACATACCTGTGTCATTACCCATCAACAGAATATCATCCACATATAAGATAAGGAAGGTGATAGCACTATCACTAACCTTCTTATATACACATGGCTCATCCTCATTTTTGATAAAACCAAATGACTTAATGGCTTCATTAAAATGGATGTTACAACTCCTCGAAGCTTATTTCAACCCATAAATGGATCGCTTTAGCTTGCATACCTTGGAACCATCTTGAGATTTAAAACCCCTAGGTTGTTCCATGAAAATGTTTTCTTTAATGTATCCATTGAGAAAAGCTGTTTTGACATCCATCTGCCAAATCTCATAATCATAGTGTGCAGCTATTGCTAATAAAATCCTAATTGATCTAAGCATGGCAACAGGCGAGAAAGTCTCCTCATAGTTGATTCCTTGCCTTTGGCGAAACCCTTTTGCTACTAGCCTAGCTTTATAGGTCTCTACCTTTTCATCAGAACCAATTTTCTTCTTGAAAACCCATTTGTTCCCTATAGGTACAATACCTTTAGGTGGGTCAACAAGATCCCAAACTTGATTCTTATTAATTGAATCAATCTCGGATTTCATAGCATCAATCCATTTTGAAGAATCTATATCTGATATAGCTTCTTCATGGGTAAGTGGATCATCTCCATAATCTACTTCTTCATGCATAGACAACTCTTGTTCTTTTTCATGAAGGAAATCATATCTCATTGGTAGGTGAGATACCCTGGTTGATCTACGAGGAATAGCTATAGATGTTTCATCAATAGGTGTAGGTTGACTAGATTGATCCATATCCATTTGATCTGTTGGTTGGTCAGAATTCTCCAATTCTAGCTCTATTTGCCTTCCTTTGCCTCCTTCTTGAGCAAACTGTTGTTCAAGAAATGTGGCATCTCTACTTACCACAACCTTTTATAATGTAGGCAAATAAAAATAATATCCAAAACTATCTTTTATATATCCAACAAATCGACCTTTTTCTAATCTAATTTCCAATTTATCAGTATTTAGCTTTTTGATATAAGCTAGACAACCCCAAATCTCAACATGCTTAAGACTTGGTTTTCTTCCATGTCATATCTCATAAGGTGTGGAAGATACAGATTTTGATGGAATCCTATTTAGAATATACAAAGCTGATTCTATTGCAAATCCCCAAAAGGAGATTAGCATATTAATATAGCTCATCATACTACGTACCATATCCAATAGAGTATGATTTCTCCTTTCAGATACACCATTCAGCTGTGGTGTTCTTGGAGGAGTCAGCTGGGAAACAATGCCATGCTCTTTCAAGTGTTCATCAAATTTAGTACTCAAGTATTCACCTCCACGATCCGATCGAAGAGCTTTAATACTTTTTCCCGTTTGATTTTCTACTTCAGATTTAAATTCTTTGAACTTTTCAAAGGATTCATGTTTGTATTTCATCAAATACAAATACCCAAACCTTGATTTATCATCAGTAAAGGTAATAAAATAATTAAAACCGCCTCTAGCCATTTCTTTAAATGGACCACATACATCACTATGTATTAGCTCCAAAATATTTTTAGCTTTTAGCTCTTGTTCAACAAAGGGTGATCTAGTAATTTTGCTCTGAAGGCAGGATTCACAAATTGGTGTAGGTTTAGAACCCAATGAGGATAGAATCCCCATTTTCTCTAGTTTTGCAATCCTATCTTCTGCAACATGACCTAATCTTAAGTGCCAAATATATTTTGAACTTGAGTTGATTCTCACCATGGTATTGCATTCATTTAGATCACTTGCATTTAATTTGTGTTTGTCATTATTATCCAAACAATAAAGACCATCATTCATGTAACCCGAGCCAACATATTTATTTCCAAAATAAATATTACAAACATCATTTGTGAACTAAAATTCATAACCATCTCTAGTCAAACTAGATATCGAAATGATGTTCTTAAAAGCATCAGGTACATATAAGATATTTTTCAAACACAAAACATGTCTAGACATGTAAAAAGATTTAGATCCTATGGCAAAAGCTTCAGCAGTTGAGCCATCACCAATCTGGAGTCTAACATCTCGAGAACGCAAGCTGCTACTATTTGCTAGTTCCTGCATATCATAAGAAATGTGAGAACTGGCACTAGTATCTAAAACCCAAGCTGTAGATGAACAATAAGTATCATCAGAATCTAAATAACAAGATATGGACATACCTTCCGAAGGTGTATCCTTCTTGTCATTCAGAGAAGCAAGATACCCTGGGCAGTTCCTTTTCTAGTACCCATCTTGCTGGCAGTGGAAACACTTGCCTTTGCCTCCATCAGCTTTAGTCTTCCCTTTCTATTTAGCTATTTTCTTGGAAGGACCAAGAATCTGAGGTTTCTTTTTCTTATTGCCCTTCTTCTTGTTGGACTTTCCAGTAGAAGAAGATGCAATCAAAGCTGAGTAAGTAATGCCACCCCTTACCCGTGCTCTGATACCACTAAATGTGACACCCATTACCCGTGTACAGTATACCCGAGTAAGTAATGCCACACGGTCTACCGGCACACTCTAATATTCCTCAATTAATTTATACAATGCTTTTGCATATAATTTATGAAATACAATTTATTTAAACCATTTATCAAAAGTATTATTCATTTAAGGTTCCGAAAATTTTAAAGAAAATCCGGCGGAGTACCGGCTAAAAATGGAGAAAACAGTTCTTCGGAACCTGTTAAAAACACTTCCAATATTTTTATTCCATCATCTCAAATTCCAATATCCAAAATCTCAACAATATTTCTCAATTTCAATTCTCAATAATCTTTTCATTTCTCAAACATCCATTTCTCATATACAAGCGATAAATACATGCTCAAATTTTTGCATTCATAGTCATAACTTTCATTATTTACATGAACATCAAAATATATTACATGAGTTCAAATACATATGAGAAAGTAAAAATCTGCTACAAAATATCAAAATGACAAAATGACACCTAGTGCCCTACCAATGCACTGCAGGTAGTGAGGTGACACGGACACTGTGCAGATCTACAGGATGAACTCACCCAGTCTGTGGTCTACTGGGCTCACGATCGGGATCTCCAGTACCTACGCGTGGCAAAAGCAACGCGCTAAGCAATAATGCTTAGTGGTGCAACAATATAATAAAAGAAAATAGCAAGAAAACGAATATATAGTGAATGTGTATGATTCATTTGTTTAGTATGGTTATATATACATTAATTCAGTAACTTTGTTCACTTTCATTCATTTGGTTACCCAAGTAACCTACACTAGACGACTGGACTGGATAACGGGTAAACTGGCATTGGGTACCTAGTACCTCGGGCCGTCACACCATCGGTCACATATGCATCTCCCGGTGTAATGAGCTAACAAGCTGTAAATAATATCAGGCACAAGGCCAAGTCTCAATACAAAGTCAGAATGGCTAAAAGCCATAAAATCACAGAATGGAATATTGCCATGTGCAGTACTGCTAACTGAACCCTATTGGCATGCCAAACTATCCAAGCCAATCTTGTTAGGTATACTAGGGCATTTGAAACTTTTAAATTCTTCAATTTGTGAATTTCAAATTTTTGGTGTCACTATTCATCATTGGTCAACAAAAATGTTGACTTTTAGAATAAAAATGTGTACATTGACTTTGGCACTCCCAACATACCACATTTGGTGTTTAAAACTTGTTGGCATTAAGTGTTAATACCATTTCAAAGTGTAACTCAACACAAGCAGAATTTTCAGTTTTGGTGAGTCAACTTTACTGTTCCATTGGACACTGTTACTGTAAGAATTTGAAGAAATGTAAAACATAAAAGTTGTTCCTTATTTTGTCTAGTTGAATTTCCTTTTTTGAATCACTCCATTTGGAGTTTTGTAGCTCCAGATATGACCCAAAAACCCAGGCTGGCCGGATTTGCATTCTGCAGAAAATATCATATCTACAGTAGCATGAATAGTGACTGCCATAGCCATTTTGGTTAGGTTCTGGCCATAATTTGGGGTAGGTTCCTTCATGAAAGTTGTTTGTCTATGTCTTAACTTGTTTCTGTAAAAATGTCAGGTCAATTGACCAAATCTACAGTGAGTTATGGCCAAATGAACAGTTACTGTTCATTTGGTAAATTCTGCAGAACCAGCTGCAGGGTATCCGGATTGGGGCCAAGTTTTGGTCCTCTTGCTTTGGTCTTTTGGGCATGGTTTCTTCAGGAAAAATGTGCCATTATAAGCCTAGTTTCATGTCCAATTGGCCAAACATCAATTGGACTAACACAGCCCAAGTTATGACAGTGCAAATGGACTGAATTTTCAGTCCCTATGCTGCTGTCCTAGGGCAGATTTCACCTTCACTTTACCATACTATTTTTCAGTTCTAATTATGGTCAACATACCTAAAATGGTCACTAATTGACCATTAAAATGTGCTCTAACAATTTCCTAAGCCAAATCAATTTTTCACTCCCCAAAACCCTAATTCAAATTCATAATTTATGCCATTTACCTTAGTTAGCTACTAAGGCATTACTCATGTGTTTATAACTTCAATTATGGTTTCTAATTCACTTCAAGCTCATCAAAAACATTCCTACATATTCTTTTACTAGGGCTGCCGAAATTCAAGTGTTCATACACATAGGTTTTTTTTTGTTCATTTAAATTACAAGTCTTACTAAGTTCAAGTCCAAAATCATGAAATTTAAGAGTTTTATGTTTATAGTTGCACTAACCTTGAATGAGCAGAATTTACAAAGCCCCAAACTTCACTTTCTTTCCTCTTGTTGGCTGCCAAAAGCTTGTTTAAGGTGTGTAGATTAATTTTAGTGAAGATGACTTAGGGTTTTGGGGTGAGGTTTGAGAGCTTGAAAATGAAGAAAATGGAGGTTTGGCTATGGAATTTTGAGAGCTACGGGTAGCTTTTGTGGGAGTGGTGGCTGCTGGAATTTTGTTAATTTGGTCTTTATTTAGTCCTTTTTATTTGTTGGTTAATTAGTTGTTTAAATAGGATTGGTTATAGTTTTTAAATGACATCTTCATGATGTCTTTAATAAGCATTTTTCTCATTTTCTTTTTTCTTCACTACTCAATTTCAATTTCATTTTTAGTAATGTTTCTTCATATTTTATGTCATATTAATTATTTACTCAACTGGGCAAGTCGGCAAAAAATCACCTCTGAAGGCGAAATGACCAAAATGCCCTCCGTTTGGCTTAACGGGTCAAAATTGTCTGTACCGATTGAAAATTTTTCCTAGGTATTTTCTTGGCATTCTAATGCCGTAGGAACCTCAATGACCCTTCTCTGGAGTCCCAAAAATTATTTTATAATTTTTCCCCCGGGTCTAGGCCTCCTCGTTGCGAGAACCGCAACTTCCCTCCGGTTACCCATCGCTTGGGCACCGGCTCGTTTGACTTGGTTGTATTTTATTTTTAAAATTTTTACTAATGTTTCTTATTAATATTTGAGTTAATTATGGTCCCTGACTTTAGTTTAAATATTTTTCCGGACATTCTAGCTGTCCAGACTGACACCGGTTACCGGATTAGTAGGATGTACGGAGTGGTTATCGGGAGGGTGTTACACACATGGAGTTTACTCTTGTCAATATTTTGTCATAAATCATATCAGTGCATATAATCTTTAGACCTGAGATAGCACAGTTATCTTGTATATAGGTAGTTTGAGTTTGATACTGCTTTCATACTTGTACTATGTATGGGTATATGGGCATGTGTTGGCTCCTACTAGTTATATATGGAGGTAGGTGTTGATCAAGATGGAATCTGTTCCTCTAAGTAAATAGAGATAAAATCCTATGTTCATTTAATTGTTCTTGATATTTCAAGTTCCTGGCCAGGACAGATAGATTTATTCAGAAAAGAGTTTCTGATGAGAAAATCTTTTTAATCAAGAACTGGAATTAAAGAGAACATAATATTCATAGCGAATGGAGTTTGACATAAACCATGACTCCAGCTTGAGTTGGGATTTTGTAACAGAGAGATTCTAGTGCATGGTAACATATGATTATAGGTTCATTTAAGGTAAACCTTATTACTAATTGGGTGGCCATGGCATGCTTTGCTAGGTGTTAACCATGGTCTATGAGGTGCATAAAATGATTTAGAGAAATCATTTATGGTAAGAAAGAGTTCTGATGATATTAAAAGTTGATATCATGTCTCATTGCCAATTAGTGATGAGCCTAGTAAGTCACACACATACACAAGTTATCACCTATTTAAATATGATTTAATTAATTAATTAAAGAGTTTAATTGATTAATTAAATAGGTTTGGTTTGCAATTAAATTGCAAAGTCGCTATCATGACTTGAAACCAAATCTAGATTATTGGATGTATAGTATAAGTTAAATTTATATTTAAAGTGTTTAAATATGAATTTAATTAATGAGAAATTAATTAATAGAGATTAATTAATTAATTTATATTTGATATAAATTAATTAGAAGAAGAGAAATAATTATTTTGGGTTGAGAACTCAAAATTAAGACATAAGGGCATTTTGGTCATTTCGCAGTGTGACACGTGGCACCATGAGATGGTGACACATGGGATTACACATAAGCTTGCCAAATATTTTTTAATCATGTAAGATGATTAAAATCAAGATTAAATATAGGTTTGACACTTGGCACAATGTGATTGGGTCACTTAAACCTAGAGCTAATCAAAGGGTGACATGTGGCAAGGGTTTAATGTATTAACCTAGCTATTTAAGTGTTGTTATGAAAAGAAAAGCAACCAGAAGCTACTCCTCTCCTTTGTCACGCCACTTTGAGGCTTTTCATCTATTCTTCTTCATCTCTCATCAATTCAAAGAGATTAGCCATCAATCTCTTGAATTAAGAACACTAGAAATTGTTTCTAGTGTCCTGTTTACATCTCTAATCTCTTAAAAGGTAGAACTTGAATTTCTAATTAATAGAAAAAGCTTTAGAAGCTGTTCAAGGGCTGCCATAGGTGTTCTTGGTGTGGACAAGCTAGAGGGACAACATCTGGTGTCCTGAAGATGAATCTCAAAGGCGCAGACACGCTGCAGTGCATCAAGAGGTTAGTGTAATCGTTCTTGATTTAATCTAGGGTTCTAAAATTAATCTGATTAATTTTAAAATCTTAAATAGCAAATACAGATCCAAAAACATATTAAATGAGTTTTAATATGTTGTTTATCATTGAAATCAAATAGATAAAAATAAATCTTGCATGATGCATGTGACCCTAGGTGAAAATTTTTGAATTCAGTTGTATAAACTTGTGTTTTTCACGCTTTCGTTCCTTCAATTGGTATCAGAGCCACTATATTTTCCATTTAGATTGTTGATTATATGATTTAATTGTGTGATTTGATCATGAGATGATTGATCCATTGCTGGTTGCAATGGATGTGTGGTGGCACACATGGTGAAGCCACCATTGGTGGCGGTAACAATGGTTCTTCAAGGTGGCGCAAGGTTTGCTTTTTAATTTACAATTGTTGTATGATCTAAAAGCTCATCCTATGTCTAATTAAATTATTTAATTAGAATTTTAATCACACAATTAAATTATGATTCAAATCAGAATTTTAAAAATTGTTTGAATGTGATTGAAATCTCAATTTTAAAAGTTGTTTGAATGTGATTCAAATCTAAATTTTTAAAGTTGTTTGAATCATATTTAAATCTGATTTTTTAAAATTGATTGAATAAAATTCAGATATGATTTTTTTAAAAAATGTTTGAATGTGATTCAAATCTGATTTTTTAAAAAATGTTTGAATGTGATTCAAATCTGAATTTTTAAGGTTGTTTGAATCTGATTCAAATCTGAATTTTTAAATTTGTTTGAATGAGATTCAAATCTAAATTTTTAAATTTATTTGAATCATATTCAAATCTGAATTTTTAAGTTGAATATGAGATATTCAATTTAATTTAAGTATGCATGTTTTATTTAATTGTTAAATAGTGATATGCATGATGGATGATCATAGACTATAAAAGACCAATGTGATTGGATTTATTTCTTTTATGTTTCTTTGGGATTGTAAATTAATTAATTTATTTTAATTTATTTTGGGCATGTATTATTAAGTTTGTAATAATTTTTGGGTTGTAATTTCATTTATTTAAGTTCTTATAAATTCGCCTTGGTATGCCAAGGATTACCATGTAATATTGGATTGCAAGAAGTTCAAGGAGGTCAAGAGCATTGGTGGGACCAGTGGGAGGAATTCAAGATCAAGTGTTGATTATGTACTCCTTCAGCAACTCTTGTAAAATGAATGAATGAATGAAATGCACTTAGGAATGCCTTGATTCAATTCTTGGTGGCTCAGAATTGAATCCCTTAGAAAGTCCATGATTATACCATATTTATTGCCTATCCATGAATGCATGAGATGTATGGGAATGTATGCTATTATATGATATATGCATGCTAATTGGATAATGTGCAAAGTGAGACCTTAATAGTAATTAGAATGACCATAAAATCTTCCAAACAAATGATTAAGTTGGAAATGCTATAATTAAAGTAATTATAACATAGGCCCTCCATTGGGGCAATTATTTTAAGAAATTTTAAATAGTTGCATAAGATGCAATTAATTTAAGAGATTTTCTTAAGAATAATTGTTAAGCATGAGATGTTGTAAATATGTAAATGGTTTAGTGGCCAATATTGGATGTACCTGATGACATTAAAATTATTTGCATAATTACTAGCTCAATGGGATCAACTTAACTAATGCAAGATAAGTCAATAATGGATGTACTTGAGATTTTGAGCATTAGGGGCTAGGTAAAGGATTGAACCTCACATGAGATGTGATGGGCAAGGAGTTGCTCACTTATAGTTTATTGTAATTCCAATAATGGATGTACTTGAGGATGATCAATAGAATTATAAGAATTCAATCACCCACTAGAAATCCATCCAACTAGGATTTCCGTTTTCTACTTTGGAAGTGTAGGATTCGTTAAGTTAGTAGGAGGACCAATTTGATTAAAAGACCATAATCATTTTGGTTAATTACATGATACATTTACTAATTAATCTAGTTATTTTTTGCAGTTAATTTTATGATAAAAATGAGCACAAAACAACCACCACCATCCAATATCCTTGCAAGCATACTTGATCACAATAGGTTGACAGGACCTAATCTGTCTGATTGGCTAAGAAATTTGAAACTTATCCTAAACCTTGAACATATAGGATATATTCTAGATTCAAATGTTCCTGGTCCCTTACCTCCAGAGGCCACACAAGAGGAACATGGAACTTTGGACAAGTGGAAGGAGCATGATATGAGAGCTAAGTGTTACATGCTTGCTTCCATGAGTAATGAGTAACAGGAGCAACATGAGAACATGCAGAGTGCAAGTGAGATCCTCCTTCACCTACAAGAGTTGTATGGTGAGCACAACAGGAATGCTAGGTATGAGATATCTAGACAGCTATTCCGTATGAGGATGTCTGAGGGACAGAATGTTGGGGATCATGTCCACAAGATGATTCGGCTGATTGAGGAATTGGAACATCTTGACTTCAACATGGATTTCCAACTACAGACGGATTTGATCCTTCAGTCCCTTCCTGAGTCTTTTGGGAATTTTGTGACAAATTTCCATATGACTAAACAGGAATGCACCTTAGCTGGTTTACTCAACATGCTGGTTATTGCCCAAAAGAATATGCCAGGCAATAAAGGAAAAGAGGTAGCTTTGGTTGCATCTTCTTCTGCTGAAAAGTCCAACAAGAAGAAGGGCAATAAGAAAATAAACCTCAGATTCCTGTTCCTTCCAAGAAAATAGCTAAACAGAAAAGGAAGACTAAAGCTAATGGAGGCAAAGGAAAGTGTTTCCACTGCCAAAAGGATGGGCACTAGAAAAGGAACTGCCCAGAGTATCTTGCTTCTCTGAAGGAAAAGAAGGATACACCTTCGGAAGGTATGTCCATGTCTTGTTATTTAGATTCTGATGATACTCATATTTCATCTACAGCTTGGGTTTTAGATACTGGTGCCAGTTCTCACATTTCTAATGATATGCAGGAACTAGCAAACAGTAGCAGCTTGCATTCTCAAGATATTAGAGTCCGGATTGGCAATGGCTCAACTTTTGAAGCTTTAGCCATAGGATCTAAATCTTTTTACATGTTTGGACATGTTTTGTGTTTGGATAATATTTTATATGTACCTGATGCTTTTAAGAACATCATTTCTATATCTAGTTTGACTAGAAATGGCTATGAATTTCAGTTCACAGATGATGTTTGCAATATTTATTTTGGAAATAAATATGTTGGTTCAGGTTATATGAATGATGGTCTTTATTATTTGCATAATAATGACAAACAAAAATTGAATGCAAGTGATCTAAAAGAATGCAATGCCATGGTGAAAACCAACTCAAGTTCAAAATATATTTGGCACTTAAGGTTATGTCATGTTGCAGAAGATAGGATTGCAAAACTGGAGAAAATGGGGATTTTATCCTCATTGGGCTCTGAGCCTACTCCAACTTGTGAATCTTGCCTTCAGGGCAAAATGACTAGATCATCCTTTGTTGGACAAAGGCTAAGAGCTGAAAATATTTTGGAGCTAATACATAGTGATGTATGTGGTCCATTTAAAGAAATGGCTAGAGGGGGTTTTCATTATTTTATTATCTTTACTGATGATAAATCAAGGTTTGGGTATTTATATTTGATGAAATACAAACATGAACCTTTTAAAAAGTTCAAAGAATTTAAATCTGAAGTAGAAAATCAAACAGGAAAGAGTATTAAGGCTCTTCGATTAGATCGTGGAGGTGAATATTTGAGTACTGAATTTGATGAATACTTGAGAGAGCATGGCATTGTTTCTCAGCTGACACCTTTAGGAATGCCACTGCTGAATGGTGTATCTGAAAGGAGAAATCGTACCCTATTGGATATAACACGTAGTATGATGAGCTATACTGATATGCCAATCTTCTTTTAGGGATTTGCATTAGAATCAGCTTTGTATATTCTGAATAGGATTCCATCAAAATCAGTTTCTTTCACACCTTATGAGATATGGCATGGAAGAAAACCAAGTCTTAAGCATGTTAAGATTTAGGGTTATCTAGCTTATATTAAAAAGCTGAACACTGATAAATTGGAGACCAGATCAGAAAAAGGTCGATTTGTTGGATATCTAAAAGATAGTTTTGGATATTATTTTTATTTGCCTACTTCACAAAAGGTTGTGATTGTAACACCCTCCCGGTAACTACTCCGTACATCCTACTGTTCCGGTGACCGGTGTCGGTCCGGATAGCTAGAATGTCCGGAAAAATATTTAAATTAAAGTCAAGAACCATAATTAACTCAAATATTAATAAGAAAAATTTAGTAAAAATTTTAGGAATAAAATACAACCGAGTTAAATGAGCCGGTGCCCAAGCGATGGGTAACCAGAGGGAAGTTGCGGTTCTCGCAACGAGGAGCCCTAGACCCGGGAGAAAAATTATAAAATAATTTTTGGGACTCCAGAGAAGGGTCATTGAGGTTCCTATGGCATTAGAATGCTAAGAAAATACCTAGAAAAATTTTTCAATCGGTACAGACAATTTTGACCCGTTAAGCCAAACGGAGGGCATTTTGGTCATTTCGCCTTCCGAGGTGATTTTGGCCGACTTATCCAGTTGAGTAAATAATTAATATAACATAAAATATGAATAAACATTACTAGAAATTAAATTGAAATTGAGTAGTGGAGGAAAGAAAAGAAATTGAGGAAAAAGGGCTATTTATGACATCATGGTGATGTCATTTATAATTACCAACCAATCACAATTAAGCCCTTATTTGACTAACTAATAAAGAGACAAATTGAAGACTAAATTCATCAAAGATCCAGCAGCCATCTCCTTCCCCAAAACCAGCCAAAAACGTAGAGAGAGAAAAGAGAGGTTTTCCACCATAGTTCAAGCTTCCAAGCTTTGAAACCTTGCTTATCTTGCACCAAAAACCCTAAATCCCTTCAATAAAAATTACCCCCACACCTTGTTGGAGTGTTTGGCAGCCAAGAAAAGCCAAGAAAGTGAAGGAATTGCTTGGGAAAAATCTGCCCTAATCAAGGTTAGTGCATTAGATACTTAAAACTCCTTTTTTTCATGATTTGCAACTTGAATTGAGTAAGAATTGTAACTAAAATGAACAAGAATTTTGTGTACACATACTATGAATTTTTGGCAGCCCTTGGGAAGGAATTATTTTGATTGTTTTGATGTACTTAAAGTGGGCTATAGATCAAGTTTAAACCATGTGTGTATGTGATTATTGAAGGAGCTAATAATTAAGGTGTTGTGAAAACCTATAATGGAACTAGGGTTTTGAAGAGTGAAAAATTGGCTTGGCTTGGGGAATTGTTAGAGCACATTTTAATGGTCAATTAGTGACCATTTTAGGTAAGTTGACCATAATTAGAACTGAAAAATAGTATGGTAAAGTGAAGGTGAAATCTGCCCTAGGACAGCAGCAATGGACTGAGATTTCAGTCCAATTACACAGCCATAACTTTGGCTGTGTTGGTCCAATTGGTGTTTGGCCAATTGGACATGAAAATAGGCTTATAATGGCACATTTTTTCTGAAGAAACCATGCCCAAAAGACCAAAGCAAGAGGACCAAAACTTGGCCCCAATCCGGACACCCTGCAACTGATTCTGCAGAATTGACCAAATGAACAGTAACTGTTCATTTGGCAATAACTCACTGGAGATATGATCAATTGACCTGAAATTTTTACAGCAACAAGTTAAGACATAGAAAAACAACTTTCATGAAGTAACCTACCCCAAATTATGGCCAGAACCTAACCCAAATGGCAGTGGCACTCACTGTTCATGTTACTGTAGATATGGTAATTTCTGCAGATTGGTAATCCGGCCAGCTTGGGTTTTTAAGCCATATCTGGAGTTACAAAACTCGAAATGGAGTGATTCAAAAAAGGAAATTCAACTAGACAAAATAAGGAACAACTTTCATGTTTTACATTTCTTCAAATTTCCACAGTAACAGTGTCCAATGGAACAGTGAAGTTGACTCACCAAAACTGAAAATTCTGCTTGTGTTGGTTTACACTTTGAAATGGTATTAACACTTAATGCCAACAAGTTTTAAACACAAAATATGGTATGTTGGGAGTGCCAAAGTCAATGTACATATTTTCTATCCAAAAGTCAACATTTTTGTTGACCAATGAGGTGAATAGTAACACCAAAACATGAAATTCACAAATTGAAGAATTTAAAAGTTTCAAATGGCCTAGTATACCTAACAAGATTGGTTTGGATAGTTTGGCATGCCAATAGGGTTCAGTTAGCAGTACTGCACATGGCAATATGCCATTCCTTGATTTCATGGCTTTTAGCCATTCTAACTTTGTATTGAGACTTGGCCTTGTGCCTGATATTATTTACAGCTTGTTAGCTGTTCTGTTGCACACCGGGAGATGCATATGTGACCGATGGTGTGACGGCCCGAGGTACTAGGTACCCAAAGCGCGTTACCTGTTATCCAATCCAGTCGTCTAGTGTAGGTTACTTGGGGCAACCAAATGAATAAAAGTGAACAACGTTAACGAAATAATGGATATACCAATACCAAACAAAGAAAGCATACACATTCTATACACATTCATTTTCTTGCTATTTTCTTCTATTATATTATTGCACCACTAAGCATTATTGCTTAGCGCGTTGCTTTTGCCGCGCGTTGCTTAGCGCGTAGGTACTGGAGACCCCGATCGTGAGCCCAGTAGACCACAGACTGGGTGAGTCCGTCCTGCAGTTCTGCTCAGTGTCCTTGTCACCTCAACTTCTGCAGTGCATTGGTAGGACACTAGGTGTCATTTTGGCATTCTGTAATTAATTTTGATTTTCTCATATGTATTTGGATCTATGTAATGTATTTTGATGTTTATGTAAATAATAAAAGTTATGGTTATAAATGCAAAACTTGAGCATTTATTTATTGTTTGTATATGAGGAATGAATGATTGAAAAATGTTGAGAATTTGATAAATGGAGTTGAGATGATGGAATATGAATATAGGAAGTGTTTTTCACAGGTTCTGAAGAACTGGTTTCTCCATTTTTAGCCGGTACTCTGCCGGATTTTCTATAAAATTTTCGGAACCTCAAATAAATTATAATTTCACTAATGACTTAAATAAAACATATTTCACAAGCTATAATCAAAATTATTGGTATCAGAGCAAGGTATAATAGAGTGTGCCGGTACACCGTGTGGCATTACTTACTCGGGTATACAGTACACGGGTAAGGGGTGTCACATTTAGTGGTATCAGAGCACGGTTTAGGCGTTTCTGGTCCTAGATTGAGTCCATACCATGCATTGCATTTGTAAGAGTCGAGGTGACATTAACGCAGATCTGTTTATCTTTCTTATTTTAAATAGGATATGGATCCTTCATCTCAGAGAGCCGTTGAGGAGGAAGTGGAGAGTCATGCTCCACCTGCAGTAGCTGAGACTGGGGGCATGAGAGAATCTGCTCCGCCACCAAGCGACCACTCGCCACCTCCACAGCCATGTTTCAAAGAAATGGCCGACTTCTTTAGACAAATGGCCGAGTAATGCCAAAGACCACCACCACCACCAGCTCCACAACCAAAATCACACTGAAAGGCTAAGAAAGTTTGGGGCGTGGATTTCTATGGCAAGAGAGAAGATGACTCGGTGGCGGAGAATTGGTTGAATGCAGGCAGAGTCTTAAAACAACTTCACTGCACCCCAGAGCAGAACTTAGAAGCTGCTGTATCCTTGTTACAAGACGATGCCTACGAATGGTTGGACACTGTGTCCAGTGAAGTGCAGATAGAAGCTGTAACTTAGGACTTCTTTCTTTCAGAATTTAAGAAGAAATATGTGGGTACTGTATATCTGGAAGAAAGAAGAAGAGAGTTTATTAACCTGAGGCAGAGACAGCTGTCAGTGGCCGAATATGAGAAGGAGTTTGTTCGATTAAGCCGTTACGGAAGGGAGATAGTCCCTAATGAAGCTGAAAGGTGCAAGAGATTTGAAGAGGGACTAAATGACAACATCAAGATCCAGCTCACTGCCTTGGGAATCACAGAATTTAGCAAGCTAGTGGAAGCTGCAATAAGAGTTGAAAAAGTGAGAATCGGTGGCGGACTGAGAAGGGAGAGCGAGAAGAGGGGACCCGGTCAGTCTAGCTCAGCCCCTGCATTTGGAAAGAAGTTCAAGGGTCCACCTGCACAGAGTTCAGCTCAGCCACATGGTCGTGGTCACCTCGGGGCCCAGCCACGGTTACCCCTAAGAGAGGTCACCCACACCATCAGTGGGCAGCTCTCCAGGGATGGGGTTCAGGGGACCAGCCCCAACATCTTCTGCATGTCCACACTGCCTTAAATGGCACAAGGGGGAGTGTTGGAGAGTAACTGGTGCCTGTTTGAGATGTGGGTCGACAGAGCATCAGCTGAGAAATTGTCCATGCAGAACCACTACAACTGCTCCAACACAAGCGCATGCACTGCTCCCGCACTACGCAGAGGTAGAAAATCGCAACTGACGCAATGGGACCATCACGAGGCTCAGATCCGAGCCAGCAGAGAGGCCAGATAACAGACCACCTGCCAGAAATTATGCCCTGAGAGCTCAGGAGGAGCAAGATGCCCCGGACGTCATCAGGGGTACGTTCTCCCTCTACAATACTCCTGTGCATGCATTGGTGGATCCAGGATCCACTCATTCCTACATTTGCATCAACTTACCCGTAGAAAGGGGGATACAAGTAGGGGAGAGTGACCAAGACATTCTGGTCACTAATCTATTGGGCCACAGTGTGGTAGTGAACAAAGTATACAAGGGTTGCCCGTTAAGGATTCAGGGGTATGAATTCTTGACAGACCTAATTGAGTTGCCCTTCCATGAGTTTGACGTGATATTGGGAATGGACTGGTTGTCACGTCATCAGGCAATAGTTGATTGCAAATTGAAGAGAATTTCTCTAAAAACTTCAGAGGGTAATGAGATCACAGTTGTGGGGGAAAGGACAGATTTCTTGTCCAATGTCATCTCAAACGATTGCAAGAAGAATAATGAGAAAAGGCTGTGAAGCCTACCTAGCACATGTGGTGGATACTAGGCAGGCTAAGCCAAACCTGAGTGACATACCCACAGTAAGAGACTTCCCAGAGGTATTTCCTGAAGAGTTGCCTGGTTTGCCACTAGAAAGGGAAGTCGAATTTGCTATTGAGACACTGCCGGGTACAACACCCATTTCCATTGCTCCTTATAGGATGGCACCCACTGAATTGAGGGAGTTGAAAACTCAGTTGCAAGAGTTGTTAGATAAGGGGTTCATACGCCCCAGTGTGTCACCATGGGGAGCTCCAGTGCTGTTTGTGAAAAAGAAGGATGGGACTTTGAGGCTATGCATCGATTACCGGCAGTTGAATAAAGTGACAGTGAAGAATAAATATCCGTTACCTAGAATCGATGATCTGTTTGATCAGTTGAAGGGAGCAGGAGTATTTTCCAAGATTGATCTCAGATCAGGGTATCATCAGTTGAGGGTGAAGGATGTAGATGTGCCCAAGACTGCATTCAGGACCCGGTATGGGCATTATGAGTTTCTGGTGATGCCCTTTGGCCTAACAAATGCACCAGCGGCATTTATGGACCTTATGAACCGTATCTTCCATCCATACCTTGATCGGTTCGTAGTGGTCTTTATTGATGATATTCTGGTGTATTCCAAGACAAGGAAAGAACATGATGAACATTTGAGGATTGTTCTGCAAACCCTGCGGGAAAAGAAGCTGTATGCTAAGTTGTCCAAGTGTGACTTTTGGCTGAATGAGATTGCATTCCTTGGACACATAGTGTCAGCTGATGGGATTAGGGTGGATCCCAAGAAAATAGAAGCAGTGATGGAATAGAAGCCTCCCAGGAATACAACTGAGGTCAGAAGCTTTTTGGGGCTAGCTGGGTATTATAGAAGATTTGTGAAGGGATTTTCCCTAATAGCTGCTCCAATGACCAAGTTGTTACACAAGAATGTCAGATTTGACTGGAATGACAAGTGTCAGACCAGTTTTGAGAAGTTGAAGGCTATGTTGACAGAGGCACCAGTGTTAACACAGCCAGTGTCAGGAAAGGATTTTGTGGTCTACAGTGATGCCTCTCATAATGGGTTAGGGTGTGTATTGATGCAAGAGGGGAAAGTGATCGCCTATGCTTCCAGACAGCTAAGGCCACATGAACAGAACTACCCTACCCATGATCTGGAGCTTGCAGCAATTATCTTCGCACTGAAGATATGGAGGCATTACTTGTATGGTGAAAAGTGCTACATTTACACAGACCACAAGAGTCTAAAATATTTGCCAACTCAGAGGGAGCTCAACCTTAGACAGAGGCGATGGATTGAGTTCCTGAAGGATTATGATTGTGTAATTGACTACCATCCTGGGAAGGCAAATGTAGTTGCTGATGCTTTAAGCAGAAAATCCATGACAACCTTGAGATCATTGAATGCCCGTCTATCCTTGGTTCGAGATGGAGCTATTTTGGCTGAGTTGCAAGTGAGGCCATACCTGCTACAGCAGATTTTAGATGGGAAAAAAGTAGATGAAAAGTTACTGGCTATTATGAGCAAAATCCTAGAGGGAAAAGTAGCTGACTATGAGGTGAAAACAGATGGGTGTCTATATTACAAAGGAAGACTGTGTGTACCAGATGATGGGGAATTGAAGGCCAATATTATGAAAGAGGCACACACTAGTGTATATGCTATGCACCCAGGAAGTACAAAGATGTATCATGACCTGAAGCTTCAGTATTGGTGGCCTAGTATGAAGAGGGACATAGCTGACTATGTGACTAAATGCTTGACATGTCAGCAAGTCAAGGCAGAACATCAAGTTCCATCGGGTTTGCTACAGCCTATATGCATACCTGAATGGAAATGGGATCGGGTCACCATGGATTTTGTAAGTGGCCTACCTCTCACCCGGAAGAAGCATGATGCAGCATGGGTAATAGTGGATAGATTGACCAAGTCAGCACACTTTCTGCCAGTTAGGACTGACTACTCACTAGAGAGGTTAGCAGAATTGTATATCAGTGAGATAGTTAGACTGCATGGAATTCCACTTTCCATCATATCTGATCGAGACCCAAGGTTTACATCGAGATTCTAGAAGAAGTTGCATGAATCCTTGGGTACACAACTCCATTTCCGCACAGCTTTCCATCCTCAGACGGATGGGCAATCTGAAAGAGTAATCTAGGTAAATAATTGAAACCAATGAAATTGATACAAATATTGAATTGAAATGATAACAATAACGTGAAATACTTGTCAGGTCCTTGAGGATATGCTGAGGAGTTGTGTCATTGAGTTTGAGGGAAGCTGGGATAGATACCTCCCACTGGCAGAATTTGCATACAACAATAGCTACCAAGCTAGTATCCAAATGGCCCCATATGAAGCACTGTATGGGAGAAAATGTAGAACTCCAGTGTGCTGGACTGAATTGGGCGAAGATAAGCGGTAGGGCTGGACACGGTGAAACAGGCTGAGGAAAAGGTGAAATCAATCAAAGCCAACTTAAAGGTTGCCTCAGACAGACAGAAATCTTATGCTGACCTGAAAATGAAAGAAATAGAATATGGGGTTGGCGACAAAGTGTTCCTCAAGGTGTCACCATGGAAGAAGGTATTGAGGTTTGGAAGGAAAGGTAAGTTAAGCCCTAGGTTCATTGGCCCATATGAAGTCATTGAACGTGTGGGTCCAGTGGCCTATAGGCTAGCTTTACCACCAGAGCTGGACAAGATCCACAATGTGTTCCACGTATCCATGCTTAGAAGATATCGCTCAGACCCTTCACATGTCATCTCCAGAGAAGAAATTGAAATACAACCGGATTTGACATATGAAGAAGAACTTCTACGAATCCTAGCTCGGGAAGTGAAAGAGTTGAGAAACAAGCAAATTCCATTGGTGAAAGCGCTTTGGAGGCACCACAACACCGAGGAGGCAACTTGGGAAAGTGAAGAGCCGATGAGGCAATAGTTCCCTCAACTGTTTGCATCAGGTAAATTTCGAGGACGAAATTTAAATTAGAGGGGAAGAGTTGTAACACCCTCCCGGTAACTACTCCGTACATCCTACTGTTCCGGTGACCGGTGTCGGTCCGGACAGCTAGAATGTCCAGAAAAATATTTAAATTAAAGTCAGGAACCATAATTAACTCAAATATTAATAAGAAAAATTTAGTAAAAATTTTAGGAATAAAATACAACCGAGTTAAACGAGCCGGTGCCCAAGCGATGGGTAACCAGAGGGAAGTTGCGGTTCTCGCAACGAGGAGCCCTAGACCCGAGAGAAAAATTATAAAATAATTTTTGGGACTCCAGAGAAGGGTCATTGAGGTTCCTATGGCATTAGAATGCCAAGAAAATACCTAGAAAATTTTTTCAATCGGTACAGACAATTTTGACCCGTTAAGCCAAACGGAGGGCATTTTGGTCATTTCGCCTTCCGAGGTGATTTTTGGCCGACTTGTCCAGTTGAGTAAATAATTAATATAACATAAAATATGAATAAACATTACTAGAAATTAAATTGAAATTGAGTAGTGGAGGAAAGAAAAGAAATTGAGGAAAAAAGGGCTATTTATGACATCATGGTGATGTCATTTATAATTACCAACCAATCACAATTAAGCCCTTATTTGACTAACTAATAAAGAGACAAATTGAAGACTAAATTCATCAAAGATCCAGCAGCCATCTCCTTCCCCAAAACCAGCCAAAAACGTAGAGAGAGAAAAGAGAGGGTTTCCACCATAGTTCAAGCTTCCAAGCTTTGAAACCTTGCTTATCTTGCACCAAAAACCCTAGACCCCTTCAATAAAAATTACCCCCACACCTTGTTGGAGTGTTTGGCAGCCAAGAAAAGCCAAGAAAGTGAAGGAATTGCTTGGGAAAAATCTGCCTTAATCAAGGTTAGTGCATTAGATACTTAAAACTCCTTTTTTTCATGATTTGCAACTTGAATTGAGTAAGAATTGTAACTAAAATGAACAAGAATTTTGTGTACACATACTATGAATTTTTGGCAGCCCTTGTGAAGGAATTATTTTGATTGTTTTGATGTACATAAAGTGGGCTATAGATCAAGTTTAAACCATGTGTGTATGTGATTATTGAAGGAGCTAATAATTAAGGTGTTGTGAAAACCTATAATGGAACTAGGGTTTTGAAGAGTGAAAAATTGGCTTGGCTTGGGAAATTGTTAGAGCACATTTTAATGGTCAATTAGTGACCATTTTAGGTAAGTTGACCATAATTAGAACTGAAAAATAGTATGGTAAAGTGAAGGTGAAATCTGCCCTAGGACAGCAGCAATGGACTGAGATTTCAGTCCAATTACACAGCCATAACTTTGGCTGTGTTGGTCCAATTGGTGTTTGGCCAATTGGACATGAAACTAGGCTTATAATGGCACATTTTTTCTGAAGAAACCATGCCCAAAAGACCAAAGCAAGAGGACCAAAACTTGGCCCCAATCCGGACACCCTGCAACTGATTCTGCAGAATTGACTAAATGAACAGTAACTGTTCATTTGGCCATAAATCACTGTAGATATAGTCAATTGACCTGAAATTTTTACAGAAACAAGTTAAGACATAGAAAAACAACTTTCATGAAGAAACATACCCCAAATTATGGCCATAACCTAACCCAAATGGCAGTGGCACTCACTGTTCATGTTACTGTAGATATGGTAATTTCTGCAGATTGGCAATCCGGCCAGCTTGGGTTTTTGAGCCATATCTGGAGCTACAAAACTCGAAATGGAGTGATTCAAAAAAGGAAATTCAACTAGACAAAATAAGGAACAACTTTCATGTTTTACATTTCTTCAAATTTCCACAGTAACAGTGTCCAATGGAATAGTGAAGTTGACTCACCAAAACTGAAAATTCTGCTTGTGTTGGTTTACACTTTGAAATGGTATTAACACTTAATGCCAACAAGTTTTAAACACAAAATGTGGTATGTTGGGAGTGCCAAAGTCAATGTACATATTTTCTATTCAAAAGTCAACATTTTCGTTGATCAATGAGGTGAATAGTAACACCAAAACATGAAATTCACAAATTGAAGAATTTAAAAGTTTCAAATGCCCTAGTATACCTAACAAGATTGGTTTGGATAGTTTGGCATGCCAATAGGGTTCAGTTAGCAGTACTGCACATGGCAATATGCCATTCCGTGATTTCATGGCTTTTAGCCATTCTGACTTTGTATTGAGACTTGGCCTTGTGCCTGATATTATTTACAGCTTGTTAGCTGTTCTGTTGCACACCGGGAGATGCATATGTGACCGATGGTGTGACGGCCCGAGGTACTAGGTACCCAAAGGTTACGCCATCTGCTATCCATCCGATGCCTAGTGTAGGTTACTTGGGGCAACCAAATGACTAAAAGTGAACAACGTTAACGAAATAATGGATATACCAATACCAAACAAAAAAAGCATACACATTCTATACACATTCATTTTCTTGCTATTTTCTTCTATTATATTATTGCACCACTAAGCATTATTGCTTAGCGCGTTGCTTTTGCACGCGTAGGTACTGGAGACCCCGATCGTGATCCCAGTAGACCACAGACTGGGTGAGTCCGTCCTGTAGTTCTGCTCAGTGTCCTTGTCACCTCAACTTCTGCAGTGCATTGGTAGGACACTAGGTGTCATTTTGGCATTCTGTAATTAATTTTGATTTTCTCATATGTATTTGGATCTATGTAATGTATTTTGATGTTTATGTAAATAATAAAAGTTATGGTTATAAATGCAAAACTTGAGCATTTATTTATTGTTTGTATATGAGGAATGAATGATTGAAAAATGTTGAGAATTTGATAAATGGAGTTGAGATGATGGAATATGAATATAGGAAGTGTTTTTCACAGGTTCCGAAGAACTGGTTTCTCCATTTTTAGCCTGATCACGGATTTTCTATAAAATTTTCGGAACCTCAAATAAATTATAATTTCACTAATGACTTAAATAAAACATATTTCACAAGCTATAATCAAAATTATTGATGAAAATTTATTAAGGTATAATAGAGTGTGCCGGTACACCGTTGGGCATTACTTACTCGGGTATACAGTACACGGGTAAGGGGTGTCACAGTGATAAGTAGAGATGCCACATTTCTTGAACAACAGTTTGTTCAAGAAGGAGGCAAAGGTAGGCAAATAGAGTTAGAATTAGAGAATTCTGACCAACCAACAGATAAGATGGATATAGATCCATCTAGTCAACCTATACCCGTTGATGAAACATCTACAGCTGTTCCTCGTAGAACAACTAGGGTATCTCACCCACTAGTGAGATGTGGTTTTCTTCATGAAGAAGAACAAGAGTTGTCTATTCATGAAGAAGTAGATCATGGAGATGATCCACTTACTTATGAAGAAGCTATATCAGATATAGACTCTTCAAAATGGATTGATGCTATGAAATCCGAGATTGATTCCATGTATAAGAATCAAGTTTGGGATCTTGTTAACCCACCTGAAGGTATTGTACTTATAGGGAACAAATGGGTTTTCAAGAAAAAAATTGGTTCTGATGGATAGGTAGAGACCTATAAGGCAAGGCTAGCAGCGAAAGGGTTTCGCCAAAGGCAAGGAATCGACTATGAGGAGACTTTCTCCCTTGTTGCCATGCTTAAATCAATTAGGATTTTATTAGCAATAACTGCATACTATGATTATGAGATTTGGCAGATGGATGTCAAAACAGCTTTTCTCAATGGATACATTGAAGAAAACATTTTCATGGAACAACCTAGGGGATTTGAATCCCAAGATGGTTCCAAGGTATGCAAGCTAAAGCGATCCATTTATGGGTTGAAAAAAGCTTCGAGGAGTTGGAACATCCATTTTGATGAAGCCATTAAATCCTTTCGTTTTATCAAAAATGAGGATGAGCCTTGTGTATATAAGAAGGTTAGTGACAGTGTTATCACTTTCCTTGTCTTATATGTGGATGATATACTGTTGATGGGTAATGACACAGGTATGTTGACAACTATAAAGGTATGGTTGTCAAATACATTCTCCATGAAAGACTTAGGGGAGGCAACCTATATTCTTGGGATTCGCATCTATAGAGATAGAGCTAAAAGAATAATTGGTTTATCCAAAAGTCTATACTTGGAAAAGGTGTTAAAGAGGTTTAACATGCTTGATTCTAAGAGAGGATTGTTACCAGTGAGACATGGTATCCATCTATCTACAGAAATGTCTCCAAAGACACCTGAAGAAAGAGATAAGATGGCCAGGATTCCATATGCTTAGGCTATTGGAAGTTTAATGTATGCAATATTGTGTACTAGGCAGGATATCGCATATGCTGTTAGTTTGACTAGCAGGTATCAATCCAATCCAGGTTTGGAACATCGATAGTCACAAGAATATCCTTAAGTACTTGAGAAGAACTAAGGATTTATTCTTGATTTATGGAGGTGGAGACTTGCAATTGGATGGTTATACTGATTCTGATTTCCAATCAGATATCGATGATAGAAAGTCTACCTCTGGATATGTGTTCATTTGTAATAGAGGTGCAGTCAGTTGGAAGAGATCCAAATAGAGCACGACTACAGATTCCACTACAGAGGCTGAGTATATTGCTGCATTAGATGCTGCAGAGGAAGCTATTTGGATAAAGAAGTTCGTGACAGAACTTAAAGTAGTTCCATCCAATGAGTCAACAGTTCCACTACACTGTGACAATAATGGAGCAGTCATACAGGCTAAGGAACCAAGGTCTCACCAGAAATCCAAACACATAGAAAGGTGCTACCACATTATCAGAGAAATAGTTGGGCGAGGCGATGTAGCGATGCAGAAAATAGCATCAGCTGAAAATCCAGCTGATCCATTCACTAAGCCTTTGTCACAGACTTAGTTAGACTGATATTTTGAGAAGATAGGTCTAAGATATTGTAATGAATGGCTCTAATGCTAGTGGGAGATTGTTAGTAGTATGCCCTAGAGCATATCATTTAGTATGTATCTCGTACATATTTTTATTAATAAAAGGCATTTCCACTTTTCCGTTTACATAATATATTTATGTGTAATAGAAAAGGTCCATTGATATTTTGTTAGAAATATTATTCTTAAGTTGTTAAGAATATGAGTGACAATATTTCTAGCACAAAGTATCATAAATATGTTCACAATCGAGGACACTTCATAATAAGGACATGACTTATCCAGAAAGATTATATTCATGTTTGTTCCCAAGTTATTTATATGAGATATAAATAAGATGGAATGGTGAGTCTCATGCCATATAACAAACATGATAGGCATTTATAAATGATAAGTAGGCCGAACCAGTGACACTTATGACAAGCACATGGAGTTTACTCTTGTCAATGTTTTGTCATAAATCATATCAGTGCATATAATCTTTAGACCTGAGATAGCACAGTTATCTTGTATATAGGTAGTTTGAGTTTGATACTGCTTTCATACTTATACTGTGTATGGGTATATGGGCATCTGTTGGCTCCTACTAGTTATATATGGAGGCAGGTGTTAATCAAGATGGAATCTGTTCCTCTAAGTAAATAGAGATAAAATCCTATGTTTATTTAATTGTTCTTGATGTTTCAAGTTCCTGGCCAGGACAGATAGAATTATTCAGAAAAGAGTTTTTGATGAGAAAATCTTTTTAATCAAGAACTGGAATTAAAAGAGAACATAATATTCATAGCAAAAGGAGTTTGACATAAACCATGACTCCAGCTTGAGTTGGGATTTTGTAACAGAGAGATTCTAGTGCATGGTAACATATGATTATAGGTTGATTTAAGGTAAACCTTATTACTAATTGGGTGGCCATGGCATGCTATGCTAGGTGTTAACCATGGTCTATGAGGTGCATAAAATGATTTAGAGAAATCATTTATGGTAAGAAAGAGTTCTGATGATATTAAGAGTTGATATCATGTCTCATTGCCAATTAGTGATGAGCCTAGTAAGTCACACACATACACAAGTTATCACCTATTTAAATATGATTTAATTAATTAATTAAAGAGTTTAATTGATTAATTAAATAGGTTTGGTTTGCAATTAAATTGCAAAGTCCCTAGCATGACTTGAAACCAAATCTAGATTATTGGATGTGTAGTATAGATTAAACTTATATTTAAAGTGTTTAAATATGAATTTAATTAATGAAAAATTAATTAATAGAGATTAATTAATTAATTTATATTTGATATAAATTGATTAGAAGAAGAAAAATAATTATTTTGGGTTGAGAACTCAAAATTAAGACACAGGGGCATTTTGGCTATTTCGCAGTGTGACACGTGGCACCATGAGATGGTGACACATGGGATTACACATAAGCTTGCCAAATGTTTTTTTAATTGTAAGATGATTAAAATCAAGATTAAATATAGGTTTGACACTTGGCACAATGTGATTGGGTCACTTTGTAACACCCTCCCTGTACCAACTCCGTACATTCTACTGTTCCGGTGACCGGTATCGGTCTGGACAGCTAGAACGTCCGGAAAAATATTTAAACTAAAGTCAGGAATCATAATTAACTCAAATATTAATAAGAAAAATTTAGTAAAAATTTTTGATATAAAATACAACCAAGTTAAACAAGCCGGTGCCCTAGCGATGGGTAACCAGAGGGAAGTTGCGGTTCTCGCAACGAGGAGCCCTAGACCCGGGGAAAAAATTATAAAATAATTTTTGGGACTCCAGAGAAGAGTTATTGAGGTTCCCATGGCATTAGAATGCCAAGAAAATACCTAGAAAAATTTTTCAATCGGTACAGACAATTTTGACCCGTTAAGCCAAACGGAGGGCATTTTGGTCATTTCGCCTTCAGAGGTGATTTTTGGCCGACTTGTCCAGTTGAGTAAATAATTAATATGACATAAAATATGAATAAACATTACTAGAAATTAAATTGAAATTGAGTAGTGATGAAAAGAAAAGAAAAATCAAAGAAAAGCTCATTTATGACATCTTGATGATGTCATTTAAAATTGCCAACCAATCACCATTAAGTAACCATTTGACTAACTAATAAAAGAGCTAAATAAAGACCAAGGAAGACCAAAAACCAGCTGCCTTCTCTTCAGCCAAAAACGTGAGTTTCTCTTCTTCCTCCCTCCATTGATGTTCAATCAAGCAAGCTTAATTTCCTACCTTGTTACACCACTAAACCCTAACCCCTTTCATTAAACCTTGACCATATCACTTGGGGAAGCTTTTGGCAGCCAAGAAGAAGAAGGAAAGTGAAGTTTTAGCTTGAAGAAATCTGCCCTACAAGAGGTTAAAGTGAGGTTAGTGCTATCCTTTCACTCTCACTCCTTTAATCCTTGTTAGAGCATCATTTTAAGTTAAGAAATTGTAAGAATTTGAAGTAAATTATATGTGTTAGGGCATCTTCAATTTTTGGCAGCCCTAAGGAAGGATGTGGTTGATTGTTTTAATGAATTTAGAATGGATAGAAATGATGTTTAAGGTATGAATATGCATGGATGTTGAATTAGTGTGCTAATTCAGGTTTATGGGTAATTTAAATTGGACATTAGGGTTTTGAGAAGTGAAACTTGGATTTAGCTTATGAAATTGTGAAAGAACATTATAAGGGTCAATTAGTGACCATTTTAGGTATGTTGACCACGAATTGGACTGAAAAATAGTATAGCCAAGTGAATGTGTAGGCTGCCTTCTTAGTGCAGCAGAGTGATTGAAATTTCAGTCTACTTGCACAGTCATAACTTTAGCTGTGTAGGTCCAATTGATTTTTGGCCAATTGGACATGAAACTAGGCTTACAATGGCACATTTTTGCTGAAGAAACCATGCCCAAAAGACCAAAGCAAGAGGACCAAAACTTGGCCCCAATCCGGACACACTGCAACAGCCCCTGCAGAATTGACCAAATGAACAGTAACTGTTCATTTGGCCATAACTCACTGTAGATTTGGTCAATTGACCTGAAATTTTTACAGAAACAAGTTAGGACATAGACAAACAACTTTCATGAAGAAACCTACCCCAAAATATGGCCAGAACCTAACCTAAATGGCAGTGGCAGTCACTGTTCATGTTACTATAGATATGATAATTTCTGCAGAATGGAAATCCGGCCAGCTGTGGTTTTTGGACCATATCTGGAGCTACAAAACTCCAAATGGAGTGATTCAAAAAAGGAAATTCAACTAGACAAAATAAGGAATAACTTTCATGTTTTCCATTTCTTCAAATTTCCACTGTAACAGTTCCAAATGGAACAGTAAAGTTATGGTACAAAATCTGAAAAATCTGCTCCTTTTGTTTAATGCTTAGAAATGGTATTAACGCTCAATGCCAACAAGTTTTAAACACAAAATGTGGTATGTTGGGAGTGCCAAAACCAATGTACCTAATTTCTACCTAAAAGTCAACATTTTAGTTGACCATAGAGGTGAATAGTAACACCGAAACTTGAAATTCAAATATTGAAGAATTTTAAAGTATCGAATGCCCTAGTATACCTAACAAGATTGGTTTGGATAGTTTGGCATGCCAATAGGGTTCAGTTAGCAGTACTGCACATGGCAATATGCCATTCCGTGATTTTATGGCTTTTAGCCATTTTGACATTATATTGAGACTTGGCCTCGTGCCTAATATTATTCTGACTTGTTAGGCATTACTGTTGCCTGGAGATGCATATGTGACCGAAGGTGTGACGGCCCGAGGTACTAGATACCCAGTGCCAGTTTGCCCATTATCCAGTCCAGTCGTCTAGTGTAGGTTACTTGGGGCAACCAAATGAATAAAAGTGGACAAAGTAAATGATATACAAATACCAAACAAATAAAACGTACACATTCACTACACATTTAATTTATTGCTATTTTCTTTTATTATATTATTGCACCACTAAGCATTATTGCTTAGCGTGTTTCTTTTGCCACGGCGTGAGTGCGGAGATACAGATCGTGAGCCCAGTAGACCACAGGTGGGTGAGTCCATCCTGCAGCTCTGCACAGTGTCCGTGTCACCTCAACTTCTGCGGTGCATTGGTAGGACATTAGGTGTCATTTTGACATTTTGTAACTTAACTTTGTTTTTCTCCTATGTAATTAAACTTGTGTAATGTATATTGATGTTTATGTAAATTATGAATATTGTACTTGTGAATGGAAAAGTAAATGTTTACTTGTGATTTATATGTGATCATCACATGTGATGGATGATTGAGAACTGGAATTGAAATGTTGTTGAGATCTTAATATTGAGATTTTGCTGATAAATTGAAGTTGGGATTGTTTGGTAATTATTTGGAAGTGTTTTTAACAGGTTCCGAAGAACTGTTTTGTCCATTTTTAGTCGGTACTCCGCCGGATTTTCTTTAAAATTTTCGGAACCTCAAATAAATAATAATTTTGATAAATGGCTTAAATAAAGTATATTTCACAAATTATATTCAAAAGCATGGTATAAAATAATTAAGGTATATTAGAGTGTGCCGGTACACCGTGTGGCATTACTTACTCGGGTATACTGTACACGGGTAAGGGGTATCACATTTAGTGGTATCAGAGCACGGTTTAGGCGTTTCTGGGCCTAGATTGAGTCCATACCATGCATTGCATTTGTAAGAGTCGAGGTGACACTAACGCAGATCTGTTTATCTTTCTTATTTTGAATAGGATATGGACCCTTCATCTCAGAGAGCCGTTGAGGAGGAAGTGGAGAGTCATGCTCCACTGCGGTGAGACTGGGGCATAAGAGAATATGCTCACTTGACTCAAGCGAGCACCTTTCGACCTCCATAGGCCATGTTTCAGCAAATGGCCGACTTCTTTAGACAAATGGCCGGGGTAATGCCAGCACCACCACCACCACCACCAGCTCCACAGCAGAAATCACACCTGGAAAGGCTAAGAAAGTTTGGGGCAGTGGATTTCTATGGCAAGAGAGAAGATGACTCTGTTGCAGCCGAGAATTGGTTGAACATAATAGGCAAAGTCCTAAAACAACTCCACTGCACTCCAGAGCAAAACCTGGAAGCTGCTATATCTTTGCTGCAAGATGATGCATATGAGTGGTGGGACACTGTGTCCAGTGAAGTGCAGCCAGAAGCTGTAACTTGGGACTTCTTCCTCTCTGAATTCAAGAAGAAATATGTGGGTACTGTATACCTGGAAGAGAGAAGAAGAGAGTTTATTAACCTAAGGCAGAGACAGCTGTCAGTGGCCGAATATGAGAAGGAATTCGTAAGATTGAGCCGCTATGGAAGGGAGATAGTCCCTAATGAAGCTGAAAGGTGCAAGAGATTTGAAGAGGGACTAAATGACAACATCAAGATCCAGCTCACTGCCTTGGGAATCACAGAATTTACCAAGTTAGTGGAAGCTGCAATAAAGGTGGAAAAAGTGAGAATCGGTGAAGCGGACTGGAAGGATAGACAGCGAGAAGAGGGGCCCGGGTTAGTCTAGTTCAGCTCCTGCATTTGGGAAGAAGTTCAAGGGTCCTCCTGCACCGAGTTCGGCTCACCACGTGGTCGTGTCGATCTCGAGGCCTGAGCCACGATTCACCCCTAGGAGAGGTCAGTCCACACCATCAGTGGGCAGCTCTCCAGGGATGGGGTTCAGGGGACCAGCCCCAGCATCTTCTGCATGTCCACACTGTCAGAAATGGCATAAGGGGGAGTGTTGGAGAGTGACTGGTGCCTGCTTGAGGTGTGGGTCAACAGAGCATCAGCTGAGGAACTGTCCACGCAGAACTACTACAGCTGCTCCAACACAAGCAGAAAGACCTGATCCTGCACCACCGAGAGGTAGAAAATCTGGCAGATCTGACACAGTGGGACCATCACAGAGGCCTGCATCCGAGCTAGCAGAGGCGGATAATGGACCACTGCCAGAATTATGCCCCGAGAGCTCGGGAGGAGCAAGATGCCGGGCGTCATCGAGTGCGTCCTCCTCTACACTACACTGTGCATGCATTGGTGGATCCGAGATCCACCCATTCATACATCTGCATCAACTTACCCGTAGAAAGGGGATACTAGTAGGGAGAGTGACCAAGACATTACGGTCACTAATCCATTGGGTCACGATGTAGTGGTGAACAAAGTATACAAGGGTTGCGTTAAGGATTCAGGTATGAATTCTTGGCGCACTGATTGAGTTGCCTTTCCACGAGTTTGACGTGATTTTGGGAATGGACTGGTTGTCACGTCATCAGGCAATAGTTGATTGCAAATTGAAGAGAATTTCTTTGAAAACTCCTGAGGGTAATGAGATCACAGTTGTGGGGGAAAGGATGATTTCTGTCCAATGTCATCTCAATACGATTGCAAGAAGAATGATGAGAAAAGTGTGAAGCCTACCTAGCACATGTGGTGGATGCTAGGCAGGCTAAGCCAAACTTGAGTGACATACCCACAGTGAGAGACTTCCCAGAGGTATTTCCTGAAGAATTGCCTGGTTTGCCACCAGAAAGGGACGTTGAATTTGCTATTGAGACAACTGCCAAGATCTGCACCCATTTCCATTGCTCCTTATAGGATGGCACCCACTGAATTGAGGAGTTGAAAACTTCGGTTGCAAGAGTTGCTAGATAAGGGGTTCATACGCCGATGTGTCACCATGGGGAGCTCAGGTCTTTGTTTGTGAAAAAGAAGGATGGGACTTTGAGGCTATGCATTGATTCTGCGATTGAATAAAGTGACTGTGAAGAACAAATATCCGTTGCCTAGAATTGATGATCTGTTTGATCAGTTGAAGGGGGCAGGAGTATTTTCTAAGATTGATCTCAGATCAGGGTATCATCAGTTGAGGGTGAAGGATGCAGATGTGCCCAAGACTGCATTCAGGACCCGGTATGGGCATTATGAGTTTCTGGTGATGCCCTTTTGTAACACCCTCACTGTAGCAATTCCGCATAGTCTACTGTTCCGGTAACCGGTGTCGGTCCGGATAGCTAGAACGTCCGAAAAAATATTTAAACTAAAGCGAGGAACCATAATTAACTCAAATATTAATGAGAAAAATTTAGTAAAAATTTTAGAAATAAAATACAACCAAGTCAAACGAGCCGTGCCCAAGCGAGGGGTAACCAGAGGGAAGTTGCGGTTCTCGCAACGAGGAGCCCTAGACCCGGGGGAAAAATTGTAAAATAATTTTTGGGACTCCAGAGAAGGGTCATTGAGGTTCCCATGGCATTAGAATGCCAAGAAAATACCTAGAAAAAGTTTTCAATCGGTACAGCCAATTTTGACCCGTTAAGCTAAACGGAGGGCATTTTGGTCATTTCGCCTTCAGAGGTGATCTTTGGCCTACTTGTCCAGTTGAGTAAATAATTATTATGATCTAAAATGTGAATAAATATTACTAAAAATTGAATTGAAAATGAGTAGAAAAGAAAAGAAAAAAAAATGAATTAAATGAGAATTTATGGCATCACATGATGTCATTAGTATACCTTCACCCAATTATATGGTGACACATGGCTATAACCCATTTAAAATCAATAAAATGGGCAGAAAATGAGAGAAAAATGCAGCTTTCTTCTTCTTTCCAATTTCCATACGTGAACCTTTCTTCCTCCATTAAAATTCATTTCATTTTCTCTCTTCCAAACCTTGAATTCTCACCACTAAACCTTAAATTCTCTTCATTAAAACTTGTCCACTCATCTTGGGAAGGTGTTTGGCAGCCTAGAAAGTGAAGGAAAGGGAAGTTTAAGCTTGGAAAATTTTGCCCTACAAGAGGTTAGTGCTTACTTATGCTAATATTCCTTTACTTCCATGTTAAGGACTTGAATTTAGTATGAAATTGTAAGTTAAATGGACTAAAACTCATGTGTATGTGTACCATAAATTTTGGTAGCCCTAAGGAAGGAACAATGATGGAGTATTTTTTATGGTTTTAATGGACTTAAAATGAATTAGAGATTATGTTTAAGGTGCATATACACATATGTGATGAATGAAAGTGTGTATCTAAGGTGTATGTGTGAATCATAATGGGAAACTAGGGTTTGGGAGTGAAAATGTGGACTTGGCTTATGAAATTGTTAAAGGACATTTTAATGGTCAATTAGTGACCATTTGAGGAGATTTGACCATAATATGGATTGAAAAATAGCATAGTAAAAGGGAATGACTATGCTGCCTAGGGACAGCAGCAATGGACTGAGATTTCAGTCCAATTACACAGCCATAACTTTGGCTGTGTTAGTCCAATTGATGTTTGGCCAATTGGACATGAAACTAGGCTTATAATGGCACATTTTTGCTGAAGAAACCATGCTCAAAAGTGTCGCAACGGGATTTTGCGGTCGCCCGGACGATCACTCACCGAAGTGGGAAAAGTGAGGAGTCGCCACCTTAGTTTTGAGGGAAACTAAAGAAAACCATTTAGGGAGTTAAATTAAAAATGAAACCACTTCAAAACAGAGATTCTAGGTTCGGGGTCCATTAACGGGTGGGGAAGGTGTTAGGCACCCCACCTCGTCCCTTAACAAGGGTAAGTAGATTTAATTTTGTGTCATTTATAAATTAGTTAGAAGGGCTATAGTGGGAATGTTAATCCTTTTGGTAAAAGGAATGTTTGATTTTTCACTAATTAGGATTACCCAGATACATAAGTAAATGAGACAGCCTTAGTGAGTTGGCGTTACGAATTGTTCTGGGTTTTGGGATTATCTTGCATACGGGTTGAAATTTGGTGTGAGAATAGGATAAGAACTCTCCTCCTATCTCTTTTTAATATTTATTTGAATAGAGACCGGATAAGAACTCTCCTCCGATCTCTACTGGGTTATTTATTAAAATTCTAATTGGAGGTCGGGTGAGGGTCCTCCTCCGATCTCTTTTAGGTATTTATTAAAATTTCGAGATGGGAACCGGATAAGAATTCTCCTCCGATCCCTATAAAATTTTGAGTTGAGACCGGATAAGAACTCTCCTCCGATCTCTTTTAAATGTTTATTAGAATTTGAGTTAAGACCGGATAAGAACTCTCCTCCGATCTCTTTTAAATGTTTATTAGAATTTGAGTTAAGACCGGATAAGAACTCTCCTCCGATCTCTTTTAAATTAGAAAGGTGCACGAAGGTATTTTTCCGATCTCCAGAATTTTGGTGCCCTAAGAACCTAGAGATAAGGATCCTGAAGTTTAAAGAGATTGGGGATAGGACTTATCAATATCCTTCGGCTAGACGGGGAAAATGAGACCTGATTTACCGACCTCTCATGTATTTATTTTACCAATATTTATTTATGACCAATCTACTCGCTTCTTTTACTTCCATTTTATGGCATCTTTGCGAACTGCGTTATGCGTCACCTAATAGTTTGACTATCTTCCTTATGTATTATTCAGATTTTCCCTTTAAGAGAGATCTTTAGGTTGCAGTTACCTACGTCTTACCTGACCATTTACACTCTACTAGGAACCAGAAAAGCGTGTATTCAGAAATGACGAAGAGTAATAAAAGGCACACTAATCACTAAAGAGATGACACGAGAATAACATTTAGGTCTCTTTGCACGAGATGAACTTGGAGAAAAATCACATACGTAAAAGTACAGAGAGACTACGAAAGAAATGAACGCAAAACACTTAATAAAGCAATGACGTGAGCTCTTACAGGAGGAGGCTGAATCAGTAGGAATAATTATGGGGTGGCCACTAAAAACAAGACCGCGGTGATTAGCTTTGAGAGTTGATGTTCACCGTGGTGGAGGGAGCTTAGCTATGATGTGATTAGGTCAAGATAACAACCGAGTGGGATTTGAGCTCCAACGAAGGGATGAAAATAGAGATGATAAAGAGTTGAAAGTGAAGGCGTGATCGGGTGATGAACAATTTGGAAATGTAGAGTTCCAGTGTTCAAAATCCTTTTTCAAGAAACACTTCAGAAAACTAGTTTCAAAAGTCTTTCCAATCAATACTTCAAAGTAGCAGAATAACAAACTGAATGAAATTTTCAGAGTTCTTCCGCTATAATAACAGCCTTTCCTTTTTTTTCCTCCGTTCTTGTTTTTTTTTTGAGCAGTTTTCATGCGGTATTTATAGGAATCGGTGCTCCCCATGAAGGGTCGGGATTCATTTTGAGGAGATGGAGGTCGATTTTGAAGTACATGATCGGATGTTCAGAATTAAAGAGAATCAAAACGAATGGCTGAGATCGCTTCTCAAAATATTTGTCCTTTTCCCCTTTTAATCCGACGGTCTTGAATCCTTTGTCCGGAACGATCTGAGGGCTGAGAGTGAAAGACGCTGGTATTGTCGTCTTCTCTCTTGATCCAAGGGTTCCGGATTCATCCTTACAAGTGAGATCAACGGTGGGGATTGGGATGTACAGGACTGTCATGACATACCCTGGCACCTGTCAGCATTGCGGGCGATTCTTAGGCGTGCGGTGGAGATATCGTCGCCACGCTTTAACTACCTCGGCTCGATTCGACGGCGGTTATCGAATTTGTCTTATTCTTCTTGTCTTCCGATCCTCCTATCTCTCATTCCGATATATCATTCTGATATACTATCTCCCGATCTTTTTTATCCGTTGATCAGTCTGGATTCGGTCCAAGCATTAATTACATCTCGATTTTGAGCGTCCCGTTTCCTTCGACATTAAATGCCCATTTTCCCTATATATACCTGTTGATAGTGGCATTTCCTTCATTCGATTTTCTCTCTTTCTCCTTGTTTCTTGGTTCTATTTATTAGGAAAGTTAAGCTACAATCGTGGTTTTGATCCTCTTCCGATGGAATTCCCTTTTCCTCGACGGAAAATTTACGATCCCGGTGATTGGATGGTCCTAATTGGCGATGGTGAGAGAACTGAATTTGACCGATCCGTATTGCGGGCTTCGGTTGTACCGATCTCGAGTTGCCCAACTGAGTTCATTCGGCTTCTCATCACATTGATTTTTAAGAAATCTATTCTGATCCACATTGGGTGTTCCGACAGCGGATGAAGCATCCGGTCGGCAATATCCTTGGGATCAGTTATAAACTGATCTTTGGAACACCTGGGAGTATCCTTGGCATTAGTTATAAACTGATCCATGGATCTCCTGGGAGTATCCTTGGGATCAGTTATAAACTGATCCTTAGATCAGCCTCTTCAGATAGGATTTTCTAGAGATCACAGAAATGATGTGATCCAATGTTAGTGTAATCCGATCTCTAGAGATCGCCCAAATGATGTAGTGCATCAATGTAATCGGATCTCTAGGGATCACCCAAATGATGTAGTCTGTCATTTATTGTAATCCGATCCATAGAGATCGCCCAAATGATGTAATCCGATCTTTTTGCAAATAAAGACTTTATTTTGCAGTTATCATCTTATTATTTTTGCATTGATTATTTTCCGATCTCTAAGGTGGTTATCCGATCTGGTTCTTTACTTGAATGACACTTGACTAATCCTTTATTCAAAATATTTAACTTATTATGCCGATCTCCGATTAACCGATCTCTGAACATTCGGATATTTGAGAAAAGTGTCAGAACAGCTGTCGAGTCTCACCAATCGATGCGCCGCCTAGAACCTTGCGAGCATTAAATGCTCGGACTAGTATAAATAGGGGAGGGTTAGCCAGTTGTTTTCTCATTTCATTTTCAGTCTCCTGCTCATAGCTTCGAAGTTCTCTCATTTTCTCCGGTTTCTCCGACACCGATTAGACTCTGGTAAGGACTTTGATCTTCTTTTTTGTTTAAGTTCTTTGTTTCTTTTGAAAATGAGCGGTGCCGAAGGTCAGAGAGCGGCGAGCCCTCCTTCCATTGAGTTCTCTTGGTCATCGTCTGATGAGGAAGAGGCGGCCGGGCCAAGCACGCAACCCGAACCTCTTAGGGTCCCTGCTCCAGGTCAGGGGCGGGTCGTACCATTAAGGCGTACGCGCCCTTCAGGTAGGGAGAATCTCCCTATAGACGAGCTACGATCGGTTCTTCGAGAATCCGATCTTCGGTCGTTTAGCCAAGAATATAACATTCGGCCCGACTTGTACGAGCTAATCAAGTGCCATGACGACCTTCGTGTCAATCACTTCTTTGAAGAGAACGACATGGTTATGGTGTACGAGGAACAATTAAAGGCCGGCCTTCGGGTCCCCCTGGATGACTTCTACAAGGAGGTCTTAAAATTTCATCGAGCATCCATTGTTCAAATTCACCCCAACTCGTGGCGGATCTTGGTAGCTTTCCGAGGCCTATGCCGAGCTAAGGGAATCAGACCTACGGCTAAAGTGTTCGCCAAGCTGCACCGGCTAACTCACCGAAAGGACGATGACCACTTTGGTTCTTTCAGTGAAGCCTAGTTGCGAGCTCTTTTCCGATCGCCTCGTCCCTTAAGAAGCTGGAAGACTCGTGTCTTCAGTGTGAGGAGCAAAGAGCCGCGCCGCTTTGAGGATTTCCCCATGGTGGTGGTACGGGGACCCTTGCTTCGAACCATATTACCACTGGCGAAGAGGAAAGTTTGATAGTGATGGATCTGAAGAGTGAGGCTGCCACTAAAAGTATTCTTGTTTGGATTCGGTATCGTAGAAATGCACCATTGACTGTTCAATCGCTCACCGGCCAAGACCGCGAACTTCCGCTCTAACCTCGGCATCGGTATTTTCTATATCTCAATTCTCACGACCTTAGTGATCTCACTAACCTTTTCTTTGTGCAGTATGGCGGGTGGTGAAGGTCATAGGAAGCGGAAAAAGGAAAGAGAGATCTTCGGAAAGTAAAGGAGATGAAGCGTTGAACGACTCCAAACACACAGTCGCGAGCACGGGAGATACAAAGAGATCCTCCCCAACCTTCGGTCCTCGACCACTGAAGCTACCCGATCTCCTCCTAGATCGGAAGAGCAGCCTCGATTCTTGCAGTTGTCCCAAGCGCGAAAGGGGACCTACTCAAGCTTCAGGAGGACCTCCTCTGGGCGCTCGAATCGATCGACTCCTTGAAGGATAACCGAATCATAAGGAGAACCCGGTTTTGCTAAAGTCACGGGTCTACCATCTTCTTTCAGAGGATCGGACAGCTATCCTGAGTGGCCTTGATGACATATTGACTCGGACCATGAGCTTAAACGTGGAGTGTCCGTGAACCGCACCATGATCCGAAAGGATTCGCTACCGGGTAAGGAGATCGGGAAGAAGAACCAGAAGTGGATTCCCTCCGATCCGAACTCTCATCGGCCGGATTATATATCTCGTGTCGAGGGACGGGCAAAGCTCCATGAAGACCGGTTGGCCGAATGTAACCGTATTTCGGACGAGAGGGACCGCGCTCTTAAGAAGTCCAGCGCTCCACGCCAATGCATCCTCTCGGTCGCTCAACTTATAGAGGAACTCGAGGCGAAGGATAAGGAGCTTAAGGAGAGGGATGAGGAGATGGTGACGGAATAGCCGAGGCCTATGTGAAGGCTCACAAGGATCTCTTGGCCGCACTCCAGGAGCGTTACCCAGAAGAAGACTTTTCTTGGATGGACGACCTGGCACCCGGGGGCGATGGTGAAGATAGTGAGGATGAAGCCGAGGGTGAGAGGGAGAGAGGGAGTGATCCAAATGTAGATCAGGCTGGGGGTGATCCCCCAGCCGAATAACTTTGTACAAATTATGACATGAAATGAAATGAATGATTGTGATCGGAAAATTTTGAACCATTATTTGTCTGAGTATTTGATTGTATGAGCACAGCAAAACAAAAACTAAATGTGATTATTAATCTAAGTATGAGAGATCGGAAAGCACTCTGAACATGAGATCGGTAGGGAAGAAATGCTGAACAGAACTTGACCGAAAATTTAACTCGAACACTTAAGATCGGAATCGAACCAACACTTTAGCTCTTAAACTTTCGGAAAGGAGGTCGGCAATAAAACTGGTAGGAAAAGATCTAGTGCTAGTTCACTCCATTTATCAACAGGGATCGGGAATATTCTTGTGGTCAGGAAATCCGCAACGGGTTTGAAGGATCGGTAAATGATTTGAGAGATCGGTGAGTTTCAAGGGATGCGTAGGACTTATCATTGATTCACGTCTTTGCGAGGAGAGGTCGGAAATGTGACCGCCTACCAAAGAGGGATCGGAAACGTGATTAGCTACTCCGAGGAAACTTAGCACCGGGGATCGGTTTCAAAGTATTTTGGGGATCGGCCAAAATATGGTGTCGACAGCTGCCCCTCTTTACGTAATTTCTATTAAAGGAAAAATTTCCGTATAGGAATTATGTAAAGATTCCGACTCATATTTTGGACGATTAGGTATTTGAAATTAGGGAACTAAAGCACACCTAAGTTAATGACCTAGAAAATTAAAATCAACTTAGATCTATAAACCAGAGGTTGATAACAGAAATTTAAATTGCATGAAATTAAAATCAACTTAGATCAAGGAACCAGAGGTTGATAACAGAAATGTAAATTGCATGAAATTAAAATCAACTTAGATCAAGGAACCAGAGGTTGATAACAGAAATTTAAATTGCATGAAATTAAAATCAACTTAGATCAAGGAACCAGAGGTTGATAACAGAAATGTAAATTGCATGAAATTAAAATCAACTTAGATCAAGGAACCAGAGGTTGATAACAGAAATGTAAATTGCATGAAATTAAAATCAACTTAGATCAAGGAACCAGAGGTTGATGGTGGAAATGTAAATAGCATGAAATTAAAATCAACTTAGATCAAGGAACCAGAGGTTGATAACAGAAATGTAAATTGCATGAAATTAAAATCAACTTAGATCAAGGAACCAGAGGTTGATAACAGAAATTTAAATTGCATGAAATTAAAATCAACTTAGATCAAGGAACCAGAGGTTGATAACAGAAATGTAAATTGCATGAAATTAAAATCAACTTAGATCAAGGAACCAGAGGTTGATAACAGAAATTTAAATTGCATGAAATTAAAATCAACTTAGATCAAGGAACCAGAGGTTGATAACAGAAATGTAAATTGCATGAAATTAAAATCAACTTAGATCAAGGAACCAGAGGTTGATGGTGGAAATGTAAATAGCATGAAATTAAAATCAACTTAGATCAAGGAACCAGAGGTTGATAACAGAAATGTAAATTGCATGAAATTAAAATCAACTTAGATCAAGGAACCAGAGGTTGATAACAGAAATTTAAATTGCATGAAATTAAAATCAACTTAGATCAAGGAACCAGAGGTTGATGGTGGAATTGCAGGAAAATAAAATCAACTTGGATCAAGGATCCATAGATTGATGGTGGAATTGCAGGAAAATAAAATCAACTTGGATCTAGGATCCATAGATTGATGGTGGAATTGCAGGAAAATAAAATCAACTTGGATCAAGGATCCAGAGGTTGATGGTGGAATTGCAGGAAAATAAAATCAACTTGGATCAAGGATCCATAGATTGATGGTGGAATTGCAGGAAAATAAAATCAACTTGGATCTAGGATCCATAGATTGATGGTGGAATTGCAGGAAAATAAAATCAACTTGGATCAAGGATCCAGAGGTTGATGGTGTAATTGCAGGAAAATAAAATCAACTTGGATCAAGGATCCAGAGGTTGATGGTGGAATTGCAGGAAAATAAAAATCAACTTACAAAACAAGTCTGACTTTGGCATATGAAGTTATTCCCTGAAAGAGTGTACTCAACAAGATAACGAAGGCGGACGATTAATGGAGGAGGAGTTGCAAGACCTGACCTATGATTTCATTCTTTCGGATGCCCCTTTTCATTCCCGACTTTCTTCTTATTCTACGGGAAGCGCCCATGGTTTTCACTTTCTCTTCGTCCATCTGCTAGAAGCGCCTTTCGTTTAAGTTCGCTCTAGTTTTTTTTTTTTTTTTTTTTTTTTTTTAAGGCCGTCATTCTCGCAAATCTCATAGCAAAGCACGTGAGGTTATCAATTCTCGAATTCAAATCTTATGGCAAAAATTTAACTAATTAATAGCACATTAAACAAAGAGAAAGGGCGATTAAAAGCGGGCAATGGAAAAATAAGAGCGAAGGAATAAAGTATAACTTTATTATGGTCTTGAAAAACGAAGATAAACTTTCAAAGGGAAAGGCCATAGGGATAGATCTCACATATTCCTTATGGTTAATTTTGAAGTCTTTTAAGCGCCATTATTTGAGTTCTTTGAAGTCGCATGTCGTAACGGTCTCTTTTCTATCCGTGGTTTCATGCCCCTTCCTTATTCCTCCACTTCGGTTCTTGGGACGCCTTTTGGGTTTTCACCCCAAGATTTTTTTTAAGGCGCCCTTTGGGTTTTCATCCTTTCTCCTTTTCATGCATAGTATCTCTGACGGTTGTCGGCATTCACGAGTCTCGGGAATTCTTCACCGTCCATGTGAGTCAAGATCAAGGCTCCTCGAAAACGCCTTTAATCACATAAGGACCCTCGTAGGTTGGTGACCATTTGCCCCGGGATCGCTTTTGGTTTGGCGATTTTCTTGAACTAAGTCCCTGTGTTGAAATTCCTGGGCGCACGTTTATCAAATGCCACGCCATTCTTCTCTGGTATAATTGTCCGTGACATGCTGCTGTTAACCTTTTCTCATCCAAAGAAATTCAATGATCCAACCTTGATGGATCCATTCGACTCATCGATCCTCGATTCCTTCAAAATTCTTAGGACGGATTTCAACCTCAATAGGCAATCTGACTTCCATCCCGTAGACCGGTGAGTATGGTGTTGCCCGGTCGAGGTTCTTACTAAGTCCGGTATGCGTGGAGAGCGTAGGAAGCGTATCATGCCAATCCCTATATGTGACCGTCATTTTCGGATTATTCTCTTGAGGTTTTTGTTCGGCTTCAACCGCTCCATTCATCCGGGACGGTATGGGGAGGAATTGAGATGTCGGATTCGTATTGATCACACACTTCCGAATCTTGGACCGTTCGTGTTCTTGGCGTTATCGGTGACAATTTCATTCGAGACCATGCGGCAGATGATATTGTTTCAAGAATTTGAGAAACGTGTTCTGCGTGATGTGAGCATAGGATGTCGCCTCGACCCACTTGGAGAAATAGTCGATGGCTACAAGGATGAATCTGTGCCCATTGGATGCCTTGGGATTGATGGGACCAATCACATCTATGCCCCACATTGCAAAAGGCCACGGTGAGGCGAGATTGAGCGGCTTGTGAGGTGGCACATTTATCGGATCTGCGAATCGACACTTGTGGCACTTCCGGAAATACTCGATGCAATCCTTTTCCATTGTGATCCAAAAATACCCACGTCGCATGATTTGCTTCGCCATCATGTGTCCATTGGCGTGAGTGGCACAATTTCCCTCATGAGTTTCAAAAGGATTCTCTTTGCTTCCTTTGCATCTACACATCTCAACAATTCTCCGTTGGGGCTCCTCTTGTATAGGGTCTCTCCACCGGGAAAGTACCTAATGCTAACCTCGAATCATTTTCTTTTCATGTTTGCTTGCCCCTGAAGGGAATTCTCTGGTTCTACAGTAGACCAGGATGTCATGATACCAAGGCTTTCCGTCGGGCTCTTCTTCAATCATGAAGCAATAGGCTGGCTCATCCCTCACCTTAATCTTCAACGTCTGAAACATCTGCCCTTCTTCGATTTGAGCCATAACAGCTAGAGTAGCTAAGGCATCAGCAAATTGATTCTTGTCTCTACTCAGGTGAGTGAAAGAGATTTCTTGAATTTCTTGATCAACTCCAGAAGTACTTCGATATGGGATCAACTTGGGATCCTTAGTTTGCCATTCTCCCTTGACTTGATAGATTATCGAGCCGAGTCTCCGTACACCTCCAACTTTACGATTTTCCTCTCTATAGCGGCATGTAGACCCATTACACAAGCTTCATACTGCGACATTGTTGGTACAGTCAAATCCCAACTTAGCGGCTATTGGGAAGTGCTTTCATGCAGGGATACTAGTGCAGCTCGATTCCATTTCCGATAAATTGTTGCTCCATCAAAATACATCTCCCATACATCAGTTGGCTCATCTTCTCCGTGGTCTACTTCATTGATATGTTCATCGGGAACTCAAAATCTAGAGCTTCATAATCCGGGATAGGGTTTTTACGCTAGGAGGTCGGCAATCACGCTACCTTTCACCGCTTTTGGGTCATGTAGACTATGTCGTATTGGGAGAGTATAACCTGCCACTTGGCTATCCTTCCGACACGAATGGGCTTTCGAATACATATTTGATAGGATCCATCACGGAGATAAGCCATGTCTTGTGATTCAACATATAGTGCTTGAGGCGATTTTTGTCCATGCTAACGCTGACAAGTCTTTTCTAAGAAGGAGTACCTCGACTCACAATCATTGAACTTCTTGCTCGGGTAATAAATGGCCCTCTCTTTTGGGGTATCATCATCTGTCCCAAAACACATCCCATGGAATTCGTTGGGTGCCATGTACAGGATCGAGGCTACGCCCTGAGTGGGACCAATCTTGGTGGGTTTGTGAATCTTGCTTGATTTTCTCAAAAGCCTCTTGACAATGAATCCCATTGAGTAGAGTTGTTTTTCCGAGTAATCGAAAATAGGCTCGGCTTTGGCGGTGAGATTAGAAATAAACCTCGAAATGTAGTTGATTTTCCCAGCTGCGCACCTCCTTTCATTTTTGGGGCGGCATTTCTTGAATAGCTCGAACCTTATGCGGATCTATTTCTATCCCTTTCTCGCTTACTATGAATCACAACAGTTTTCCCGATCTAGCTCCGAATATGCACTTAGCAGGGTTCAGCTTCAACTGGTATTTCCTGAGTCTTTCAAACACCCTCCTTATCACCTGAACGTGGCTCTCCTCTCCCGGGATTTGATGATCATATCATCCACATACACCTCCACTTCTTTATGCATCATATCGTGGAATAATGTGACCATTCTTGTATTTGGTAAGTAGCCCCGGCATTCTTCAACCCGAAGGGCATGACCCGATAGCAGAATACCCCCCATTGGGTGATAAAAGCAGTTTTATCCTTGTCTTCCTCGTCCATTGGGATCTGATTGTACCCTGATGCCCCATCAATACACGAACATCTGCCCAAACCCGCGGCATTGTCAACTAACACATCAATGTTGGGGAGAGGAAATCGTCTTTCAAACTAGCTTTATTAAGATCCTGTAGTCAACACACACCGACTCTCCGTCTTTCTTCATCAACGGACGACGTTAGCCACCCATTGGGGATATTTGACCACTTCTAAGAACCGGCGTCATCTTTTTCTTGACTTCATCCAGAACCTTGAGCAGTGTATCGGGATTCATTCTCCTTAGTTTCTGCTTCCGGGATCGTTCCCGGAATTATAGGAATATTGTGCGTCACTATCTGAGGTCCAAACCGACCATGTCATCATAGCTCCAAGAGAACACGTCGAGAAATTCCTTAAGCAGACCGATCATATCTCCCAACTCCTCACTCTCCACTATCTTAAGTTCCCTTTTTACTTCTTCCGTGCCTAAGTTTATTGTGCACGTTTCGTCTTCACAAGGCACGAGGGAGGGTTCATCTTTTTCAGTGCTTTCTTACGTAAGGTCTTCCTCGAATTACTTGAAGTAATGGCGTTATGGGGATTTCAAAATTAACGGAGGAATTTACGAGTCTATTGGATTATTAGGTGTTAATTGATGAATTGTCTGAAGGAATAAAGAATAGAACATGTTATAAGGATGGAAAGAAAAGAGTATTGAATTAAAAATGCGCTATTAATTCATTAATATTAATGCCATAAGAAAAGGTCCATTCTGATATTACACTTGTCACCATGGACAAAGTGATCAAGTGTAGATAACAGAGGTACTTTACTCGAGATTGAGTGCAGGATATCCTCCATTGTCCGGTTGTCAAGCTCCCGCTCTTGACCATTGGCGAAGTTAGGGCCTCATACAAGGAATCGGTTGGATGACATCTATGGATGGATCATCGGTGATTCTTACGTACTTGCGGATGTTGAATGGCCGGTTTAGTGAAGATTTCCGTGATTCTCGGGACTACTTTCACCTTTCCTATCTTACGGTCAAATCTCGATCCGAAGCATTTTTCTCATCGAATCGCCCATCCACGAGGGCATCCTCCTCATATCCCAAACCACAACGGCCTATCTTACGAATGGCGGTATAGGCTTGACAATCCCTTGTAAAGTGGCGCCTAGGCCTTTACCCTCTTCATACCGCTTCTTGACATTACTTTGGCCACCATAGCCATGGCCCCTCCTTCCCGGTATTTTGCAATTCAAGGGCACTGGAAAGAACTTTCCAATGACTCCTCTTTGCTTCCACATAAGGGAGTGATTGCGGCTTGGTGACTAGTATGGCCTCTTCGCCTTCAGTGATGATTTTGCCGTCCTTAATGTATTTAATCTTACGGTGCAAAGTAGAAGGAGCGACGTTCGAGAATGGATCCAAGGCCTCCCTAACGACATGGTGTAAGCGGCTCAATGTTCATCACTTGAAGCGTGATATTGAAAGTACATGCACCGACTGGATTGGCAAGTCAACGTCCCCGGCACCTCTCTCCTTGTTAGTCAAAGCTCTCACCACCATAGCACTTTGGCGTATGTCGATTGGTCAGCGGCAATCTAGCCAAGGTAGCGCTAAGCGTACATTGAGGGTGATCCGTTATCGATGAGGACCTTGGCTACTATACACCTTTACATTTCACCGTTACATGCGAGCTTTATTATGCCCTAAGCTGCGGTCTACCTCCTCTTGAGAAAAGGCTACAGTGGATGCTGGATTTGTCCCACTAACTTCTCAAGCGCCGGAGTAATGTCGGGGTTGACAAAGGCACGATCCAGATTCTCTGTAAGGCTTGTCGGTGCACTTAGAACTCAAAATCGCGATACAGTGAAATCCAGCGGGTGTTTTCTCAATTGCTCCACCACATCATACTCGCTCTGTTTCATTATTTGGAGCAACAGATTCTTCATCTTCTCTATGCTCAATGCTCTGCTTCCCTGCTTTCTCAACCTCCTCTTAGTGTTTCTCGATGACTCTCCCATCTTTACTTTCCCTTTTCTCTTTTCTCTTTCCTCGTTCAGTAACACCTCCCACTTGGGTTATAAACTCGACTTCTTGCTCAGTGGAGAGGGTTTTATTGCAATAATAGGTGAGGACTTGTTTGGGAGCGATGTTCTTTGGCAGTCGGCATAAGTCATCTGAAGTGCTCGTGAGGAGCGAAACATGGCTTTGGTAGTGCGGAGGTGAGGCGAGGCTAGGAGCGGATGTCTGCTTGCGCTCTCGAGTAAAAACTTGGAAATTATAGTTCCAAGGGACGGCATGAGTGTTGGTGATGGGAGGTGGCGGTCGAATAAGCATTCGGTGGTGAGGCTCTTTGGGGTGAGAAGGTGATTAGGCTTGGGGTAGAAGCGGTTTGGCTGAATCTTGTGGTGTTCACTTCCCCTCCGTTTTGACCTCTTCGACATCTCAACCCCTTAAAGACAATAAGTTCGGACCTCTTGCTGAACCCCTCACAATCTCGACTCATGATGTTTGCCCCTCCATGGTAAGGACACCGTATTCTCCTCTAATCCCGTTGCACAGGGGAAAGATAACCTTCCCTCATTGCTATAGCAAAAATCTCCTCAAAGTATGGAACCAGCTCATCCACTTGGTGTTGATCCCTTTCCCTTAGATTCGATCATATTTACACCACTACCGCATTATGGTTGGGCGGTGGATTTGAGGTGACATTGGGGAGGAACCATTCCCCTCAATTTTCAACCACCCGTTCGGATTAGGCGTGCACTCTCCTCTGAGTGCCCATGATTGTCGATTGAATGCCCTTGTGCTCCTCCATGATACTCACAACGGTGTGGCATCATACCACAGGATATGGCGGTGGATTGGGTCCAAAGGTGATGCGATTTGGTTTATACCGACAAGGTATCGGTATATTTCACCGAGAGGAGGAAGGGGTGGATCGGGATTTCTTGGAGGTCTCGGGTTATTTTGTGGTGGTCGTGGTTGAGTTGGTGGAGGAGGTGGTCTTGGTTGGAAATTTGTGGGTGGGGCGTATTGTGGGCGTGGTTGTGGATAATTAGGGAAAGGAGGTGGAATGTTGGCGATGGTTTGGCCATGAGAGGGGGAATATGGCCGGTAGTTATTTTGGGAAATTGGGGTAATTATTCGCGGGTGATAGAGTGTACATCACCCTCCTTTTCTTGCCAAAATTGGCGCTTTCTTTCTGAGGTTCTCAGCCAACTCCTGTAGCCTTCCTATTCTCAGATTGGCTTCGATTCTCTCACCGGCTTGGATGATATCTGAGAAGCTGTTGGAGGTATTTCCGATCATCAAGTTGAAGTAGGGAGCCTTCAACGTTTCGATGAATAGGGAGCAAAGTTCATTGTCGGTCCTTTGGAGGATATACTTCGCAGCCTTCTCCCTCCATCGTTGGGCGTCTTGAAACTTTCCGGTCTTTCTGTGCAGTTGCAGAGGTCCCTCCTTGTGGGTGCCGCATCACAATTGAATTTATATTGCTTGAGAAAAGTATCGGCTAAATCCTTCCGAGTGTAGCTTGCTCTGTCCAATTGTATGCACCATCTCGGAGCTGCTCGGAGGCTCGTGAAAGAAGTGAATGAGAAGTCTATCGTCTTAGTTAAGGCGGACATTTTGGCAATGTAGGTTGCGGTGGATGCGAGGATCCGAGTTTCGGTGTACTTGTGAAATCCGGAACCTTGAATTTGGGTGGTACCACCACATCGGCACCAATCTTAGTGACGACACATCATTGAACCATACATGTTCGGCCCCTCTATTGCCCTCGAGTCTTTCTTCTAGGCGATAGTTTCTCGTTATCTCTCGCCCTATGTTCTCCTTCCACGTGTGATATGCTCCTCCAACCGGGAGCCGAGGGTGGAGTAAAGCTGGATGGATCGGGATTGAAGGGTGAGGCTCGGCATTTGAGGCAGTAGGGTAATAGGAGAAAGGTGGGTCATTATTCATGCTCACCGGATTGTGATGATCGGTCCGGAATGGGAGGCGAAAGGTAAAAGAGGTTGAAGCTTGATGAGGATCATTTGTTGTAGGAGGCGGAGGAGGTAATGGTGGGTTAGGTTCAAGTAGGTTTGTTCGAGACATTTCCTTCATTAGTCTCATGATTTGAGAAGTGATCTTTCAATTCGGAGACACCTTACATGAGTTCTGTACTTGCTCTGATTTTCCATTATCTTTCTTGTTCGAGATCTTGTTAAGTACACTCGCTTGGGTTGAAGCGTGTGCTTAGTCGGACTTGCCTTGTTTGAATCAATATTGATTTCTGGAGGAGTAAAAGAAAATCTGAAATAAAATTTGGATTTTTGCAGAGAAACTAAAAAGTCTGATGCGGACGAAGGATCTGATGGCATTTGAGAGCCAAGTTGAAATCGTAAAAGGATAATTGCCTCGACTTTATCATGGCATCGTTCGATAGTCCGACCGTGAATGGAGATTGAGTGCGCATTTATGATCTTGGTCCATACAACGCATTTCAATTTTTCACATAACCCTAGCGAGGAAGTTCCTACGGGAGTCATACTATTCATTCACAAATTGTGCTAAACAATGGTCCAAAAATCACTTCATTAACTGAATAATTTGTACATCGTATCTTTTACATCGGCCTAAGCTCTGGGAGGTTCTTTATAATGAGATGACATTTTCTGAGATACTCATATAACCTTCCTTCTTGCCTGGTAGGATCGAATGCTTTAGGCGTACTCGGATTCAGTAATAATTCTTGTTTTCCTTGTGCTATTGTCCTCTCCATTGGTCTACATTCTCTTTCGGTTCTTGATAGAGGCGACATTTTCTTTTCTTTTCTTTCTTTAGCACACTCTTTCAAGATATCGTTGATGAGGAGTGCATTCTTTTAATTCAATCTTCTTCTTCTTGTTTTCTGTTTATACTCTCCAACGAGCACCTCTTGGTACTTCATCCTTTCTGAAGCTTACTATTACGCCCTTTCATTTCTTTGACCTCGGCTTGGAGAGTTTCTTTCTTTCCCACTGTACCTCTTGCTCTTGAACCCTATCCTTTCGGCCCTTGCCTCTTCCTTGAGCTTTCTTACCCTTCTCTTAAGTTTACATGTTGGTCCTCCATTGTTTATTTGTTCTGCAATTGTGAGTTCTCGGTATTTGCCTTTGTGGCGAGTCAACCAGCGATTATCGGCTTCCTCTAATAAGGCGTCTTGGCGAGGTTGTCGTCCTTGAATTCTCTGATGAGTGTTCTCGGTCCTGTCGGTCCTCCATTTAAGATAATCGCCCGAGGCACTTGGGCCTTTGGGTGATTTCTCTATCGAACGATGCTTTCCCAAGACTTGCGAGCCATTTTCAACCTTCTTCTTCCTTGAGTTCATGGTAGAAGTGTCCTTGGTGGTATTCTTCAATGTTGATCACAGTTGTGTTGAGCCAAAGCGCCTTGTTACAGTATTTGGAGTGTAATTTGTATACGGTTATTCCAATTAGGGACACCGATGAATACCTCTGTACCAATCAAGACAGGTTGGCTTGGCGTCCAGACTTCCTCCAACGATAATCATGGCTATTGAAACTCGAGAATCCGTTCCATACTGTTTTTCATTCTTGGGCTTATCACTAACGGATCATCTTCTCAATGGGAGGCTGGTCAAGGTACCAAGTCAATCCTTTTGTCTCCTCGGGACACATGTGGTGATAGTCCAGAGGTATAATAGCGAGAGCAACACTTAATGGACCCTTTCCCTGTTATGCTGCGGTAAGTTAGGGTTAACAAGGTTTCACAAGGATTGCCGGTATCGGGTTGATCCTGCCTTTCTCTTGTCCAAAATACCTCTCTTGCTTGCTAGTGATGATCCCCAATGGCCGGGAGCAGGATCGGACCATAGATTCCCAAGGCGAGTGCTACGGAGCTTGATCCCATCGTTTCTCTTGGAGGCGATGATCTAACCGCTTCTCAAGGTACGTCCAATACCATCCATACGTGTTCCCTTTGGTGTTTCTCTGGACTTTACTTCTTACGGGAAAACCCAACATGTGTGCCAACCGTTTCAGTGCATCTATGCTCGAGGTGTAAGTAGATCCGGTTACGCAAGGAGTATGGGATCCCTAGCAATGCACGATATTCTTCCATAGTGGGGACCGTGTCAATATCATTGAAAGAGAATACTCCGTACTTAGGATTCCAAACCGACAACATGGCTTTTAATGCGGATTTGGACCTTGACTTGCATTAAGGTTGCAATCCTTAGTACTTTTCTTCAAAGCGTACCTTGACTCGATCGGGGCGACCTCCATCTACTAGGCGGACCCTCGAGGTTGTTCATTTTGACCTCTATTTCATCCAAATCCGGTGAAGGTAGCGAGCTAGCGGCGCCTTGAAAGCATCATTTTGGGAGAATGCGGAACATGAGCGATTCGGACCAAAGTTTAGCATTACGAACCTTTTACGCAGTGACTCGAGGATGCCATGATAAAAATGATGCCTATCCTTTACTGGACCCTCGGTTTGGTGATGCTGCGGGAAGATTCGTTAGTAAGACAAATTAGGGTAATTTTGAATCATCTTTGTTGTGAGTGACACGTACACATTTATCAAAGTAGGAAAATGTGTAAGTGTTTGATGAAATTCAAGATTACCCTCACAAAAATGAACGAAAAGAAATCGAAAGAGAGTAAGGTAAGAGTAAACATGTCCCCTTTTGTCCTATAATAGGGAGACTCCTGATACCGGGTAAGTGCTACCTATCTGGATGGTTCTATCTTATGAGGCGATTTACTACGGCTTTGGCTATTGTGACGGTTTAGCTCGGGATCTAATTTTTCTAATAGCCACGGGTTCCCAAATTGCCCCTCATCAGCAGTAGAGCCCCATTCTACCCCATGATATTGTCGGAAAATTCCACGAGTATCACAATGGATAGAACGAGTTTCAATTTGGCGAGAGCCTTCACGGATACTAACGGGTAAAACCCACGGGCACCGCTACATGACCCCTCCTACTTTCCTAAAAGGGTAAGAAAGCCCGGGTTAGGACTATAGTGAGTGAGGACATTGTGTAAGTGTTCGGTGTGTGAAGGGACACTTTTACCTCTTCCCGATTCAGGGGGTTTTTATTTTTCCATTTTTTCCTTTTTTCCTTTTTCTTTGAAGTGAAGAAACCTTTGGAGATAGAGCAGGCAAAACAAAATAGTTAGCAGCAATAATAATTAGCATATAAGACATTGCCGAGTGAGCCCCTCTAACTATAATTTGATGAGACAAAAATTAAGCCTACTTTTGGACCTCTAGACTGGGGTTAGGATACATATGTCCCCAGTGGAGTCGCTAAGTCATAGCGGGATTTTGCGGTGCCGGACGATCACTCACGAAGTGGGAAAAGTGAGGAGTCGCCACCTTAGTTTTGAGGAAACTAAAGAAAACCATTTAGGGAGTTAAATAAAAAAATGAAACCACTTCAAAGCAGAGATTCTAGGTTGGGGTCCATTAACTTGGTGGGAAGGTGTTAGGCACCCCACCTCGTCCCTTAACAAGGGTAAGTAGATTTAATTTTGTGTCATTTATAAATTAGTTAGAAGGGCTATAGTGGGAATGTTAATCCTTTTGGTAAAAGGAATGTTTGATTTCTCACTAATTAGGATTACCGGATACATAAGTAAATGAGGCGGCCTTAGTGAGTTGGCGTTACAATTGTTGCAGGTTTTGGGATTATCTTGCATACGGGTTGAAATTTGGTGTGAGAATAGGATAAGAACTCTCCTCCTATCTCTTTTTAATATTTATTTGAATAGAGACCGGATAAGAACTCTCCTCCGATCTCTCTTTGGGTTATTTATTAAAATTCTAATTGGAGGTCGGGTGAGGTCCTCCTCAGATCTCTTTTAGGTATTTATTAAAATTTCGAGATGGGAACCGGATAAGAATTCTCCTCCGATCCCTATAAAATTTTGAGTTGAGACCGGATAAGAACTCTCCTCCGATCTCTTTTAAATGTTTATTAGAATTTGAGTTAAGACCGGATAAGAACTCTCCTCCGATCTCTTTTAAATGTTTATTAGAATTTGAGTTAAGACCGGATAAGAACTCTCCTCCGATCTCTTTTAAATTAGAAAGGTGCCTGAAAGGTATTTTTCCGATCTCCAGAATTTTGGTGCCCTAAGAACCTAGAGATAAGGATCCTGAAGTTTAAAGAGATTGGGGATAGGACTTATCAATATCCTTCGGCTAGACGGGGAAAATGAGACCTGATTTACCGACCTCTCATGTATTTATTTTACCAATATTTATTTATGACCAATCTACTCTGCTTCTTTTACTTCCATTTTTATGGCATCTTTGCCGAACTGTCGTTTGCGTCAGCCTAATAGTTTGACTATCTTCCTTATGTATTATTCAGATTTTCCCTTTAAGAGAGATCTTTAGGTTGCAGTTACCTACGTCTTACCTGACCATTTACACTCTACTAGGAACCAGAAAAGCTTGTATTCAGAAATGACGAAGATTAATAAAAGGCACACTAATCACTAAAGAGATGACCTGTGAATATCATTTATGTGTCTCTTTGCACGAGATGAACTTGGAGAAAAATCACATACGTAAAAGTGCAGAGAGACTACGAAAGAAATGAGCATAAACACTTAATAAAGCAATGACGTGAGCTCTTACAGGAGGAGCTGAATCAGTAGGAATAATTATGGGGTGGCCACTAAAAACAAGACCGCGGTGATTAGCACGAGAGTTGATGTTCACCGTGAACTGGAGGGAGCTTAGCTATGATGTGATTAGGTCAAGATAACAACTGAGTGGGATTTGAGCTCCAACAGAAGGGATGAAAATAGAGATGATAAAGAGTTGAAAGTGAAGGCGTGATCAGGTGATGAACAAGCTGGAAATGTAGAGTTCCAGTGTTCAAAATCCTTTTTCAAGAAACACTTCAGAAAACTAGTTTCAAAAGTCTTTCCAATCAATACTTCAAAGTAGCAGAATAACAAACTGAATGAAATTTTCAGAGTTCTTCCGCTATAATAACAGCCTTTCCTTTTTTTTCCTCCGTTCTTTTTTTTTTTTTTGAACAGTTTTTCATGCAGGTATTTATAGGAATCGGGTGCTCCCCATGAAGGGTCAGGATTCATTTTGAGGGAGATGGAGGGTCAGGATTTTGAAGTACATGATCGGATGTTCAGGAATTAAAGAGAATCAAAACGAATGGCTGAGATCGCTTCTCAAAATATTTGTCCTTTTCCCTTTTAATCAAGCGGTCTTGAATCCTTTGTCCGAACGATCGAGGGTCGAGAGTGAAAGACGCTGGTATTGTCGTCTTCTCTCTTGATCCAAGGGTTCGGATTCATCCTTACAAGTGAGATCAACGGTGGGGATTGGGATGTCTGGCTGTCATGACATACCACAGCACTGTCGGCATTGCGGGCGATTCTTAGGCGTGCGGTGGAGATCTCGTCCGCGCTTTAACTACCTCGGCTCACGATTCGGCGGCGGTTATCGAATTTGTCTTATTCTTCTTGTCTTCCGATCCCTCCTAGCTCCCATTCCGATCTCTCATGCCGATCTCCTATCTCCGATCTCTTTTATCCCTTGATCGATCTGGATTCGGTCAAGCATTAATTACATCTCGATTTTGAGCGTCCGCCGTTTTCCTTCGACATTAAATGCCCATTTTCCCTATATATACCTGTTGATAGTGGCATTTCCTTCATTCGATTTTCTCTCTTTCTCCTTGTTTCTTGGTTCTAGCCATTCAGGAAAGTTAGGCTACAAGCGTGGTTTTGATCCTCTTAGATGGAATTCCCTTTTCCTCGACGGAAAATTTACGATCCGGTGATTGGATGGTCCTAATTGGCGATGGTGAGAGGCGAATTTGACCGATCCGTATTGCGGGCTTGGTTGTACCGATCTCGAGTTGCCCAACCGAGTTCATTCGGCTTCTCATCACATTGAGTGTTCCGGCGATTCGATCCACATTGGGTGTTCCGGCGGATGAAGCATCCGGTCGGCAATATCCTTGGGATCGATTATAAAGCGACCTTTGGAACACACAGGAGTATCCTTGGCATTAGTTATAAAGCGATCCATGGATCTCTGGGAGTATCCTTGGGATAAGTTATAAAGCGATCCTTAGATCACCTCTTCGGATAGGATTTTCTAGAGATCACGAAATGATGTGATCCAATGTTAGTGTAATCCGATCTCTAGAGATCGCCCAAATGATGTAGTGCATCAATGTAATCGGATCTCTAGGGATCACCCAAATGATGTAGTCATCCTTTATTGTAATCCGATCCTAGAGATCGCCCAAATGATGTAATCGATCTTTTTGCAAATAAAGACTTTATTTTGCGATTATCATCTTATTATTTTTGCATTGATTATTTTCCGATCTCTAAGGTGGTTATCCGATCTGGTTCTTTACTTGAATGACACTTGACTAATCCTTTATTCAAAATATTTAACTTATTATGCCGATCTCAGATTAACCGATCTCTGAACATTCGGATATTTGAGAAAAGTGTCGAGCATTGTCGAGTCTCACCAATCGATGCTCCGCCTTGATACTTGCGAGCATTAAATGCTCGGACTAGTATAAATAGGGAGGGTTAGCAGTTGTTTTCTCATTTCATTTTGATCTCTGCTCATAGCTTGAAGTTCTCTCATTTTCTCGGTTTCTCGACATCGATTAGACTCAGTAAGGACTTTGATCTTCTTTTTGTTTAAGTTCTTTGTTTCTTTTGAAAATGAGCGGTGCAGAAGGTCGAGAGCGGCGAGCCCTCCTTCCATTGAGTTCTCTTGGTCATCGTCGATGAGGAAGAGCGGCCGGGCCAAGCACGCAACCCGAACCTCTTAAGGTCCTGCTCCGGTCGGTCGGGTCGTACCATTAAGGCGTCTGGCGCCCGCCGGTGAGGAGAATCTCCTATAGGCGAGCTACGATCGGTTCTTCGAGAATCCGATCTTGATCGTTTAGCCAAGAATATAACATTCGGCCCGACTTATGCGAGCTAATCAAGTGCCATGGCGACCTTCGTGTCAATCACTTCTTTGAAGAGAACGACATGGTTATGGTGTACGAGGAACAATTAAAGCGGCCTTGGTTCCCCTGGATGACTTCTACAAGGAGGTCTTAAAATTTCATCGAGCATCCATTGTTCAAATTCACCCCAACTCGTGGCGGATCTTGGTAGCTTTCAGGGCCTATGCCGAGCTAAGGGAATCGGACCTACGGCTAAAGTGTTCGCCAAGCTGCAGGCTAACTCACCAAGGGCGATGACCACTTTGGTTCTTTCAGTGAAGCCTAGTTGCGAGCTCTTTCCGATCGCCCTCGTCCCTTAAGGCTGGAAGAATCGTTTCTTCATTGTGAGGAGCAAAGATCCGAGCCGCTTTGAGATTTCCCCGCGGTTGGTGGTACGGGGACCCTTGCTTCCGAACCATATTACCCTGAGCGAAGAGGAAAGTTTGATAGTGATGGATCTGAAGAGTGAGGCTGCCACTAAAAAGTATTCTTGTTTGGATTCGGTGACTGCCGAGCTGCACCATTGGACTGTTCAACTGCTCACCGGCCAAGACCGCGAACTTCCGCTCTCTAACCTCGGCATCGGTATTTTCTATATCTCAATTCTCACGACCTTAGTGATCTCACTAACCTTTTCTTTGTGCAGGTATGGCGGGTGGTGAAGGTCATAGGAAGCGGAAAAAGGAAAGAGAGATCTTCCGGAAAGTAAAGGAGATGAAGCGTTCAGAACGACTCCAAACACCTGGTCGCGAGCCTGGGGAGATACAAGGAGATCCTCCCCAACCTTCGGGTCCGCCGACCACTGAAGCTACCCGATCTCCTCCTAGATCGGAAGAGCGACCTCAATTCTTGCGATTGTCCCAAGCGCGGAAAGGGGACCTACTCAAGCTTCTGGGAGGACCTCCTCTCGGGGCGCTCAGATACTGATCGACTCCTTGAAGGATAACCGAACTGTTAAGGAGAACCCCGGTTTTGCTAAAGTCCTGGGGTCTACCATCTTCTTTCAGGAGGATCGGGACAGGCTATCCCAGAGTGGCCTTGATGACATATTGACTCGGACCATGAGCTTAAACGTGGAGTGTCTGGTGAACCAGACCATGATCCGGGAAAGGATTCAGCGCCTGGGTAAGGAGATCGGGAAGAAGAACCAGGAAGTGGATTCCCTCCGATCCGAACTCTCATCGGCTCGGGATTATATATCTCAGTCGAGGGCGGGCAAAGCTCCATGAAGACCGGTTGGCGAGCAGGCAGTATTTCGGACGAGAGGACCGCTCTTAAGGAAGTCCAGGCGCTCCACGCCAATGCATCCTCTCAGGTCGCTCAACTTATAGAGGAACTCGAGGCGAAGGATAAGGAGCTTAAGGAGAGGGATGAGGAGATGGTGACGGGAATAGCTGAGGCCTATGTGAAGGCTCACAAGGATCTCTTGGCCGCACTCCAGGAGCGTTACCCAGAAGAAGACTTTTCTTGGATGGACGACTGGCACCGGGCGATGGTGAAGATAGTGAGGATGAAGCCAGGGTGAGAGGGAGAGAGGGAGTGATCCACAGGTAGATCAGGCTGGGGGTGATCCCCCAGCCGAATAACTTTGTACAAATTATGACATGAAATGAAATGAATGATTGTGATCGGAAAATTTTGAACCATTATTTGTCTGAGTATTTGATTGTATGAGCACAGCAAAACAAAAACTAAATGTGATTATTAATCTAAGTATGAGAGATCGGAAAGCACTCTGAACATGAGATCGGTAGGGAAGAAATGCTGAACAGAACTTGACCGAAAATTTAACTCGAACACTTAAGATCGGAATCGAACCAACACTTTAGCTCTTAAACTTTCGGAAGGAGGTCGGCAATAAAGCGGTAGGAAAAGATCTAGTGCTAGTTCACTCCATTTATCAACAGGGATCGGGAATATTCTTGACAGGTCCGGAAATCCGGCAACGGGTTTGAAGGATCGGTAAATGATTTGAGAGATCGGCTGAGTTTCAAGGGATGCGTAGGACTTATCATTGATTCACGTCTTTGCGAGGAGAGGTCGGAAATGTGACCGCCTACCAAAGAGGGATCGGAAACGTGATTAGCTACTCCGAGGAAACTTAGCACCGGGGATCGGTTTCAAAGTATTTTGGGGATCGGCCAAAATATGGTGTCGACAAAAAGACCAAAGCAAGAGGACCAAAAGTTGGCCCCAATCCGGATACCCTGCAAACAGCCCCTGCATAAATGGCCAAATGAACAGTAACTGTTCATTTGGCCATAACTCACTGTAGATATGGTCAATTGACCTGAAATTTTTACAGCAAAAATTTAAGACATAGAAAAACAACTTTCATGAAGAAACCTACCCCAAATTATGACCAGAACCTAACCCAAATGGCAGTCACAGTTACTGTTCAAACCTGCAACTCTGCAGATTTTCATTTAAGCAGTAATGTTTGGATGGCTATAACTCTCTCTAGAAAACTCGGATTTAGGTGATTCTTGAACCGATGGAAACCTAAGGCATGGTAGAACATTTCATATGAAGAAAGTTAGACCAAATTATGAACTTAACTTGGTCAAATTACTGACCAAAGTTGGACCAAAATCTGCCAAAACCCAAAAGTGCAGCATGAACAGTGCACGTGAATAGTAAAATTATTTTGGCCATAACTTGAGCTACAAAACTCCAAATGGGGTGATTCAAAAAAGGAAATTCAACTAGACAAAATAAGGAACAACTTTCATGTTTACTATTTCCTCAAATTCCCACTGCAATAATGCTTAATGGAATAGTAAAGTTAAGTTTCAAAAACCGAAAATTGGCAATTTTGCCAAATGACCTAAGCTTTGAGGAAGTAACCAAAACTAACAAGTTTTAAATGCAAAATGTGGTATGTTGGGAATGCCAAAACCATTGTACATAATTTCTACCTAAAAGTCAACATTTTTGTTGACCAAAGAGGTGAATAGTGACACCAAAACTTGAAATTCAAAATTTGAAATTAGAAATGCATCTAGGGGACTTTAAATTACAATTGGCAATTAATACTAGCAAATGTAAAACTCAAAATGTGGGATCTTGGTGTAATTAGAATTAACATATCCCTTAAGTATGAAAAAGTCAACATTTTGGTTGACTAGTAAGGTGAATAGTAATCAAAATAATTAGCAAATTAAGATGAAGACCTAGAACCAATTCTAAGCTTAAATGCTTAGAATGGTATGACAAATGTGGACTATGCATCTTAGTCAAAATTGTTAAAAAGGGAATTAAGAGCATAAATTTGAAATCCATGAAATTTTCATGGATTACTTGAAACATGAAGAATAAGTCACCAAATTGATGTAAATAGATAGTTAAGACTTATATGCCCATCACAAATGGAATTCATAAAATATTAGTAACTCAACTTTAAATATAAAATTTGTAATTACATAAGTAGATTCTTGAATGTATAAATGAGAAAGGAAAAATGTTTTGAATACAATGGTACATGTGAACCATTTTTTAGAATTGTGATCAATATGAATAACATAATGAATGGACAAATAAACCGTATTAATGTATGAATGAGATATTAGTTCTCATTATTGTAAAGAGGAGAAGTATTTTGAATACAATGGTATAAAAGGATAATTGATGTGAATTGTGATCATATAAATGATCAAATGAATGTATGAATTATGATTGAAATTTATCATGAAATAATGAAGTCATAAAGCACAATATATTAATATTTTAAAATATTAATTGCCCTAGTATACCTAACAAGATTGGTTTGGATAGTTTGGCATGCCAATAGGGTATTGTTTTAGCAGTACTGCGAAAGGCTTTATGCCTGTATTCATGGCTGTATGCCCGTATTCATGGCTTTTATGCTCGTATGCATGGCTTTTATGCCCGATTATGTGATATCATGGCTTTTTAGCCATACTGACTGCATACATGGTTGACGTTCTGCGTCCCATGGTATGACGGCCCGAGGCACCGCGGTGTCCAGCGCCAATGACCCATTATCCAGTCCAGTCGTCTAGTATAGGTTACTTGGGCAGTCAATTAAAGTATTATTCAATTCATGCAGCTAAGTTAAGTTAAGTATAATGAAAATCCAGTACAATTAAATTAAGTATTGAATGAATAAGCAAAAGAGATTAGCAAAAGAAACATAACAAAAATATAAATTGCAGAACCGTACAGACTTGAAATACAATACAGATAGAATAAATTATATACCTGCTAGTATTACTGAAAAGTTATAAACTAAGCACTTCTAAAGAGGAACAAACTAGTATATAAGATCGTTGATACTAGAAATACCATACCAAATTAAATTGATTCTTGAGTATCTGAATTATCATTTATTTCTTTCTTTACTTGTATATATTATT